>NW_027287527.1:492500-1092500 GCF_022747635.1 Hetaerina americana
TGTGTGTGTGTGTGTGTGTGTGTGTGTGTGTGTGTGTGTGTGTGTGTGTGTGTGTGTGTGTGTGTGTGTGTGTGTGTGTGTGTGTGTGTGTGTGTGTGTGTGTGTGTGTGTGTGTGTGTGTGTGTGTGTGTGTGTGTGTGTGTGTGTGTGTGTGTGTGTGTGTGTGTGTGTGTGTGTGTGTGTGTGTGTGTGTGTGTGTGTGTGTGTGTGTGTGTGTGTGTGTGTGTGTGTGTGTGTGTGTGTGTGTGTGTGTGTGTGTGTGTGTGTGTGTGTGTGTGTGTGTGTGTGTGTGTGTGTGTGTGTGTGTGTGTGTGTGTGTGTGTGTGTGTGTGTGTGTGTGTGTGTGTGTGTGTGTGTGTGTGTGTGTGTGTGTGTGTGTGTGTGTGTGTGTGTGTGTGTGTGTGTGTGTGTGTGTGTGTGTGTGTGTGTGTGTGTGTGTGTGTGTGTGTGTGTGTGTGTGTGTGTGTGTGTGTGTGTGTGTGTGTGTGTGTGTGTGTGTGTGTGTGTGTGTGTGTGTGTGTGTGTGTGTGTGTGTGTGTGTGTGTGTGTGTGTGTGTGTGTGTGTGTGTGTGTGTGTGTGTGTGTGTGTGTGTGTGTGTGTGTGTGTGTGTGTGTGTGTGTGTGTGTGTGTGTGTGTGTGTGTGTGTGTGTGTGTGTGTGTGTGTGTGTGTGTGTGTGTGTGTGTGTGTGTGTGTGTGTGTGTGTGTGTGTGTGTGTGTGTGTGTGTGTGTGTGTGTGTGTGTGTGTGTGTGTGTGTGTGTGTGTGTGTGTGTGTGTGTGTGTGTGTGTGTGTGTGTGTGTGTGTGTGTGTGTGTGTGTGTGTGTGTGTGTGTGTGTGTGTGTGTGTGTGTGTGTGTGTGTGTGTGTGTGTGTGTGTGTGTGTGTGTGTGTGTGTGTGTGTGTGTGTGTGTGTGTGTGTGTGTGTGTGTGTGTGTGTGTGTGTGTGTGTGTGTGTGTGTGTGTGTGTGTGTGTGTGTGTGTGTGTGTGTGTGTGTGTGAATTATCCAGGAATTAAATGTATTCAATATATATATACAGGATACCTGTATATTATATATTTATGTATGGTGTGTGTGTTTATTGATACGATAGAAGTGTCTGAAAAGTTTTCATGAATCTCCCTATTTTCAGGAACATTCATTTTAAACCTACAGATAATACCTTCATAATAACTGTGTTAGTTTTACCATTTAGCAGACAAGGATGGTCATTTTCATGGTCTGTTACATGCTCCATAATATTCGTCTCTGACATTGTCGATGTCCAATACGAGGTACGCAAACGCGATCTTTGAACTCGTCGGCGTACGCAGTATCCACGGTGCCACCCGAATTGATCCACGAGACCCGTCCCGAATCGGAGGCTAAATGATTCGTAACCGACCGGATAACAATACGTGCGTTTCCTTCCGACCCTGGACTGAGTCAATTTATCGGGTGGGAACGCTTAGCAATCTCGGGAATGCCAGAAGGGAAATGCCGGCCCATCGAGCAACGGCGGCTATAAATCCGAGTTTAATAAAGTCACTCCATTTCGCTGGTAGTTTATCCTAAAAAGTTTTTTCATCCGCGTCCTTCCCAATGTTTTCCTCTTGGCCTGGGAGCCCTTAAACTTTTAATTGGCTCGCGACTCTAATCTTGCCTGGGCAGATACCTGCTCCCTTTACCCTCTCTCTCTCTCTCTCTCTTTCTCTCTCGGCAGAGGAGAGATAGGAACGGCGTTGGAGGAAGATCCAAGTCTAATTCCTTCCCTTTGAGTGCAAATAGACTTTGAATTCCGAGCGTCGAACCGTATCATATTTTTTAATACCATTGTAGCGCTCGATTTTCCATTTAGTTTCATTAATTTATGTGATATTTTCAGTTTTCCCCTACTTATTTCGAGTGATATTGGGCTAATTCAATCCAATTTGGATTAGTTTGCATAAATTATTTAAATAAAATTAAAGATTTAATTATATTTTTTTAACTGGTATTGAAAATGCTAATAATTAATGTTCTTATCGGAAAAACGGCCTTGATCCAGTCGGTGTTATTTTTGCAAGGACAAACTTTGGGCATTCGATAGTTTTAAATTATCAGCTAATTTTTTTTTGCAGCCATTTAAAAGTTTGTGGTGCGATGCCTAATAAGATTTTTGAAACTGTTTTCAGTCTCAGAGGGCACCACTAACTGGAAAAGTACGATTGAGAACAAGTTACGCTCTTTCGAAGAGTCCTTCATTTCCTTCCGTTTCCGCCGCATATTGATTTAGTTTTATTTTTTTTCGCAATTTTTATCAGATTTTATTTAATTTTACTTCAATGCAACGATTTCAGAGTGTAAAAATCATTTGCCTTGACTAGGATTCGAACCCAGATCCCTCAATATCCGGTCGAGTGCTTTAGCCACTTAAGCTATCGAGGCGTCCTATTAGACTGAAATGGCGTCCTCTTAAAACTCTGTCGAACTTCATCAGATTTTACGTTTGCATATTTATTCATGATTGACTTTAGCTTGAAAATACATTTTACATCGAACTTATACTTGGTCAATGGTTACTGGACGATTTTTCGGATAGAAAGGAATGAATTTCTTTAAGGAGAAGAAGAAAATCCTCGGTACAGGGGTCGCAGTGGGATATATCCGTTGACGAGTAAACGAAAACATTAGACTCTCTCCCTCGGAGCGTGATCCAACACGGGGGTGGGTATCGCTTTTTTGACCGCGTGGGGACAGGATAACGCCGTTCCCGAAAGGAGAGGATGAGCGGAATGTTTCACCGCACATAGGAATCGACTGTTGGGTAACCATGGCAACGAAGCGGCTGGCGTCTCGGCGCCGGCGATCCTTCCACCCTCCCCTCTTCTCCTCTCCAACCTCGCCTCCCCCAACCCCCCCGCGGGACCCACCCGAGATCCCGCGTCCCCAACCACCTCCACAACCGCCCTCCCACTTAATCCTTGTATCTCTCTCTGTCTGCTTCTCTCCCATCGCCCTACCAGTCTTCCACCACCCTCCCACATCTCAATCATTCATTCGTCCGAGTCTATATGAGCGTTTCCCTCCACACCCCCTAACCTCTGGCCCCCTCCCCTCAATATTTCACGCCTCCATTTATCGCCCGCCGCCACTTCCCCTTCGTCTCTCACGGTCGTTCAGCCTCACTCAATCCCGTCGCATTCTCATTCCACTCTTTCGGAAACATCCGATGGCAATCGAAACTGAAGGAAAAGTTTCGTTTCGACCCGGGAGTGTTGAGCGGAACTCAAAGGAGGCCCACGCGTTCCACCCCGAGTGAAATACGTTCGCTTCGGGGTCGTTTGGTTTCGACCTGGGTCGTAGCTCACCGCTCTGGGACGAGACGAGACGCATGTCGGATCTCCCCCTCCCCCGGCCTGTCCGCAGTGAATCAGGGCGGAAGAAATCACTCTGGACCGAATCGCGGGGCAATCTCGGCCCGAGCTAACAGTGAATAGATTCGACATTTGGATGCTAACCGTGTTTTCGGGTCATTTTTGCCTAGTCGGTCCTCTCCAGCGGTCGATCCAAATGCTGGTGTGACAGGTGAATGTAAAGTTCACCTCGTATTAAGCGGCGGGTGAAATTCCTACGCCAACATATGAGCGGCCATTTAATTTCCCTGTGGCGAAGGAGGATTCAGAAGAATGTCTGGTGCCCAAAAAATCGCAAATCTCGGCTAAAGATACTCGGAGGCGCCACCCGAATACGAATTCGGACTCCCCGGTTATTAGAATGCGAGAGCTCTTAGCGCATGTTTACTTCACCAGTCAGACCACAGTTTTCGGAAAAATCTCCTGTAAAAGAAATGTGAATTCCTTCTTTGGTTTCTTGATGGAATATATTGGAAATGAGCCTACATCTGCACCCATATCTGTACGAGTTTAGCCTTAGTTAAGGTGTAAAATATTTTTAGGGAGCTATCTACTTACACGCTGAAAATAACCGAGATTCATTTCCCATACCTTTCCGTTACCGGTTTACGTTAAAAGTTAGTTTATAAAATCACTTAACCGCCGTAAACAGTAGCAAGAGTTACTGTCAAAGAAACATTTTAGAATTAAAGGCTGTCGGACGCGTATTGCAGGAGATGTCTAGCCTCCTTCAGTATACAGAGATCCTAAAGAGTGAAGAACGAAGTATAGGTTGCAATTGTTTTGATAAATACGACTACTTTGCTTTGGATTATCTTCCTAGTTTTTTCTCATTCGAATAACGAATATAAATTTGATTTCGTTTGAAAAAAACGAGAACGTTGTTTTTTCCTTCTTTTCTGCTCCTGTTTTCTTGTCGTAGCGTATCTTCCCTCTTAAATGGAAACGCGTCTTAGGTTATCTTTCGGAGAGGGGATGGTGTTGATTCCAAGAGTTTTCGAAGAGGGCGGAAAAGAATTTCGCCCGCATTTCGTGTAAATGTCTCAGCAAGACTATTAGTGGAATACGCCTTAGATACGAGGGTCATCCGGAAAGTAGTACCCGTTCGTGAAATAAAGACACAAAAGTAAATATTAACAAACATAAAAAATTTTATTTGAAAGAGGTTACTTTAAACTACTTCTCAACATAATCTCCAAGCAAATTAAGGCATTTGTCATAACGTGTGACAAGTTTCTGTATTCCTGCTGCATAGTCCTTCGCCGCCAGCTCATTGAGATACGCGAGGGACCCATCTTGCACAAATTTTTGCATAATGCAGATGGTGTTTAACAATTTCATGAACAATTGTTCGAGAAACATTGGGAAAATGCTCACAGATGTCATCAATTGTGACGCGCCGATCGTTCCTCACGAATTCGTCAACTGAGCTCACCAGTTGGTCTGTAATGACAGACGGTCTCTCCGAACGCTCATCGTCGTGTGTGTTCCCCCTCCCCATGTTGAAGTTGCGACACCACCGCCGAACAGACGATTCGTCCATTACATTGTCTCCATACACCTCCTTTAATTGGCGATGAATATCACATGGGCGAACGTTTCTTGCATTGAGGAATTTAATCACTGACCTCACTTCACAACTGGCGGCGTTCTCAATTTTTTTAAACATTGTAAACAATCACAGAAACAACACAGGCAATGCTAGCGTCACGCAACTTGGCTCAGAGAAGGCAGACAAGCCACTGAAGCTATCTGACCTCGTCCAGCGGCTACTCGCGTCGTCAGCACTTCATGCGGCACGAACGGGTACTACTTTCCGGATGACCCTCGTACATACCTTTCCGTTTCAAATATTCGTCGAACTTTCAGATATTATTTCTCAGTAAGCGCACGGAAAACGCCTTCAAGTTTAACTTTGAGAATTAATATATCCATCCTTTGGTTGATTTCTTCTTCACCAAGCATCTGTAAAATTAATTCAATCATTCGTTGATTAAACTTGACTCGTATTTGAGGGTTTCCTCCTTGTTAACACCCTATTATTTCTCGATTCTTTGCGCAGGAGATAACCGCTCCATTATATCAAGAATAAAATAATTATTGGTGAATAATCGGAGATAGTGAAATCACAGATCTCTGTTGACCCTTTTTTCCTGCCGTCAGATTTTGAGAAATCGGAATACATTTCCTGCTGCGGTATTAAAATCTGCGTATTATGGGTTTCCTGCTGCCCATCAGACTAGCAGGATGTGTGGTGAGAGAACGATCATTTCAATTTGACCGATCATTAAACCTCAATCAACAGACAATTTAAATTTAAACGTTTAAAATTTGTTTAATCCATGATTAAAGGGTAATATTTTATGTTTGATTAAGAATATTGATGAGTGATCTTTAATTATATTCTCACCACAGGAAGCTAACCATACAACACATACCCACATTTTAATCTTCCAAAGGTGATAAGCAAGTTTTAAAAAACAGCACAGAGCATTAAAAAGCAATTAATGGCATACAATTACACGCTCATAAAACACCAAGTTAATTGTATTTGTTCTTGGCGAGGGATGTTCATTCCGATGATGAAATAATTATGCAAACAGAAAAATAAAAAAAAGCGGTTCAGGTGAATGACTAATTGAGGATTTGGATTTAACTCTTTAATGCCATCCAATTAATTATTCTAATTTTCAGGAAAACAACAATGAAAAATATAGAGCATTCAATTGTCCCTTCCAGCCAGTTCCCCAAGTTATGTTTTCAGTGTTATTAGTCCATTAATTGTTTCATTTAACCCGCAATACAAAAGTTGCAGCTCGCTCTCCAGTTTCACATATGTTCTTAATGGAACCCGTAAGCATAAATGTTCCTTTTACTCCGCTTTTCTTCAATGGGCTAGAGAATTAGCGTCCAATCTTTTTGTGTTCGTGCCCTCAAAATTTCTTTCAAGAGCATTGGTTGGCTGGTTCAAAGCTTCAGCGTGACTCATTGAATTAAAAAATAACAGCATTTACTTGTCGTGTATTCACCTAAAATAAATTGCATAGTATACGAAAAGGTTATGAAAATAAATAAATATTTATCAATGCTAAAATATCAATTATGGGATCAACACAATCCAAAGTTTATTGCCAGAAACGTCATTTTGTTGCTGTTTGGAAGTTTCTGTGTGCACGCCGATAATTTCTCCAAATACAGGGTTCGTCCGGAAAATAAGTGTACTGAGCTCAGGAAAAAAAATTTATTACACTTTTACATATCTTAAGCTAATATTCCTCAAAATAGGACCCTTGTGAGTCGATACACTTGTTCCAGCGGCGTTCCCATTCCTGGAACGCTCCCGCGAAGGCATCATCGGGAACCTCTCGAAGACTCGTCGTCGACCTCTTCTCTGCCCTCCACGAACATCTTGTGCCACCGAAAGATCATGTTTCTGGACATGGCTGACTCCCCGTAAGCCTGGTTAATCATACCGACAGTTTCGGTAGACGATTTCCCAAGCTTTACCGCAAATTTGATGGAATAACGCTGCTCCAAAAACTTCGGCATCGCGTTCCGTGACGTGGGTCGAGCGTGGAGGTTCGCGTTAACAGAGCTCCTCACTACACCACAGCTCAGAGCCGACTACCTTTTTCAGCGTCGCTTGCCAACATACCCCCCTCCAATCTCAGCCCGTCAGAGCGGTGCTGGGCGCGCCTGGAGCGGCGGGAAAAAAATCAGTAGTCAGTACACTTATTTTCCGGACGAACCCTGTACGTCAAAACTAAATAGAAATCATAAGCAGGGAGATTTTATATTGGCCATAAATGGAGTTTATTCTTAAACTGCTTGGTCCTTGTACGTGTATCCGATATGGATGTGATCGATTTGGTATTTTTCTTCCTTCTCTTCCGATGTTGTGAAAATATGTTCTTCTTTTCCGCAGAACTCTACCAGTGTCTTTCTTTGGCATTTCGTTTACCTTGTCCGAGGTTACTAATCCATGCTGCTTCCATCGGTGTCCTGACCAGCCACTGTCCCTACCCAGGCCAGTTTGCCCCCTAGTCCCCTTTTTCGGTTGTTCGCATCACCTGCGAATCCTATATATTCGAAAGTGCGCTTTCGCCAAACCTGTACGATTCAGGATGCCGTCGAATGCATTTTTTTCCTCTGCGGATGGTATACGACGTAGGATAAAATTTCCTACTACGGAATGTATTAAGCGCTGTTTTTTCAAAGCTTCGCTCAATTTTCATTCACTGCCACACTCCCTACCTAATAATGCTGTAGGGAAGCAGTTGGTAAATCATTTTACCAAAGAGTACAAATCACTCGATAAAAAATAACATTTTAGATGACAGTAAGGACGAAATAAGAAGAAGATCGAGTTGGTACCGCGACTAGGTTACTAGCTTCACAACCTTCCATATGCCCTGCCTACTCCAAAATTACCCACCTCTACTGAATGACGACTATTTACTTAGTTGTCCCTTGTCCCTTTTAAAATGCTGCTTCATTGGACAACCATGAGTATTATTATCATAAAATGTATTACCGGGACCACTAAAAACTTCTGAAGAAGAATTAAAATTATTTGTGAATTAAAAGCTGTGTGTTCCATTAATCCTTTTGGTACTTATCAACGAGTAATTTTTGAAGAGCACAAAAAGTTTAAAAATGCGAAATATTAGAAAGGAACATAAAAAGAGCCTCAGAAAATCTTGTATCAGTGCGTTGAAGTCCTTCGGGTAGTTTTAAATTTTCAGCTTTGTGTGGCTATGCCTTTACTAAACTAATTTGAGGCTCTAGTTGTACTTTCACAAATTATATTGGAATTTCGATCCTAGGGGAAAATTAAGCCTGGCCTGAGTGAGGTATTATGTTCTGCTGGCGTGCATGGGAAATAGATATTGAGTGAGAAGGAAAGTGGGGAGGTTTCGTTCCAAAAATGTAAGTTGAGTAAGTCTTACTTGCCGGTCGCCGGAGAGCAGTATTTTTCAGATTTCTCTCCCCATTCCTCAGCGAAAAGTTTTTTTTCCTCTCTTCTTTACATTCCTGTGCTTTCTCCTGGCCGGTCGTCTTGAAATGAGATCCGGCTACCCTTGAATGTAGCCTTGCAATGCTCATACTTGCTATTCTTTTGCTTTTCCTCATCCCATTTTTTCCGAACCTTGGGAGTCGCAAGGCAATTGTGCCTTGGCCGTCTACTCCGCAACCCAGGATTCCATACGCTTTACCCTCACGGCCATTTCTTAGAACTCAGGGCACCAGTTTATCTTTTGTTTCGAGCGTAATCATTGTTTCGATGTGATTTCCCAAAATGTTACCTTCCGTTTTCTCAAATCTTAGCCATGCCTTTAAGTGCAAAAATATTTCGTATACGGTCTTTATTTCTGAATAGTCAATGTGCGAGTATATTACATACATCCGCAGACCATGTACATATATTTAATATACTCGTATACCTCCTTTGAGAAACATCTCGTGTCGCGTCTCCATCGGAGAAGATTATTAGTATTGCATCGGTGGATGTTTCAATTTTTTAGAATGTAAAATGAAAACGCAAAGTTATATAAAATATATTTGTTTGTAACGGTTTAAGTTTTCTGTCAACGGGACTTGGTTGGATTGATTGCTGCCGAGTAGTTTTTTTCTTGGACCGCTTTTTAAATCTTCGGAGTAAATCGTATTGATTTTCATTTTTAGTATTCGTGAAAAACTTTTAGTAATTCGTTGAAAAAATGGGAGAAATATGAAAATTATCATTTTCATGATTCTCCTTTTCTTTCGGATAGATACTTGTTTTTCCGAAGCAGTAAAAACGTACGGTCGGTTTTTAAACGTATGTTCCCGCTTTCCTCCCGCACAATCTCTCTTTCTCTATCATTCCCTTCCATCCTTCCTTCCTCTTTCCTTCCCCCACACCCTCCCTTTCCAAGCTCATTAAGTCCTTGCATTCTTCTCCGTCCTCCTCATCCTTCCGCTCGCCCTACCCCTTCTTGTCATGTTTGGCCATTTTTTTATTCACTGCATTTCCTACGATTTCTGTTTACCCTCCTCGTCGCGCTCACTATGATCTCCTAGTTGTTTTTTTCTTCTGTTCATTTAAAACGCTTCGGCATCCTCATAAACTTCCTTTACGACTTTTGGCGGAAAGATGCGAGAAGACCCGGACACACAGCATATTTGGCGCCGACGCAACATCTATGCGCGCTTATTGTGTCAAACTGAAGGACTCTAGACTGCTTGATGAGCTGTAAAGTCTGAAAGCCGGACCGAGTCGAAAAGTCAGCCGGAATGATATGCATTGCATCGGCTGTTTCACTCTGGCAGAGCGAGAAAAAAATAAATTGCAAATTGTATTTCCGACGTCAAACACACTCATACGGTATGGATTGTATTATTTTCGATATAAAATGTTGTCGTTTTTATTCATGATTAAATTTTTAATTAACAGTCGCATTCATGAATTTTAATATGAGTCGAATTAAGTTTAAAAAGCTGATCGCTTAATTCAGTTCGTAAAAGTGATACTTTTTTTAATGATTAATTTTTTTGCTGTCAAAATTTAAAGATCATACTTTTTTATTCGCAAATGAATCACAATTGAAGTTCACGAATGTGCCTTTTTGCGTGAATCGAAGACATTTTCAAAAGCTATAGTCTAACTCCGAGTTTGGAAAAATAAAAATTTTCAAAGATAATATATGGTTAAGATGTGTTCAAAAGGTGTAATTACGATATGTTTCGTCAGTTATTTGGAATGAATCTGCGCAAAACTAATTATATTTAATGACATTGCGAACCGGCAGTGTTGCGACCCACGCGTGCATGGTTTGGTGCCATGCCATGTATACCATGATGTTCCAGATGCCAGATACATTCATGTTACTCATGCGTCTATGTTATGTGTGATGAAACGTGCATACATTATAATAATTATGCATACCGAAACCGATTATATGCTCTGTTTGCCAGGGCAAACCTTGCATGTATCATGATTTGCGCGAGTCTAGTAATGCCGTGGCTCGTGCATACGAATATGAATGGGCAATGAACACCACGGGAAAATTTAATGTATTTTATAAATGGAATGCTTAATAAATACAAGCCAAACAAGTGAACGATGCATAGAAACGGCTCTATTTCTAAACCAGGCGGTGCTAGCGATGAACTTCCATTGGGCTGTGTCTTTTTAGTTTTGAAGTGATTTCATGATGAGAGGATGAACAAACATGCGAGTTTTTCCGTGAGGACTCTGAAACCGAGGTTGAAATCGTGAAAAATACACCCAATGCATTTATTTTCATCGTCTCTTCTCTCACGGTTAAGTAATTGACAGGACTTAAAACATATGATGGGTTTGAAACACTCGCGTGGACATGTTTATCTTATGATATCTCATTCCTTACCTAAGTCACTACACAGCGGTTGACAAAGAAATGAATGCCCTCACCGAGTCTTTAAGTGTGCCTATTTTTGATACTTCATCCTTCCTCCATCTCTCTCATAATATACGTCTTGCAATATCATCCGCAAAGGGCTCTTCTTCATGTCCACGTGACCTCTTGAAACAGGAACTATGAGAGACAAAGCGGAAAATATGTAGTTTCGGTCGCAGAAAATGTTTCCGACGGTGGGGACCGTTGTTGAGAATGGTTGGTGGACAGCTCATAAAACTTCGAGTGGAAGAGATAATTCAAAGTTTCAAAGATGAGGAGCTATTCGCGTGCCTCCCGCTATTACTACTTTGCGATAAAGCAAATGCCTCGGAGGGAAATGCGTGCCCGTAGATTGCGTAAACCTACGCTAGTTTGGCAGGGAGAAAAAAAAAGTACTCACCAGAATTGCGAATTGATGACCAGGATTCGGAGTAAAGACGAAGAGAAAAATGACGTCAGTGAAGATTACTACTGTGGAGCTTTGTTGCATGGAAACTTGGTCTGTGATGGAATGGGGCTGGGAAGGTTGAATGTTCTGCAGCAATGTTGTGGTGATGAAAATTAGGGAAAAAATAAGATGGAGTTGGAGACGAGCTACGAAGTAAAGGATAAATAAATATATATATACATATATATATATATATATATATATATATATGCATATATATATGTATATATATATGTATATATATATATGTATATATATATGTATATATATATAGTAAGTTTATGGAGGAATTCCAAGAAGGTAGTGCATTAGGATGGGAAGATACAGAGTGGGAGTCGTATGTCGGTGGCTCCGATAGAATGAGAATGCAAGGTAAAACGGGAAAGAGGCAGGAACAGAATTGGATTTTGGCACAAAATAATGGTGAATTAAAACCTGAGAATCTGAAAAGGAAATTAAGTCCGATGAATTATGATTTTATTATTTATGATATTTTTCACAAACGGGTCGCGGTAGTCCAGGGATAGAGCGTTGGAGTACTGACTGGAGTGCACGGGTTCGATTCCCGGGCAAGTCTCTCTGGGCACCTACAGCTCCACCCAAGCTAAAGTGATTTTTCGGGTACCAGATCTTCCTGGGAAACCATAACCTGCACAGGGAAAGGAACTGGCCCCCCTACCCTGATGTGTGAATTTCACACGCCGTCGGGCTTAGTACTGGGTGAACTCTACCATCACCCAACAAACCGACCTTCGGGTTGATTACTGTGTTTATGGTTTTTTCTTATTGTTCACAACTATTAAGTAAGTCCATGCAGGTGTGGTATGTGGTTTTGTTTGTGTTCAGAACCTCGTCATCTGGCCTGTAAATAAGGTCGACATTTTTCATTACCCCTATTTCCAAATGATTTTCATTATCATCCACCATTATACACCAGTCCTGTGTATTTTTAAAATACAATCTTTTTCGCTTCGTGAAAATATTTAGAATAGATTCTCGAGCATCTAGGCACTCCTAGAGTTTTAACCGACCTTTCAGTTTTCTCATCCGCTTTCCCTCTCCTTTCGTCCCTGCCTAAAAATATCCTTCCGTTTCCTTTTTGCCTTTCCTTCCATGTGTATGTATATGAGCAGGCTCCCTTTAAATCCTTTGAACGCGAACACGCACGAGCATCCCTTGTTTCCTCCCACCCCCGCCCCTCACAATTTAAATGCGGTTTTGCATGTAACGTTTGTACTTATCCATCCATTAAGATGAGCGGTTTAAAGAGTTCAATGGATAAAAAACGTGTTCCTATGAATTTATCATCAGGAGCGTCAAAGCCTTGTCCGTGTTCCATCGAGCGCTATTTATTCGAAGAGTTCTAAAAAAATAGAAACAAATTCGCAACGGTCTTGTGAATGCGTACGCAAATTATTCATTTTCTTTTTCGTTTCGGGACCTCCGAATTCTCTTCGATTTAATTTTCTACCTCTTTTTCCCTAAAACTATTTGCAGATTTTAATTATTCACAAATTTATTAAACTTCTAATAATTGTTTTTTTTGCGATATGGTCCATCATGGAGTTTTAGTATTTATTTTAACGGAACTTTCAAGAAGTCCAAAGTTAAGACATTTACTTTTCGCTCTGAAATCACAATAAATTTGGTATTTTGAGAATTTTAGATTTGAGAAACGCTTGAGATCGGAGCTCGGGATTAATTAAAATGGCCATGTTGATGAGCTCGCGCGAAATGTTCTAATTACCCTGATTCTATGTTTATGTTCAAGATGGGGTTGTTTCCAACCAGTTAATTAAAAAACTTCAAGGCATTGGTTAATCTATCCTTGTGCATTCTTAGAGGAGAATTAGTTTTTGGCCCTATTGGACATGAGAGACCTCATGGCATGCCTATCTGCAATATTATTACTACACTTGTATGTCCTAAGAGACGCTTTGGGGAAAGGTTAAGTCCTAAATTGTGAGCATTTGTCAAAAATGTGCCTCCGCTGTGAAATGCGCATAATATTTCGCGTCGGTAAATGTCGATACGGTTGATGACCTCATGAATATCTTCACTGTCAACAGTGCACGCGACGATCGGCGCGCCGCGTCCGCTACCGTCTTCGTGCACTACGGTAGATTTTAATTTGCACATGTCTTTGTTCGCCTTGCGAATGAGAGGGTGGGATCAGGATTCTGCGGATGTGGAAATCATTGCCTTTTCTTCCTCACCTCTTCTCCGCCCAACTCCTAATACTCCCGTCTCGCCTCGACGTTCCCTTTTCTTTTCCGCCCCCGACTCCCCATCTTCGTTCCATCGTCCTCCGACTCCTCCGACCCCTCCCCCCTTCCCGTTCCATCTGCTCCATCCTCAGAGTGGGTGGCGGAGGGATGGAATTTGACGGATTCCGCGACGCCGGGGAGCTTCGAAATGAAATGGTATGGCGAATGAGTAGTGAGGATGAGAATGGCTAACTCTTATTAAACAGGCTGTCGTCGACTCTTCATTTTCACATTTGATGTCACAAAGGTAGGCTTAGCGTGCGCTGAAGTCACCGGCGTCTATTCTAAAAATTTTTATGCTTTACCCTTTAAGAGTCCATTGCATCGCGAATAAATTTTGTGGGCGTCAAGTAGCGTATGGTGTAAATTAACCCTCTGGTGAATACCCTAGTAAAATAATGCATATTTTAACTTTTGTGTCGTGCCGTCCTTAAGTTTTGTTGTTATATTACGTATTTTCACCGCTTATCAATGCGTTTTATACTCTCTTATGAGGGTTCAGTTCCAGAGTTGAATAAATTCATTCTGCTATCCCCCGCCCTCTCTTCCTCCGCCCATTCTTCGCTCACCCTTTCAATCTCTTGGGCTGGCATCGCCTCCGTGTAAAAAAAAACTTCTTTTATTCCCTCGAGCCAAGATTTCTCTTTTTCATTTTGGTGGAATACATCTCATTTTATTCTCTCCTCGCCTGTGAATGACGTGGGTTCTAGTGCCCCTTCGAGGAAATGTGATTATCTTCCAAACTATGTCGACGGAAGTTTATTTATAATCTGGAAATATTTTCGAATATTTCTCAAGTCACTGGATAATTCTTTCCGTGTTGTCGCCACTTAGATCTGTATTTATGGTGTATTTAATTTTTCACGGAGTTTTCTTTTGCTCATGTATTGCTGAGTTTCAGTCAACAACGAATACTCTGGATTTGTTGTCTCAGGCGTAACTTTGTGGAATTTGCATAACATATTGAAATGTAATGAAATAATTGACTTTGTAATTCCACAAACTTTATTTAAAAAACACGACCCAGGTTTCGACGTTGAACGTCATCATCAGGTAGACCTGATGATGACGTTCAACGTCGAAACCTGGGTCGTGTTTTTTAAATAAAGTGTGTGGAATTACAAAGTCAATTATTTCATTACATTTCAATATGAATACTCTGGAATTTCAGTATATTTTTTGGCATTTTGCGTATTAATTATTCTTAATTGTCGGTGTACTTTTCAACGTGTAGGTTTCTTCTTCGGGATGATTTCTTTGTCGTATTTGTATGGTTTATATGCATTCAAGAACGGTTTGTGTGTGTGGATTTTTGGTTGTAGAGCAGACCATGGCCAATGACAGTTGAGATTTATCATTCGCAAATGTGTTTATTAAGGGAAAAAACGATACATATTTAATAGTTGACATCCTCTTAGTGTTGCTTCATGGAATCATTGCCTCAGGAAGTGCAGATATTAAGGGTCGTTTTTGCGCGGCTACTTACAAAAATCACGCCTTCCGCTTCGCTTGGACTTCCTCTTACTCGTCCTGTATTATTTGTTCCTTTGAGTTATGTGATAAATTCGTTAACTAGTGAACAAATGCAATTATTTGGTCATTAATATGTTCAAATACTGAGCTTCGGGGCAATGCGTCCATTGGTCTTACAAGTGCACTATATATTAGTCTTTCAGAGTACCGCGCATAATGGTCCGGCTGCGAATTCTATTTTCGGTTCTTTGCACTTATTACCATAGGTAACCAAATTTTTACAAACTGTAAATATTGTTGGAATGTATATGTACACATTACTAGCATTATGTATTGGCAGTTACATTCCGCACCTTAATACAATGACAGTGGCTTGGATATAGCTTTCAAACATGCGTTTTACTCCTATCGAAATCATGCCGCCATGACTAAACACACTGGACCTAAAGGAAGGGTTCCTTTAATTGAAGGGAGGAATTTGGAATTTCTCTGGGTTTGAAAACGCTTTTCCGTTCGGCATTTTCTTAACATTCCAATCGTAATCAAAAGAGAAGCCAACCGTCTCATTCGTCGGGCGATCTGTCTAAAATCTCCGAAACGTTTTTGGGTCGACCTGGTCAAACATTCGTCGAATGTTTGACCAAGCCAATTAAATTGAGAGGGAATTCGCGCACGGCTAGTGTGTTGATTTTCAATTCACAAACCCGAGATTTGACCTCTGGAGTACCGTGCGCTAATCAACCCATAACTTCCCTATGTAAAATCCGTGTGTTTAAAGGTACCCATCCCCAAGTGCTACGTTCGGGTTAACGTTCGCCATCTCGTTTCGTGCCCAAATTTTGCTTCATTCGGACCGGTGTAAACACCTCATAGTTTTTATCCCAATCTTCAATCATCCTCAAATCGCCGTCACGAACTTTCTCTTTCCGCGTACCGCCTCCTCTGCAACCCATTAGCATAATGTTTTGTTTAAGTTTGGCACTTTCATTAACCTTAATTAACTCATTTAAATAAATTAAAAGAAAGATAGCAACTATTAGCATGAATTATGTAAATCTTACTCATATGCCCATTAAAATATAAATTTTTACCTACTTCATAAAGATCATGAAATTATTTTTTTAGAAACATTGTGTACGGGATATTCGGTAGCTGCCCAGGACATCGGAATTAAGTGGATCAACTTTTATTTTGCTGATCAATGCAAACTTTCTTTGCGAGGGTGGGAGTGTTCTTGAATTAGTATATGTGCATGGATAACACCTATGCTCGGGAATGCAAAAGCGAAGTTGATTTGTACCACCACAGCCCATTGAGCCTTAACTTGACCTTAGTACTTTCATTTGCATTGTAAATGAAATACGGAATTCACCTGAAGCGAAGTATACAGCTCTCATATGTATTCTTACCTAGCTACGACCTCTACAGGCTGATTGGCGAGCATTTAAAAAAAGGAAGCTGTGTTGCCGCACCCTTGGAAAATCCTCTTTTTAACCCTTAAAAATACGACAAACCTTAATTATTTTTACTCATAAGATCATATCTTTGTCGATATCATTGCATACCTTACAAAAGCCACATAAAATGTAAGGATTCATGTACATTGCTCAGTCTGGTGGGAGAAGATCTTATTACATCTGAGCGCTTTGAGAGCTCCAATTGAAATATCGTCTTCCACTGTGCTCTTATCCGTCGCCTCCCGTTGACATTATTTGATCTCAGCATTTCCTGATAAAGATCCTTCGAGGATTCCACAAGAAGCTCGTATCATATGCAAGGGGGCTCAGCTGATATCTACTATCAATAATTAATAACCACATCAAGTTATGGAGACCGCGCCACGAGGCTTTGGATGCGGGTTTTAAATGGAACAGTGGAGAGTGTCTTATTTAGCCGCTAAACCTACTCTAAACACTTCCTCATCGCTGTTTATGAAGAAGGTGAAATGCGTTTCAAAATTCACATTGAATTTTTCGAGCTAAATAAGATCGAGGAAAGATAACTTATTTGAAACAAAAACTTTGTTCATGGCGGAAGGCATTTGCTTTGGACCAATTCCTTTTACATCTCGTTTCATTCTCCCGATTCAAACTCCGTGAAAATATTTTTTTTCCAAGGAACAGGCTAATACAGATCTTTTGACGTCGTGTTGTTTTCGTGCGCTTTGAGAGAATACGATATTCCATCTTTTCCGCCATTCGCGAACAAAAGAGCAAGGGCGCGGAAAAAAGGAAGCTAGAAATTGTGGAATATCGCCTTCCGTGGGAGGATAGAGGTCCACTAAATTTCAACTCCGAGCGGTTTTCCGAGGTGGAGTTTCATGGAAGTTCTCCCCCACACCGCGTTATTTTAGGCTCTCCCTTCAAAACTCCTTCAACTTGCGAAGAAGAAGAGGACCCGCAGAAAATGTGGAGGCGCTTTGTTTTGACGAAAGTGTTTTACGTTAATTAACCGTGTGGTCATAGTCTGCGGTATACTTTAAAAAAACATGGTGTACTTCCTGTTGTTACAATAAAGAAAGAAAAATCGGCAATAGTTTCTTTTCCATCGTTAAACGATTTTTTTCATTCGTGGGGAATTTTTCGTTCGTGGTTGTCTTTAAGCGAACGGATGTGAGTTCGTTCGCGACGGTAAGGAAGCGTGTGTAATGTTGTGGCAGGTAGGATCTTTCGGAGAGGAGGAATGGTGGCGAAGAAGTCACGCGTCAGCATTAGACTACTCTTATTTAAAAGGGGCGAAGGGGTCATGCGGTTTAATAGCCTCACTTGTAAACAGGTATCCCTTGTTTAATAGCCTCCCTGTATGCACTTTTAGTTTCCCGTCACGGTGCCCAAGCAAGGACCGCAAATCCCATGAAAAATTGATCAAAGCAGGCATTTGTATCCAGACCATCAGCACGTTAAGCCAGTATGTACATTCATAATAGTTTTTCACATTCATGTGCGTAAGTAAGAGCCAGAGAATATTGAAGACACTACATTACAGTTGAATATAAAATAAATAATTTAGTATCCACAGACCACCCATAGTTTCCGCAAAGGTATTGCAAATATAAATTTTGAGGTTTAAGCACGTGTTTCCATTCCAGGTATTTTTGCGATATTAGACCCACAGCGAATACACTTTCAGGTCGACCGACAAGAGTGAGAGGCGAACGACGCCATTAGGGATGGACAGGGAAGGATGAAGGGTGGGGAGAAACCCGTCGTCGGCGGAAGCCTACTCTTTACGAAAGCGCCAAGGAGTCCGCAGCTTAACGTCCCATCCGACAGATGGCCGTACACTATCAAAGCAGCTCAAGTAGGGGTCGGGATACCTCTGAAAAATATCTTCCGCCTCCGGGATGGTGGGAAGCCAGTACGTCAGCTTACGTCAGCCACCGCACCATCCCGATACCTTATGAACCATAGATCGTTGCGTGAGAGGCCTAGTACACCTGTCATAGCACGAATCCGACCCTCTGTTTGATTGGTAATTGACCTTAAATTTACCCCTTCCGAAATTTTTATCCCATTGAGGAAGTTTTGTTTGATTTAATTTCGCCCCTGGGTATCCATTCGCTCGAATTATTTCCTCGAAAATTCATTCGAATTAGCATCGTAATTTTATTTAGTCTTAGTATATTTGCGTTAATGGGATATCTAGTCCACAGTTGAGCGCAGGGTTCACTGGAGTAATCCCCTACGGCAGTAACATTCGGCGTTCAGTCGCACGAGTATTTCTCCCCCCTCTCTCACCACCCCAGTCTTCTCTCATCGTTCCATTACGTTTCACATGATGTATTGAAAATATTATTTTTAAATCTAATGAAAACGCGGGCGAATACTGTGTGCTCTCTCTCCACCCCCGGCTAACATGCCGGCATTTACATATATACATCGACGGGACGAGACGAGAGTTTCCGCCGAAGCTTTTCCTCCGTGGCCATTTTTGTAACCAAAGAGAAAGAGAGGGTTTAACCCAAGGAGAAAAATGTATTGGTCGAGATAAAAACGTGCTTATCGTCCGCGCCACATTACGTCGTTTTTACCGGAGTGGACTCCGGCTGCCTCCACCACTGCCGTGCCAATGCACCCGAACAAAAGGCTCGCGCGCAAAGTGTGAGGCCAATGCAATGGGATGGATGCGGGGAAGTGCACGTCACCTAAGGGCCGCAATCCCGGCCACCACCGAAGTAGGGGGGGGGGGAGGAAAGCGGAGTTGAGCATCGCGATGGGATGTGAATTCGGGTTCGCGTGCTTCTCGATGGATCCGTATCGTGATGAGCGAGACCGCATTTCATTCCGCGCGTGGCTCGTACGTACAATAGGAGCAGTGCGATTTGGAGGCATTTGCGGTATGCCGATTGCATCCCTCCCTCTTCCTCCCCACACCAATCCTCGCATAGACGACATCGTAGTACAACCCTGACTTCATCCATCCGTCTACACACCTCCAGCAACCGGAAAAATTATTGGAAATAGGAACGGAAATGCTTTGTTTACGGCATTAATCTGATATGACCTACCTATAGTTACGATATTAGCATAAAAATATAGCAACAGATTAAATAAAGTTTTGATTTTCATACACGAGTTTTTATATCTTCTAAACTGGTCTTTATTTTATTAATGCAAATGTGATGCCGTTAGAAACTATATTTTCTTCAATTTTGTATAGAAAAGGGGGATAAAAGTATTTGTTTATCCATCTTCCTCCTTTGGATTTCTCCCAAAAACCCTCTTTCCTCCCCAAAAATAAGTGAATTACCGTCTTTGTTTCTTTGTTTTCAATTTCATTCAATCCATTTACTTTTTCCATCCTTCTCCACGCCCACGTCTCCAAAACCTCCAATCCACGCCCATCAACTTGCCACAACGACCAAGTTTCCGTGCCCGTTCAAAAGCACGCTTCATATCAAAGGCAAATGCTAGTCCTTCGTCATTGAAAATGTAACAAAGACTTCTGTATTTATTGTACTACACGACCCTATTGAAGAGAGAAAGAATCCACCGTAAAATACTCTTCTCACTCGCCTCGAGCTGTGGCTATTTCCATAGTCTCTTTTTCCGTCTCTCTTTTGTTTAACTTCTTTTACATGTCCCACCTGCCTTTTGCATAATCCCCGGTATTCTTCTCTGTCATTACGGCTCTTACTCTGTTCAAGCCGGTCATTCACCCTCGTCATCTCTGCCCCTCCCTCCGCTCCTCTCTCTCTCTCTCCCCCCCACGTTGCGGTGGACCCGGAATCTCTTTTTCTCCTTTCAGTCCCGGCCGCGAGGGCGTAGTTCAGACCCCTGTCGGGCAAGCGGACGATTCCCCCCGACGTGATCGAAACGCACGGATTCGCGTGAGGGAGTGGCGTGCATTTACGTGAGGGAGTGGCATTGAAACTGTCGGGCCTTTCGATTGCGTGCATTTTCGCTGATATGTGGGTTTGAGGGAGTTTGGGGGAGGTGGAGGAGGATGAAGGAAGAAAACTGCACGAAGAAGTGAAATGAATAATGGAAGGTCGGAAGTGATATATTAGAATGGGATAAGGAGAAGGCGGAGGCATACTTTTAAATGTACTGGTGAGCATGGACTGTATGACCTTTAGTGGATGGTGTGGATATAATTTTAGGGACTGGATTATTTATGCGTTGTACTAGTTTTTAGCGAGCACACCTATTCAATGCCTAATTGGCACTGATAAGTGGACTATTTAAATGGTATGCAGTAAGAAATCCGAACTAAGGTTTGTTCATTATTGAAAGTAAGTTGGCAGAGATGTGGTCTCAGTCAATGATTACAAATATGCTATACTATTACTGGGCATATAATGGTTTATTATAAAGATAAATGAATTGAAAGACACTGGGAGGCAATGGGATGCTGAAGATTGTAATGCAGGGGAGAGTTTTGGGAAAATAAGGTGAAAGGAAGACAAAAATAATCATTTTTGATCGAATAGACAAGTATAAAGTACACAGAGCCAAGGAATGAGTTATTGCAATAGGTATGCATGCAGTTATGGGGTTGAAGAATATTTTATTTCATGTCAGTCATGGCGTACAAGTCAAGTATTTTGTAGTGCCAGGATCCATAAAACACCTACCCCAAAAACGGGTTAGATTATTTATAATAATAATGGTTGCCTTCGGATGTAAAATTCACCATTTTATTCCCATGGTTTGTTGTTGTATAGGAGAGGCAATTTTTTATAATGATGTCAAAGTTGTCTATGTTTTATCATACATTTATAGCTACATGAATAATTATACGTATTTTATTTTGAAAATTTTCACTTTCTGCATCAGAAATTTTGAAAAGGTTAATCAGACAATATTGAAAGCAACAATAAAAAAAAACGAATGTTCCTTGTGATTAATATTCTTATTCCTAAATTAGATACATTATATGAGTAAAGAATGTAAAACAATGGATGAATGCGAAAGGAAATTTCGTTCTCAAAAAAGGTAATTTTTTTTGTTTAGGATTAAACATTTTCCGGCTCCGCGGCTCAGAAACGTTAACCCGTAAGGTGCAAAATCCTCGACGTTTTTATTTTACCTTAAACCGATTTTGACTGGAATTAAAATGGCTCGTGAACTGGGTTCACGCGTGAATCGAGGCATGCCCACATCCAATTAAGCTTGACACCGCATTCAACCCTGACCCGTACGCTTATTAATAAGCCCGTATGAATTCCTTCGCTTCCTCTATTCATCTTTTTTTTTCCTTTCACGAATCCTCTTTTGTAGTAGCTTTTTGCCTTAATTTCCTCTCCCTTTCTCCATCCGTCCCTCTATCTGGAAATATTTCTTGTTTTGTGCTCGCATAATCCACTCCTCTGAGGGAGCCACGGCCATCCATCCCTCTTCTACCTCCGGTTCTTTTCCGTCATTCTGAAGTAACCTCATTCCCCCCTCACCGCTCACTCCTCTCTCCTCGCGCTCGCCCCTCGTCTCCGCGCCCTCCAACAATCCCTCAATCCCCTTGAACCACTCATCCCTCTCATTTTCCCCTCTCCTCACCTCACTGCGCGTCTCTGTATCTGATGCTCAGGGGTATCCATCACGTCTCCTTTGATGATCCACACCTTTTTTTCTCATTTCTTTCTCTCTCGCGATTGTCAATGAGCAGGCAACATGGGAAATATACGGCGTGCCGACCGTCGTGTATATCACACCAACCGGATGCGGAAACATAATTATTACATAATACTCCCAAAGTGTAAATTGCAGACCATTGATACTTATCTATCCGTAAATCTCTTTTTTACTTGTTTATTAATTCAAAATTTTCCTGATTTTCAACCCCCTTATCCTTTTTTATTTCTTTCCCTCTAATAGCGATTGCGTATATTCTGGTGAGGGCTTGTTCTGAACCACCCTTGATAAATGTTTTCTTTCAGTTTATGATGTGATGATTTTGCTTATAGTGATTCCTGATGGGAAAAGTATGTCGATGAATGAATGTCTGTGAATAATGAATGAAACACCGATGAATGAATGAATTTCGATTAATATTTTTGAATTTCGAACGAAAGAAAAATCTTGCTTCGGTTTTATTTTTCGCATAGCTTTATCAATCGCTCTGGTTGGCTGTATCAACCAAAGAAGTAATGTCATGGGCAGCGTAATTTAATTTTCGAAATCAAACTCAATTTTTTAGTCATTTCACTGGAAACATTATTGGATCCCCGCCCACTCATCTCTCTATTGGTCTTTAATCTAGCTGTCGATGGCATATCGAATGTGTTCTATTGTGCCGTTATATATATATTTTTTTTTAAGTTAAGTTAATCTACCGGTTAAGGTAGGTTTTTGGATGGACACAACTACCAAAAAAATATTTTATTATTCCGAACAAAACACAAAATCCATCATCCTACTCTATATCAGGTCCCTCTTCATCTCTGAGTACTTTCTTCCTCCCTTCATCCCGTCCAACATCCCTATCCTATTCCTTCCCTTTCCTCTTTTGCCCAACATTCTACCCTCTATCACAGTCTTCAACATCCCACTGCCGGTCAACACCCCCTTCATCCACTTTTCCTGCCCCCATAGGATTGCTCCCAACAAACCCCTCTCTTCGCCCACCATACCAAGTACTTCCTCATTTGTTTTCTTCTCTGTCCATTTCACCTTCTCCATTCTTCTCCACACCCACATTTCAAAAGCCTCCAATCTACGTCTATCCTCCTCCTTCAATGACCACGTTTCCGCACCGTACATAGCTACGCTCCATATCAAAGTTTTTACGAGTCTTTTCTTAACATCCTTACTCAAAGTCCCTGTCATCAACTCCCTCCTCCTTGTGAAAGCCTCTTTGCCTAGCGCAATTCTTCTCCTTACGTCCCTACTACTTTGACCGTGTTGGTCCAAAACACTACCGAGATACGTAAACTGTTCTACCTGCTCTAGTTTTTGCCCTCCTATTTTAATGTTAAGCTTGGCCTTTTTCTTTCTAGAAAATCGCATAGCCTTTGTTTTATTAATATTGATTCTCATCCCATACCTGTCGCACTGAATTTCCAATTCACTCAGCAATGCCTGCAGCCCCTTGGCTGACTGACTAACTAAAGCTTGGTCATCAGCAAACCTAACTGATTTTACGAATTCCCCGCCCACTTTCATTCCTACCTCGAGTTCTTCCCATGCCTCTTTGATCATTTCCTCTGCATACAGGTTGAACAGCAACGGTGATAATGGGCAACCCTGCCTTACACCCCTTCCTAACACTGGCCATCCTGACTCCCCGTTTCCCACCCGCACCCGAGCAGTCTGAGACATGTACAGGTTGCGGATTAGCCTCCTTTCCCTCCAATCTATTCCTATCTTCTGCAATATACTCATTAGTTTTTCCCAATTCACTCTATCAAACGCTTTTTCGAAATCTACGAAACAGGCAAATACCTCCTGGTTGTGTTCTATATTCCTCTCGATTAATAATCTCAATACTGCGATGGCATCACGCGTACCTCTCCCCTTCCTAAACCCAAACTGATCATCCCCTAAGTAATCATTTGCCCTACTCTCTATCCTTTTGTTTATGATCCTGAGAACAACTTTAGCTGCGTGGGATATCAAACTAATTGTCCTATAGTCCTCACATGACGTGGCCTTTACCTTTTTCTGAATAGGAACTAAAACTGATCTCACAAAGTCTTCCGGCCAGATTCCCTCCTCATAAATACTACGGATCAGCCCATATAGCCTCTTCCTCCCACATTTTCCTAAGCATTTTAAAAGTTCCACGGGAATGTTATCTACCCCCACGGCCTTATTTAGTTTCATCTCCTTTAATGCCCTTTCTATCTCATTGTCTAGTATGCCTGGACCTAAGCTGTCTTCCTCTACGTCATTTTCTTTTTCAATGTCTAACTTTGTTGGTCTGAGTTCTTTACTATACAGTTCTTCTATATACTCCTTCCATCTCTCTTGGATCTTTCCTTTGTCAACTATTACCTTACCCGCCTTATCTCTAACTGTTAGCATAGCTCTTCCTTTCTTACTTCCTGATAACGATTTAACTTTGCTGTACAGCGCACCGATTTCGCCCTTCCTCTGCAGACTTTCCATATCCTCGCACTGCGTCTTCCACCATGCTTCCTTTGCTTTATTTGTAGCCCGCCTCAATTTATTGTTCAATTCTTTGTACTTCATTTTGCCTAATTCTGTATTTATATTCTTCCATTTTCGCCGCTCATCCATCTTTGTAATCATCTCATCCGTTATCCACGGTTTCCTAGTCCTTTTAGCGTTAACGGTTCCAATAGTGTCCTTTGCGGCTTTAGACAACCCTTTCTTGATCATTTCCCATTTTTCTTCGATAGTACTAAGCCCTTTACCATCCTCCATGATTTTCTCTACCGCCTGTTTGTATTCCTTCCTTTTCAACCCATTTAATGCTTCTACATTCCATTTTCTAACCTGCCGCCCCTGCCTTATCTTTTTGAAACGTACGCTACATTTCATAACAACTAAATTGTGGTCTGAGTCCGCATCCGCTCCCGGGAAGCTGTGGGAATTTATCACACTGTTCCTAAACCTGTGTCTAACCAGGATATAATCTAGCTGATATCTTCCTGAGTCACCTGGCATTTTCCATGTATACCTACGTCTTTTGTGGTGTCTAAACCAAGTGTTGGTGATGACTAACCCCTGTCTCCTGCAGAACTCAACTGCTTTCTCCCCGCGGTCATTCCTCGTGCCTAAACCGTAGTCCCCCACCTCATCACCATCTCTTCCTTCGCCTACCGTCGCATTCCAATCCCCCATCACTATCAAATGTTTCCCTGCAGGAACACACGCGATCATGTCCTCTAACTGATCGTATATCCTATCGACCTCTTCTTCCTTATGGTTGCCCGGTGGCATGTATACCTGAATAATAACTAAGTTCGTCGGTTCTGCTTTTATCTCCACTAGTAGTATTCTACCCGTTACCTGCTCTATGTTGACTACGCTTCTTCCTACCTCTTCATTTAATACTATGGCAACCCCTCGTTGACTCTCGTCCCCACCGCTGTATATTATTCTATACTTATCACTCCAGTAATCCCCGCTATCTTTCCATCTCACCTCGCATAGACCTAAAATATCTATATTTCCCCTTTCCATCTCTCGCTTAACATTCTCCAATTTCCCTGTCCTCATCATTGTCCTAACATTCCACGTTCCTATTCTAACTAATTTCGTCTTCTTCTCCTGGGTCTTCTGTCCTGCTGCTGCTGGTTTTCCCTTGCAAGGGTTTCGTGGGATGTCGACCGCGGAAGCCTTGCCTCCCCCGCTGCCGGGCACGACACACGGCCGATTGGGCCGAGCCCCGTGGTTGCCAGGACTCAAAATATCTCTATTGTCCATCATATTTTTCTAGGGAATGATAATTGAGGTGGTTTCCCGTTGCCTTCCTCAATAGTGTTTTTAACGTGACACCATCACTTACTGGCCGCCCCACTGGGGTCAGACGCCATTGCAGCCGCTTCACTGAGGAACAGACGCTGCGTGGATTACCTTTCGTCTGGCTCCTAACCTTCGACCTATCTGGCATGGGTGACCCTACCAGGAGCAATTTTTATTGCTCCCGCCAGCACAGCTCTAGGGGTCATCGGAACGCACAAGCCCTTCCACCACGTCAAGGTTGTAGTCCGGGGAGGGATATATATATATATATATATATATATATATATATATATATATATATATATATATATGCCGTTATATATATATATATATATATATATATATATATATATATATATATATATATATATATATATATATATATATATATATATATATATATATATATATATATATATATATATAACGGCACAATAGAACACAAAATAAACAGATAACACATAAAACATTAAGGACACTCACATTATAAACAATCTACAATGTGAGTGTCCTCTATGTGTTATGTGTTATCTGTTTTATTTTGTGTTCTATTGTACCGTCATATTGCTCTCGTGAGTGCGGTTGCGGATCGCGTCGAAAGCAATTTCCGAGAAAACTTAAATCTCTGTGGAAAATCAATAAAATATTCTGTTGGTTGGAATCGAAGGATGGATTGTTTCGGGTACCAAAACACTCGAGGAACAAAGTAGATTCCGAAGGTTACATGATTGCTCCGTCTAGAGGATAACTTACTTCATTCTCTCGGCTGATGATATGTCGTTATCTTTTGGCTTCCCGAATAAATCTGGTTAGCCAAATAAAAGGCACAACCAGTATCAGTCTCTTAGTACTCATCTCAGCGTTGATAAACTCTTGAGCTATGGTTCTTGGGCCAGGGGCCGAACGCATTAGCTATCAGGCTCACAATGGACCGTGTATACGTGCCTGCCTTCATTCCTGCCATCTCTAAAATCCCAGCATTCATCAGTTCTGCAAATGGTCCTTGCCGCTGATAACTCCTCATGACAATTTTGGATGTTTTATTAGACAACAGCGTCCTATCTTTGACCGCGCGGAAATCAACGGAGATTTTACTGATCTCTTTGTATGTTCATATATGTTATGGAATTATGTACGACTAGTTTAATCGTTATTTTTAACGTGTATTTGTTTGGTTACCTATTTGTATGTTGTTTGATTCATTGTGTAGATATAACATACCCTTTTTCCGAGTTTTTTTATTGCAACTGATGAATGAAAATGATTTTTCTGCTTGAAACTCTTGGGCAGTATAATGTAGGGAGAGGAATGAAAGGTTCCAAAATTGGAACTAGTATAATATCAGCCTCGGCGGGAGGGGAAAGGAATAACTCCACAATAAAGGATTTTGCGGTGCAGATGCGTGTTACATCGTCAAATGTATTGCCATATTTATTTCTCATATATCTGCTATCATATATCAGAGTGCAGGAAATATTATTATTTTTAGTAGTAGTACCGGGTCGGGGTAGTTTTTCAATGGGCTCAGGCACAACGCACTGCTGTGCTTCTAAATCCGGACTAACACGATAAAAATATCCTTAAGCCTCATACTACGAATTCTATAGCCCTGCATACATCCGTTAATTCCACAAAAATACGTATTCTTTTCCTCCCTCTACATCACTTTTAGAACATTCTCCCCACTATTACCGTCTTCAGCATCCAATTGTCTCTCAGTACCTCCTACATCCATCCACGGTCTTCTGCACGAAATATAACCAGGCTTAAATTGAGGCATGATTGCTGCTGCAAAGTGAGGACGTGCGTCCACTATGTCATTATTCACCACTCAACACGCGATATAAAACCAGACCGCACGAAAACGAATCATGTAATCTGCTGGTAATGTATATGGAGAAAACCATTTACCGTTTCAATTTCATTGCATTTTACACGCCTTACTGGAAGGGAACTATCGACCTTTTCTTGTCTGTGAATAACCGTGTAACCGTTGGCGTATTTCTCACTGTTAGAAAGATTCTTTCTCCGCTTTTTATTTTTTCTTTGTCTTTTCAATATTTTTAAAATTTTGGTGCGCGGTGAGTCCGAAGCGTCTGTATTTTCCTTTTATGAGATTTCGTGAACAAACCCACAATTATAATCACATTCATCAATAGGGGCTTTGTTTTGATAGGCGATAGTGGAGTCCATCTGATTACCATCCTAAGTCCAATCTCAATTCAGCGCGTGGTTACCGCAGTATCTGTTTCCCAGAAGTGTACAACTCCGCGAAAAACACACACCTCTGCTTTTGCTGGGTTTAACCGGAAGTATCACTCGGACTTGAGCTCAGGACTCTCCGGCTCAGTGCTTTACCCATTTGAAGTTTCCTTTCGCACCGTCGTGATTGTCTGAAAGTTAATCCACACGTCTGGAACATATAGAAGACATTTAAAAGTAAAGGGAATAAAAAATCGGCCCAATGAAGACCAGCAAAGGCAGAGATAGACATACCATTGATATTCTCTAAACTTTTGTGAAATGGAGAATAATTTCGGGATTTTAGATTTTAAAATGTTAGTCTTGTAGTTTCGTAAATTTAAATCAGTATCTATCGATTTTTGTCGCCATATAATTCTATAAATTATGGTAGCATTCCGGTAAGACTTCAGTGTCACTTGCGTCACGAAAATATATTTGTTTTTGCAGACCTGTGAAATCTATGATTCAATAAAGCTATTTTTATTCTGTCACAGCAGCAAATCGTTTTATTTAAGTTCAATTAAATTCAAATTTCGTGAAACGTCCTGGAAATAAAGTCAAATCGAAATCAACAGCCTTCCGCATGTCGCGTTGAAGTACTAACCCAGCCAAATTATAAACTCAATCGTCAGGAAATAGCTTGGAACCGCTGATCGCTAAATAGACGTGCTGCCAAATCCCCCCCCCCTCGAAATAAGTGTCAGGTCGCTGAATTTTCTGAAAAAATTATAACTATTGGCTGGAAAATGTGGAAAAGTAGGTGAAATTCGTAAATTTAGAACTGCAGTCTTTTTACCCTACTCAATTTAAAAACGAAATCATGATGTCGCAGAAAGATTACCTGGGATTTCATGATATGGCTAGCAAGTCAAACACTATTGAGTTATTTCCCGGCGTTCCATCATTGAATGTCCTCTCTTGTCGGGTGTACGGAAGGAAAATATGCCCATGTTGACCAACGAGTTCCCGGCCCTTTTCCCTGTCGCATATTCATAAGGAAAAAAATAAAGATAGCTTGCGTTGGTCTGTCCAACTTCCTTATCTTAGAAAGAGGGAAGAAACCGCGTGTGTGTTCGAGAAACCGGTTGGGACTACGAGTCTTGCGAATATTTACATGTAATTAAATACAAAAAGAGCTGATGGTTTCCAAAATTTTCTAAAGACGGGCTCCATCACGTTTACTTACGTTCATCACGCTAGCTTCTACTCGGACGCTCCACGATTGGAAAAGGAAGATACCCGAATATCGTATATTTATCCCTCGGCATGTTTGGTAAGTGTAGTGAATGATTGAATAGTTCCGCGCGTGAGACAAGAAACCGTCCTTGGACCCGTTAGTCAAAACTGCAAGCCAATTCACGATTCATTGTAATTCGTCCATACAGAAACTTCAAATTAAAATGAATCACCTCCAACGCTCATCAACTCCAATACTTTTGAGTGTGCATGTTCCTTGGAATGATTTATATTAGATTCACGGTTGTTTTTAAAGCGCCATTAAATTCACTGGTGGATTCGAGAAACGGGTATCCGGTCTCTCGATTTCACTCCAACGAGAAACCATCTTCGCGTTCGTAATGGTCGGAAACCTTTCCCTCTTCCCTTTCTCCCCCGCGATCAAAATCTCACTCCCAACCCCCGCCTCCGTTCCCCTCCCCTCCTCACCCCCTCGCCTTCTCTTTTTATAACCCATTCACCCCTCATCTCCCGCCTCCACTGCGAGGCACCGCTTGCCCGAGCTCCACCTTTCCCCGGCGCCTCCACTTTGGCACCGGCCGAAGACCAGCGTCCGGACCAGTGCTCATGTGGGTTTAGGGCAAGAGCATTTCATAAAGCATTCTTTCCTTCCTCATTCTAGCCCTCTCTCTCTGGCACTGCTGCCGTCAGTCCTTTCGTTATTATTACATGGAATTCGTCACAATCCGGACGCCCTGCCCGGTATTCACGTTTGCTATGGCATTCCTTCAGCTAAATATGCGTAAAGCAGTGGGAAGGGTTCGGGGGGTTGAAAGTTTGCCAAGAGTTCACATTTGACCTTCCGGGCTCCCCAGCATTCCCACCGTGCTTGGCCCATTCCTGCCTTTCATCAAATGTGAATTTCAAACTCCAAAATTAGTACCAATTGAACTACTTGAAGAGGGGGATATAAGCTTTGAAGTTTTTCAAAGGAAATGGCCATGAGAAATGAAAGCCATGTCATGAAAGGGAAGGTTGGACCTTGTTGGAAGAAGCGAGAGATTGGACAGATAATGGAATTTCACCCGAGTGGAATTATATTCTTACGATCTCATCATCATCATCAGTATTACAATCCTAGGATTGATTTACTGTAGTCCTCGTTTCTACTCTGTTTAATGTCAATTCCCTTGATTGTCCAATCCTTGATACTTTCTTTGTTTTGCGTCCTTCTTAATTTGTCCTATGTACATGTCTCTTGGTATTCCTCGTGGAATCTTCCCTTCTATTTTTCCTTCTATTATATTCCTAATCAATCCATTGTGCCTCAATGTGTGTCCAATCCATCTATTTCTTATTTGCCGTAAAGTTCTGTGTCCTGTAATGGTCCTTCCCTCTTCTGCTTTGCTACGTTTATACTTCCTCGTTTCTTACTTTGTCTGTCCATTTAATCTTCACCATTCTCCCCCAGCACCATGTTTCAAAGGCTATTCTTTGCTGTTCCACTTTTCCAGTGTTCCAAGTCTCGGAACCATAGAGCGCCATGCTTCACGCGACGGTCTTGACAAATTGCTTCCTTGTATCCAGCCTTAGGTTCTTTGAGCAATGAAATTGCCTCTTATTCATGAATTAGTTCTTAGGGCTATTCTCCGCTTGATGTCGGTCGAACTTCTTCCATCTCATGTTAAGTTGATACCCAGGTAGATGAAGGATTCCACTTGCTCTAGTTTCACTCCTCAAATTGTGATATCTAAATTCAGCTTCTCTCTGCCACACACAAGGATTTTAGTTTTCTTTTTGTTGATGTTCATATTATATTCCCACAAAACTTGATCCATTGCACTTAGAGTTGCTTGCAGGCCCTCTCGCGTTTCCGCAACCACTGTGATGCCATCTGGAAACCGGAGCATGTTGATTTCTTCTCCATTTACCTTGACTCCTTTGATACTTTTGAAACTTCGATATGAAGCGTAGTTACGGTGTGGAAACGTGGTCACTGAAGCAGGATGATAGAAGTATATTGGAGGTTTTTAAAATGTGGGTGTGGAGAATACATGCATATATATTTGGACGGCACAACAGAACACAAATAAAATAGTAACACTTAAAAGGACACTCACATGGAAATTGTTTAAGCTTTCGGCCTTCTCCGAGGCCTTCTTCAAGTAAGACTGAAAATTTGCTGGAGAGTGGTAAGGGGTCTGGACGAGGGAGGGGAGGTGAAGTACAGGGAATGCTGGGAGGAAAATTAAAGATGGCGGGTGAGGGTGGGAATTTTGAAAGATAGGAAAGCTAATATGTACGCGAATTCTCGAGTTCTCACCTTTATATTGGTGGAAGAATCGGGTAGGGATTCTAGGATGCTAAGAGCAAAACACTGGTCGAATGAAAGATTGTGGGAATTTGCGTGTGAAGGGATAGGAAGAGAAGAGAGTGAGGCAGAATTGCAGGAGTACCGGTGATTGTTCATTCGAATGGATAAGGGGGTAATGCATTCGCCTATGTAAAATGAAGTGCATTGTTTGCATAACAAAAGATAAATAATGTTTTTTTAGAGGTAATTAGCGTGGGAACGAGGTCAGGGGGCAATGAGGGGATATGGGGAGAGGGGAGTAGATCTAATTAGTTGACAAGTTTTACATCGGGGGCGGTTGCAAGTAGGGGAAATATAAGGAAATTTGTTTGGGGGGGGCGCCAAAGAGTTGGTGGATCTGGAAGGTTTTTGAGATTGGCGGGTCGTCTGTATGTGAGAGATGGGCATCGGGGTGGTAAGGATGAGGTCGCATCATTGTCATGTATACACCACTGACCACTGTATACACCTTGGACCACTGACCGAAGGGCCCGGGTCCGATTCCCGGGCAAGCTTCTTAGCGCACCCTCAGCTCCACCCTAGCTTTGTGATTTTTCGGATACCAGATCTTCCTGTGAAACCATAATCCGCAGAGGGAAAGGAACTGGCCCCCTTACCCTGATGTGTGAATTTCGCACGCCGTATATGGCTTAGTACTGGGTTAACTCTACCATCACCAACCAAACCGACCCTAGGGTTGATTATGGTTTATATGATTAAGGTTGTTTAAAATAGAGTTTTTATGTTTAATATAATTTAAAGAGGAGCTGAATCGATTCACTCTTTGGGTCTCTTACCTTGAGCCATCTTTTATTCATAATAAAACCCTTTTCATACCCCTGGGACGATCCCTATAAGATTATACCGTGGTATAAATGTGTCTGAAAGTTTTCAAAATATGTATATCATTTTTTAATCCTTAAATGGCGGAAAAGTATGACGAGATCAGGGAGTATATTAGCAGTTTTGTCGGATTTCTGTATAATTTTAGTCATATTTTCATCCCTATTCACGCAGTTATAAGAGAGTAAAATATGCAAGGGTTAAACTACGGCACGATGGAATAGCACTCGTTGGAGTGCCTTGGTTCGCTTTTGGGCTTTCTCCCCACGTCACTCCTTTGAGGTGAGGGAAGGGTGGTGGCAGCCTCTCTCTCTCTATCGCCCTCACAAATACGCGCTCACACACACACACACACATCCCACTCGTCTATTATTTACGTATGTCTCACGCACCACTCTTGGATTTCCATCTCTCTCCTTTCTCGCGGGGCTCACCTCCCATCGCATCATCCACGCCGCCCTCTCGCCATGGTCGCCTTCACGAGGTTCCACAATTCCCTCGCGAGATTAATTCGTCGAGAGTGCAGTTTATCACGTTTTCAAAGGGGACTCAGACGCGTATACTCGCGTGCTTATATGCGGCACAATTTTTTTTTCTATCTCCGCTTTTTTTGTTAATTCTGGCACGTGGTAGCTTCAGCACGTTACGAAAACGTGCCAAAAGCTTTGGTGCCCGTTGTAACAGATCAATTTTTGCTTCGACGGATCAATTGAAAATCGATTTTTGCGCTGTGAAAAAGCATTATTCGTCGACCCTGGAGGTTGGGGGTGATGGGTGAGGTGAGAACTCAACGTTGACTGATCCCATGGTGCGTGAAATCACGCATTTCAGGACTGGAGGAACGGTTCCCTTCCCTGAGCCGCTTGGGACGCACCAGATAATTTGGTGCCAGGTCCGGATTAAGCATTAGGAAGTCTCCGGGGATTTCAAGTCCCGAGATTTGCTGGATCACTGCTTGAATAGAGTTGTGCGGTACTCGAATTCGTACACCACATTGAGATGTTAATTTAATATTGACTAAGTGTTAATGGGTAGATATCGACATTGCATATGGATGTATACGACAACGAATAACGTCTCACATAGCCACAATCATTCATCTAGTGGCACCGTATTTGTATCTCACGTGGACTTGGCCGCAAGGTGGATATTATATAATAGTCGCAATATAGATATGATGAGTAATGTGGCTTTCTGTTTCGGTGTAGTTTGCGGTTCCAGTTTTCGATATTGAAAACTTTTGGCCCTCAGAATTGAAATTTTGCGTTTCCTCATGTTGGTCGGGGACCCCGGAAAAGACCTCTGGTTCTCCTCTGGAACCCCTCTCATTCACATTTTTACGTTGGTTTTCACTTCCTTTCGGTTTACGTCGCTGGAGTTTATGGGCACGAAAAGTGAAAGCATCATGAAAAACTATTTGGACCTCATGGTATACCCCACACCATTATTTCCAGCGTCCCGGTTTATAAAATTAAAACATGGATATCTGAACGAAATGTGGAGGGAACTGGCACAAATGGGTTTCTTAATCTCGGAGCGATTTCTGAAAAAAAAGAGAGCCTTATCGCGGAGTATTCATTTGATCGTAAGACTCAAATGAGTAAATACTCGGACGAGAATTTAAGATTTCTTTCTCGTCGCTCGACGAGATAATTGGCTCGCCTAGACAAATTCTTGCGATCATATTTAACCTTCGCTTCGTCATGCAATGGTCACCATCTCAGATGTCTTTGTTGACTGCTCATTCACGCTGTGTCATCGTAAAACTCAAAAAGTGCGTAATGAAAGAGAAAACACCCATGCATTCCGCTGAACGCATTTTATCTCCACCCCGTCCCATGCTACGCTCGTATGTTTATAGCTTATGCATGACTTTTTGCAGGAAGGATAAGCAAAATACTCTGGAATCCCGGAAACTTTTAGTGGACCTCCGTCCAGGGAGCGAGCGAAGCATTTCCGTTCCGTTGTGTAAATAACCGGAGCATTTGCTTACGTCGCGAAGCTGAATGAAAGTTTTATCTTCTCAATCGGCATCAAACAGCATTCGAACGCTCCAACGATAGCCAAAAATATAATGTTGGCGCGGACGAATTTGACACGGATGGAAATAGATGCAATGCGGATACGGGCATCGTCATGCCTGTAGAATGTTGGGAGGCTGGCTGCGAGTTTTAATAGTCGTGGGATCCGGTAGCCAACCTGTCTCGGAGTCAGCTTAAGGGGTTGATTTAAGTGGCGAGACGATTTGCGATGAATGGATTTGTATAATAAATGTAACTTAATTGATCCGTCTTTCTCTTGTTATGTTTGTCTGAAATTTTTGGAGGTATGTGCCTTTTTAACTTGGAATAACGAGTATTCTTTATTTTAGTTAATAGAAAAAATAAATTATACTACATATGCTTATATGAGTTGGTTGACTTTATATTTTTTATGGTAAGTCGGCAGTGGCAAGCTTAGAAATATTTAATTATTTTCAATCTTTCATTAATATTTCATTTGAATATTTTTAGTCAGTGTCCATATTCCGTGACCTGTAGTTAATTGTGAAGCCTTACCTAATTGATATTCTCTTTTATAACATTTAATGGGGATTTCTAAATTCGATTCAGGACTTCAACAATTACATAAATGTATTACCCTGTATTCCCTGTTTCACGATATTCCTCAAGTTTTCAGATTTGCACTTGTGCTCCAGCGCGTTGTAACTTCAATTCGTTTCATCGGATACTTCATGCATCGATTCTATCTCCTGGCGATAATAATTAGAAGACTATAAAATAGTCTTTAGTGTCTACTGAATCATGGATACATGCATTAATTGCTAGGAATACGAAAGAATTAAACTTAGGATGATCCGTTGAGTAGGCATATACCCAATTATGAAATGTCCGTTTTAATCATGAATGAGAAAAAAGTGACTCGACAGTCGCCAAATTTGGCGATTTGTTAACCCGTAAACATTTGTTCGTACAGAACATCTCGATACTTTTATGGAAATTGACTGCCGTGTCAGTGGTCATTGTTTTTCCGTCTGATTACGTCAATCTTGAATTTTACTACCGTAGAATGAAAAACTTACGTCGACGAATCCCTGTTTTTTGGGAAATAGGTTAAACAACGGATTTCTTCCTTGTTCTCGTCGGTACCTTTGTTTATCTTTGATGAATACCTAGAGCAGGTACTGAATATCGCGTCGGAACGATAGTAGGAGAAGCTAAGGATACACTTTCGATTCGTATCTATTAATTTTTTGAAGGCAACTGAATAATTCACTTTGATTTCATTTAATAATGCTCTGGTTCCACGAGAATGTGTACTAAATTGTTTAGGGATTTTACCGCCCGAGTGACTGGTCAGAAATGGAATTTTAATCGAGTAATTTTCCAAGCTTATAACTGTGGAGGATGGATAAGATTGAAAAAAAGGTCTCGTATTAAATTCTGGTAACGTCATAAGAAGAGAAAGGCGGAACTTCGTAAGCGAATCATGGAAGTTGAGAATAATGGAGGTCGTTTGTGATGTGGGGAATCTCTTTCATTGCGTGATCAAGAGTTTGAAAAGGATGACATTAAGGGTCTCAGAAAAGGCAAAGGAGACACCATCCAATGCGATCAATAGTTCATCTTAATTAGGCAAAATAACGTTGAAACCTTAAGAACAGAGGAGATGAACTTGATCATTGAGTCAGATGTGAAAGTCACGAGAGTATTTTCGCATTCGCTCATCCATGTCCATGTTCCATCAACTCGTCTCTTCTCTATAACCTGTTGTTAAGAGCCGTATTTATGATCCACGGAATCTGAAATTCACCCGGATAGTTTTGCACCTTTCTTCCTTCTATAAATTCAACGAAACTGAAAAACTAACGACTGAGACAAAAGAGCGAGATAAATACATTATGTATACGATATCAGATTTTCTACTTAAATTTGGTGTTGCACCCTATCTCGTGAATTGCGTTAAGGTGATTAACCAGCTCACGCATCCATCGGTAAATATACCTTAAATATCCATATTCATACTCAGTTAAGTGTAGTCTTTGGAGAAGCTTTAAATGCAAGATGGTCGTAAATGCAATCGCGCGTATTAAAATAGCATGAAGTTTGCATAAAATATGCACTGCAGCACTGCCAACGAAATTCCCTTATCACCCGTTGGGAGTACGGAATAAATTCGTTGCACAGCGTCGGCTGAATGTCATTCGAGTCTATATAGTCTCTCTTCCATATGAATAAAAATATCGTTGCGGTGGAATGTAGCAGATTTCGAAGTTATTGATGATATAAGGAACACACTGTATTCGTCCACTGAAATTCAGTTTAAACATAGCTGGGCCTGAAACCATCGAATTCTGATGTTATTGCTTGATAAGCGCCCTTCTTTGGCTATCATAAGAGTAACAAAAGATAAATATTAAACTATTGGTATTATTTTTTTAAATACGCCGTTAGCTAACGATAAACATGCGATCATAGATTTAAAAATGTCTGTGAAAAAAATCTTTTTGAATTCCCAAGAAAATGAGAGTCAGCTAAAAATCTCATAAAAATAACGTTCGTTCCAAGAAAGAAAAGCATATTCGGCGTATTTGAACCCTTTATCAACTTTGGTTGTGGTATAGCGCCCCATCTCCTCTTACTCACTTCCAAGGTCCAATACAGGAATGAAATACGTATGTCATGAAAGTGCATACAAGAAAAAAACAAAGCTAGAATGTAAATAAGATCTAAGCTTATCATCTAAGAAATTCTGAGTGCTGTAATAGACTTTTCCTTGAAGGAAGTTGGTTTCTTTCTTGAAAACTTTCGAAGATAAAACATGCTTACTAGCAGTACTTGAATTCATTGCATAGGGCTGATGCAGTTTGGTGATATCCTTTGACGAACTACTGCATTTAATGGTAATTTAAAGACGCATCCTGTTTACTTCGATTGCCATTCAAATCCATTGTCAATTTCATCGTGATGTCAATGATCACTGTTGAAAAGGATGCTTGCTTCCATACGATATTAATGAACATTTGGATTAACGCACGTACATTCGTTCGGTGATACGAAAAGGTAAAATTTTATCCACTTATTTGTTTAACCTAAAATACTCCTACTGGTAACTATTAGCGTTTTACCTAACTCATGATTTTATTGGGTATTTCAGCAAATGTTCAATATGTTACCATTTACAAAGCACACTCGCTCCCTCCCCAGTTTCGGCGCGTGGTTTTCTTTTTAATTGAAAGCATAGCTTGCAATAGCCGTGCGAACCACTGAGGGAAACTGGCCGTGAATGCATCATTTCAAGTGCAATTCCTTCTCCCTCTCTCGAAACCATACGCGTCGCGCCGTGGGCGTGATTGCCGGCTCTAAAAGCATACACCTAATAAACTCTATTTTCAGTCTTTGAGTCCGCCCTCGACAGGATGAGGCAGCCAGCTTTTTCAATTACGAGATCAAACGGCTTTGCTCGAGTACTGGGAATAAATCCGATGAGTCCATTTAGCCGAACGAGACGGAATTCCTTCCTCTTGGTTCAAGGGAATCTCGTGAGACCGTAATATTCGCGTCTCGGGCGAGAATATTGAATATTCGGCCCGTGTGTCTTTCGTGACCTGCGAGTGGCGATAAAAAAATATTGTATCGTTTCCCTAGTGCGTAGTAAAAATAATAATAAGACTTTTATTATTCCGCTATACCAAACGTAGTGGGGACGTTAAGAGAAAAATACTTTGGCGAAGGAAGCATTTGCAAGAAGAAGGGACTTTATCATAGGTGCGCTACATAAGGAGGCAAAGAGAATATTGAAAAAGACTTATATGGAGCGAACCGCTGTATGGATCAAAGGAGGCTAGAGGTTGAGTGTTGATTAGAGGCTTTTGAGATGGTGAAGAATGAATGAAGTAAATTAGAAAGAGAAAAATATCAACACGAATTTTTAAATATGAAATGTAGGCATTGGAAGATAAGTGGTATCCTGAAGGCCGTGTAAACCAACGTCGTCAATCAAAAAATAAAATTACCCTTGTTTTTGTTAATGTTATTCCCAATGACTAATACGAAAGCCAGTTTCGAATCTCGCTTCTGCAGCCACCTTAATGCTTACTGGTTCGTTATAACGATTATCTTAACTTCAGCTCCCCATACGAGTAATACATACACTAACACTTCACATTGCATTACATTCACATAATCGTTACATTAAGTTCTAGTTAATTAAGTTCTTAGAAGCATTTTTGTCGGGATTGTTGTTCGTCGGTGGCGTCATAAGTTAGTATGTTAAATATTCCCTAGCTTGGAACTATTAACAAAAACATTGAAAAGTATGCTCTCCCATCGTAATAGTTTCAGAAATTATGCTATTATAACTCATGCGCAGAAAAATGCCCATTTTTAAGCATGGGCAGGAATCAAGCCTGCGTCGGCAAGGCTGATATTTTTCTGATAATAAACTTAACCAATACAAGAGAGATATATTTAATGGAAATGGTGGATGGCATATAAAATAATAACTTTTTAGTGCTGCGTAGTAAACGTTTTCCTGCGCACTGATTGGGTTATTCCAATATCAAAAAGGAAAAAAGGTGATGAGTGATCACATCTCGGCAGAATAATTTCATTTCATTACGGTGTTAAAAGGACACTTTTGATTTAAATTCGTTAATTGATCAATGGATTGTAATAAATATCCAATTGGGTATTGTTTCTGGGGTTTTCCTTTCAACAGGTTGGTAATACATAATTTTTTTCAAATACGCTATTATCAACAGAAAACAAATGAGGAAGGAGGAGGAGGCGTTTGGTGGTGTAGGAGAGGGGAATGTTGGGAGACTTCATAAGGACACAGGAAAAATGAATTCAAAGCATATTGATTGGCAGTGGGATGTTGAAGACTGTGATAGAGGGGGGAATGTTAGGCAAACGAGGATGGGGCAGGAATAGGATAAGGATGTTGGACGGAATGAATGGAGGAAGGCAGTATAAGGAAATGAAAAGGGGCTTGTTGTAGAGTACGATGTTGGGTTGTGTTTTGTTAGGAGAGTCAAGAGAACTATTTGGCTGTCGCGTCCATCCAAAACCTACCTTAATCGGTAAATTACCTAAAATAATAATATTATTATCAGCTCTAGATGCTGAATGCTGTGTATTACCTTCAAACATGAGAGCATTGAATAATGAAGCTTCAGCAAAAAAGTCGGTTATGAGGGTGATTGTCATGTCTGGGTGCGATAATAATTGCTCACGCCAAAAAAGAGCATTTTGGTATAAATGTTACGATGACGCTAGCAATGCATTTACGTGGGAAATGAAGTTATTTTTTTGGTTTGTTCAACCTTCCGTCTGCATTCCCTGGGTTTATGGTCTTCGCCCGGATTACGAAATCCGTTCGAATGGGAAATCCTGTGTAGCCCGCGGATTGTTACGCGAGACGTGTGAAAAAAACACGGCATCTCCATAATGGCCCTTTATTTTGCTCCCGCTTTCCATTTCGGTGCCCTCTCATCAGTTCGAAAGTTGATTTCCCGCGCCAATTAAGGGAGTCTCGCCGAGTTTCCAGGCCCTCACGGGCTCGCACGCGTCTAAAAAACCCCTTCTCCGTTCGGGGTTAAGAGACGAGCGAGTCGCCATAGTAGTTTTTGGGGAGACACCGCGTGTCATTAGCGGGTGGGAACGACCTCGAGGATGGCAAGGCCAGGAAGAGGAGGATGGCGGGAAAGAGCGGAGGGACGCGGGCGAATAAAGGATTCGGAGGGGAGCGTTGAGATTGGCTCATTAAAGGATGTTGACGGGTTCGGTGCAGAGAAAATTCCTCGCGAGTACCCACGTCCAATTTCGTAGTAATAGCAGTAGGTTGCGGTTTTGTACCTTCTGACATCAAAGGTTAAATTGAACCGTCTAGCCCGCGTTGCTAACACGCACGGTACCCATGCATCCGTTAGAGACTGAAGTCGTTTACAACATTGGTACGTTACTGACCTGTCTATCCATGGGTCAGCTCTTTACCGTCCGAGCGTTTCCTATAATCTTATGCGTTCGAAAACGAGACGGATGCAGTCGAAGTGAAAGGAAGTTTAAATGTAGAAACATCCACTTTTTTCGTATCCTGAGGCGATTTTTTTTATTTTGAAAAAGAACGAAAATCAAGATAGCCTAAGGATGAGAGCAACCTGGGGTGGAACCCATCTCCTCCCCGTGGGTCGAAACTGAACATTTCCCTGTAGCGAAACTAAACCCAGTTGCATACTCTAGGTGTATATCGATCGGACCGCATGGAATATTTAACTGAGTTTCAATATCGCAAGATTACGATTAGGGAAAACTTAGTTGGTTGCATTATTGCTTCACTTTGTTTTAGTGCAAGTACCTTTCGTTTTATCTCGTGCTCTTTTCTATGAAATCATCAATAAAGAGGTGAACTATCTAGAAGCGACTTTGCACTTCGACTTAGTAAGGTACATAAAAATATTGAGTTCGAAAATTGGTTCCTATCCCTCGACCAGATATTTATGGATCTTTAACATAAACGGGGCCAAAGGATTTTTGTCATTTCCTCCTCGAGAATCGTTTCATCTCACGGAGATGCTGGGCGTCCATTGTGCGTTTCGCTTCTAGCTGGAATGATATGAAAACTCAGGCCACTTAGTTCCTGTCAGAAAATGTTGAGGGCCGTTTCCATTGACGCCCCTAACCATGATATTTCAGACACTATGCGATGCTCAAAAGATAAAGGATGGGAAATTGTTGAACGGGCAGCTTCTTTGGATGTTTTGGAAGATTTTATATTTCCTCTAGAGACCCTAAGATTGTAGGGTGTCGAAGGAGGTCACTGAAAATCATCGATGTCCGGAAAAATTTCGAGTCCGACCAAGGCCATTTTAAGTCGTGATCGACTGAAGGAATAGAATGCGGCATTGTGAAATAAAATAGTCAAACGACAGCTGGCACATTCCCTCATTCACACGAACAAAACCAACTGACTAATCTGGCGAGAGAAAATCTTCATGCAGGTCATTCTGTTCATTATACTTCCACATGAGGTGTCGCATTTGTTCTTCGTAAAGGGACGGGGAATATCAAATTGAGATATCGGTCAATTTTTGCCCGCAACAAGATATCAACCGGCCTTGGGCGAGAAGCGCTGGAATTCTAAACAACACACAGGAAATAGTCTTCGCTTTATATCTGAAATACAAATAAGAAGCAAAGACTTGCCTCTTTCACTTCTACTCTTTTCCAAATTTTGTTAAGTGGCTCTAATGGGAAGTTATTTTATGCACTTACCAGTGAAGAAATAAATAGAAAAAGGTTTTAATTGCATCTTCTTATTATATTGGTATTTAAAGTAAATGAAGCCGAACTCCCTATTAATTGTATATATTTTGGTATCGTTTAATTACCGAGTAATTCGTATATTGATTAATTACCAAATACGTCTTTAGAGAGCTTTACTTTAATCATTCACATTTTTTATTTTTTACATTGTTTTCAAATCATTTGACCCGTTCTAACCCAGTTTAATCGATAGTAATTAAATGTATTAACTGGTTAATTTGCAAAATTTGGGATTCGTAAAAAGTAAACTAATTCCGAATTTTGAATCGATTTTCACGCTCGTCTCCGTCCCGGGATACAGTGGAGTAAACGAAATCTTTCAAAGTGGAGAGGGTCAGCTAGCCAATTGCTCTTATTTTCCGTAAACTTTTTCATATTTTTTTCTTGGCCTCCGTGAATCTCCCCTCCGTCTTTTTCCATTCGACCATTTCCACTTAAAAACTCGTGTATTGAAGGTCCCAGGACGGAAATTAAGGCGGAGAATGGAGAAAAAAATATATATAAAAACCACCGCTTGGATGTCGATCGAAGATGCTGTAGGAGTTACGTTTCGGCCATCGGCAATTCCCCTCGAAAAGCGATGCATTTCATGAGAAAATCGATCGGGAGACATGAGCAGTGAAATGGTGGATGTCTCACATGTCGCAATCAGGCGATCTGTTAGTGTTTTTCCTGGCCTTGTAGGCCTGGCGTGTTTTTCGTGGCGACGGAGTACGTACCATCTTAAATCACTCGATTTTCTCCCAATCTTTTATTAGACTAATTAGTCGTTGGCGTTGGCTGTATCCTAATTGAGAGCAAAGAGGAACTGATGTAATATGTAGTTTTCTCTTGAGCTTGTGGCCTATTTCTATTTCATTATTGTACTCTTCCTACATCTATTATCAGAGTTCAATTTATAGCCGCTCGAAGGGTCTTTTTATGGTGTTACTTATCGTCGGGAAAGAAAGTCGCGTAGCGTATGAACGTACTGCAGAAATATGTAGGATTCCATTTCTTTAGGTTCCATCTTAAATGAATGGAAACATACACTTCCTGGCTGACTTATACAATAGATTAGCTCATGTTGTCTCATGGTGTCTTTAAAGTTACTTTCTCTGACTGTAAATACAAAAATCCTTTGAACAATCAAATTGCAAAACAAAGCCAATATATTAGTTCCAAAGAAACTGCGGGAGATACCGCAACAGTAACTTTTAACGGAGTCATCCGCTAATGCGCATTTCAATGCAACAGTTTCAGAGTGTAAAAATCATTCGCCTTGACCGGGATTCGAACCCGGTCAAGATTTCAGAGTTTAAGAGGGCGCCTTGATAGCTTAACTGGCTAAAGCACTCGACCGGACATTAAGGGATCCCGGTTCGAATCCCGGTCAAGGCGAATGATTTTTACACTCTGAAATTGTTGCACCAATATATTAGCATTGTATCACTACAAATATGGCTGTCATTTCAGCCCATGATAAATAATTCGTGTTCATAGAAAAATGTTATGTCACAGAATAAGGAGCGCATTGATGAGTGGCTGGGTGCTTTTTTTCTTTACCTTGTGATGATTTAGTTTTATATTTTGATATATTCATGTGTACTTACTCTATTTTGGGGATAAAGATTTATTTCATTGGGGACAAAAACATTACAAAATAACTTTGAACCCCATGAATTCAGGAAATGCAAATTGCAATCAAGGTGAGGACATGAGATAATGAAAGGGAGGTGTTTTTAGGATTATCACAAAATTTAGAATTTTTACTTATTATTATTTATTTAGGATTTTAGAATTATTACAAAGACAATGCAAGGAGAAGTTAAGATAACGGACATGGTTTGAAAAGATTTGGTTCTCAGGAATGAGCCTGGGGACCATAAAGTTGAGAGAAGAGAATGAAGTCATTTGGAAGAAGTCGATTAGGACGTATTTGATGAAAGGAATCTTGAAAAGAATATAATTAAAATACCATTGAAAACTTAGGTATGAAGTGCAGTTTTGTTTTGATAAAGAAGCATCTTCACTGTGGAAAGAGTATAAGCGTAGACTTTTGAGATATGAGTGTGGAGAAGGTTGAATAAAGTGGATTGGGTGTTAATCAAACAAATGAACAAGTGCTAAGGGGAGAAGAGAGACTTTTTGGGAGAAACTCTAAAAGATAGGAAAAGTGAACAAATGGTTTTGAGTGGCAATAAAGTCTGGGATGGATTGGAGACTGTTGGTTGAGACAGGTAGGGGCAAAAGATAGGGTATGTTGGACGGAATGACATGAGGCAGGGAGTATGATGGGTTGAAGGATGATTTACGAGGGTCATCCGGAAAGTAGTACCCGTTCGTGCCGCATGAAGTGCTGACGACGCGAGTAGCCGCTGGACGAGGTCAGATAGCTTCAGTGGCTTGTCTGCCTTCTCTGAGCCAAGTTGCGTGACGCTAGCATTGCCTGTGTTGTTTCTGTGATTGTTTACAATGTTTAAAAAAATTGAGAACGCCGCCAGTTGTGAAGTGAGGGCAGTGATTAAATTCCTCAATGCAAGAAACGTTCGCCCATGTGATATTCATCGCCAATTAAAGGAGGTGTATGGAGACAATGTAATGGACGAGTCGTCTGTTCGGCGGTGGTGTCGCAACTTCAACATGGGGAGGGGGAACACACACGACGATGAGCGTTCGGGCAGACCGTCTGTCATTACAGACCAACTGGTGAGCTCAGTTGACGAATTCGTGAGGAACGATCGGCGCGTCACAATTGATGACATCTGTGAGCATTTTCCCAATGTTTCTCGAACAATTGTTCATGAAATTGTTAAACACCATCTGCATTATGCAAAAATTTGTGCAAGATGGGTCCCTCGCGTATCTCAATGAGCTGGCGGCGAAGGACTATGCAGCAGGAATACAGAAACTTGTCACACGTTATGACAAATGCCTTAATTTGCTTGGAGATTATGTTGAGAAGTAGTTTAAAGTATCCTCTTTCAAATAAAATTTTTTATGTTTGTTAATATTTACTTTTGTGTCTTTATTTCACGAACGGGTACTACTTTCCGGATGACCCTCGTATTTTAATGTTATGTGTTATGGATTTTGGTGGGGTATAATGTGAGGGTTGTTAGGGTAGCTGTGTTTAGTCTCTTTTTCTATAAAAATGTGCATTAACGGCTAAATAAATAATCATCTCACCATCAAATGTTCTGAAAAAACTTTTCTTTTCCTTTTTGCAAAAATGTATCTACTTAGGAATTAAATTGAGTAATTCTCTCCACATATATTTCCAAAAGTAGCAATTATTATGGTTTATTTTATTGTAATTTCATATATTTTCATGCATAGGGATATTTGATATAATACGTTTATGAAAATGTTAAACATCAAATAATTGCTGTTTATTCGTATCATTGACTGTATATTTGACAATGGCAAACAAATTTAAAAACATCAAATTCATAGAGCAACAGTCATTGCTTAAGTCGTTGATTTACATTTAGAAGTGGATTTAATTTTCTGTGCTTCTCCATTTTATAATTCAAAGCAATGGTTTAAAATTTCAAAAGACTATAAATAAGAAAGTCTCGGGTATTTAAAGTACATTGATATAAAATACTATATATCACATTAGTTTCATCATTTCAAGATAATATAGGATTGATGACTGAGCAAGATTCAGACAGTTGTACTAGCTTGCAAGTGCCTCTCTAACAGAAACTTGTTGGACTAGTATATTAAGATTCTATCAGAAAAATGAAGAATGGTGAAAAAAATCTTTAAAATAATCCACCATTGCATAATCTTCTGCTGTGCCATGATGATAAACAGTTGAAATTATTGATTCAGAGTAATTATTTTTTCAAGATATTCTACCCACCAATTATGTAGCATCATAGCCATCATAAGGACACAATAAAATTTAGGACTCTTTCTTTTCTTATTTACATTTCTTCTTACAAATCTTGGACTCCTCTCCTCATGTAATTCCACCTTGGACACTCTGGGAGCCAATCCCAATGCACAGTCTGGGAATCACGTCATCGAAGATTCTATTTTACAGCTATTCTACACTCTTCCTTGCAAAGCCTCTTTCTCAGGTTCTTCAACTGCAAGTTTTTTCCACTCTATATTGTATTGTCCTGTGAAGAACTCTTGGATTGCATTTATTTCTCATTTCTAGGAGATGCCCTCTGCCATGGCATCTCAAACATTCTAATAGTAGTAATAGTAGAAAGTCGGGTAAACCTAACATGGGTGGTGACCTAACACCCCCCCCCCCCAAACCACACACCCTTGCCGCGGCTTGCGGGGTACTACGTAGATGTAATTTCATATTCACCCACCTATTTTCCTTTTGGATCAATATCTTGCTCTAAATGCCTGTTCTTGAAGGTGCAAATGTCCCCAGGAGTGATGCATATTCCATTGTGACCTCCAGTGAAATTTATTTGTGTGTGTGTGTGTATATATATATATATATATATATATATATATATATATATATATATATATAAATAGAGCAACAAGTGTGATTCAAAATAGTTATATTTTCAGAATTATTTTTCAAATGTTATTGTATTAACATACTGTCAAAATGTTGACATATTCATAAGGTTAAAATATGTAGCTACAAATGTCCCCAGGAGTGATGCATATTCCATTGTGACCTCCAGTGAAATTTATTTGTGTGTGTGTGTGTATATATATATATATATATATATATATATATATATATATATATATATATATATATATATATATATTAATAGAGCAACAAGTGTGATTCAAAATAGTTATATTTTCAGAATTATTTTTCAAATGTTATTGTATTAACATACTGTCAAAATGTTGACATATTCATAAGGTTAAAATATGTAGCTACAAATGTGTTGAGTGAAGTACTCAGAAAATACATTCTGTCGAATTAACTCTCTTAAGATATCAGAAATGGTGATGGAGTTTTCTTTTTCCCAGGGCATTTAAAGACCTTCTTAGGAGATCCATATCCAACTCTGTATGATAGTTTCAGGATGCTATATCTAGGTTGGTGATTCTCATGGCACTGTTCACACACTGGATTGTCTTATTCAGTACTTACATATGCTTTCACTAGATGCAATTAGCAAATTAGTGCACTTGTCATTTATCATTATCTAAGGCACACTAAAGGAGGAAAATAAAATTGATGTAGTAGAAGTTGCAATTTGACCATATACCTGCTCTAATCATCAACAATGAGATTGACTTGCAAATGATCTTTAACCTAGCATTATCTAGCAACTCCTGTTATAGCTAGAAATTATTTCTGGATGTTCCATAGAATATCATAAACAAGTCACTTTAGGTTCTTATTTCTTGTGACTTGAGGATAACCCCATTAGAAAATTAACAAAATATGAATGAATTTCGCAGGAGGTGATCAGTCAGATTTTTGCTAATATGTGAGCAATTAAGAAAAAATCACATTATTTGGTTGCCTGCCTAATTATGCATCACAGTAGGTCGGCAACCTTAAGCTCTCTCAGATATCATATTGGGTATATTGTACCAGAGAAAATGTTGATTTATATAAAAGGCCAAAAAGTTGTATTCTCTTTTGCCCTCCCTGTCTATCTGATCCACCACCTGCCACTCATAGATGGTATTATCTGTGTATAAGATAAACTAGGTGTTGTATTTCACCGTATTGTATTTGAAGTAGTTCAGCAATACTTTCATTAATAGAATCCTCAAAATTATTTCTAACATCATCACATATATTTATAATATTACTATAGCAATTAATATTCACATATCATGCATCAGTTCTGTAGATTATTAATGTGCTCAAAACTGCATAATGTATTCTGGCAATCTTGTTCCTAGTTTAGTGAGATAGTAATAGCATTGATTTGGTACAATAAGTGAGGTTATTAATAATATATGCTTGCTAGAAGTTAGTAGGGAGGCATCTAATAAGTGATTATTAAACAAGCTTATCAGTTGGCTAATAAATAATACATTGAATCACTTTTACTCCAAAATCCCTTTTCTACTGTGTATAATTATCAACTGTAAATTCTGAAAATCCCAAAATAAAGCCACACACTCAGAAAAAATTTACAGTATATTTTTTGTATTATTTATATTACTTTGGTGTACTTAAATGCATTGAACTCAGATTATTGTATTGCTAACTATTTATTGTGCATGTACTCTAGATATAATGGAGTCAATGCATATTTTAATCATGCAAAAAGTATCACCCAGCCTCCATTGATGACTTTAATTTTTATTTAGTTTTGATTAATTCCCAGCATTCTGATTTAATTTCCACCGATTATCAGTAATAGCATCTCCTTTCGATTGTTTCTGGCTCAACTTTTTGGAAGTTCATGTTCATTAAATGAAGTACATTGTGTTCTTCATTTAATAATATCATCTTCTATTAAAATTCTTCATGTTATGACTTGCAATTACTTAGGTATCAATAAGCAGCAGTTCGTTTGTAACATGAACAGTAATGAATTCAAAAAATCCATTTAACTATTTCTACTTCAAAATATTTCTTGGAAATTGTGGAAATGTTTGCTCTAATTTTAATGGAGGCCCACTGCAATACTGTCAATGGTATCTGAGCCAGATGTATTGCACATTCATTTAGTGAAATTGACATCTGAAGAGTGTAATTTTTTTTAATTCAATCATTCAGCTCCTCATGTTCGTTAACTTTTTATCCATACTCATAAAATAAAAATGTTTTCTCAGTGCTTCAAAGAATTTTAAATTTATACTTAGGCTACATTATTGCCCACATATATATTCTTCAGGTATTTTTAAGATGTACTCACAAAATCCCTAAATTACATGATGGCTCCATAATTTATATCATAAGAATACTTGTTTTTTCGATGAGTGTGATCTGCATAATTCATAGTATGATTTATTCATATTCAACATATGCGAATTCATTTAGGTGTTATTATTGTAGCTTTTTGATGGAAGCTTAATGGGCAATAAGGTAGACACAGCTAAGAAAGAAGAGTTATACTCCCTCAAAACTTGTAAAACTCCTATAACACTGATGAAACCAGCCAAGTCCTAGAATATTTGTAGCGAAAAATTAATTCATTTGAAATGCATGTGAATATGGTAAATAAACCATAAGCCATTTTCTTATTAATGTAAATTACAGACACCTTTCCACTTTTTGGGCAAGTATTCTCTTTTTATCCTATCATACCAATTTGAGTTCCAGTTACGGATTCTCCTATTGATAGTGCCATGTACCATAGGTAGATTTTGTGTGGTTTCATTTTGTGTAGGTGGTGATAAGTTATCACACATCAAAATGTCAGTTGAGGCATACATAGTTCTGAGGTTTTTTTCCTTGATAGAGGGAAGATCTTTTGCAAAGCATATGTATGTAATTTCATTGTAAGTATGAAATTGCTTAAAGTTTTGGTATTAGCATTTATGTAGCTTAATTCAGAGCTGCACACATTTCTTCCAAGGTTTGATGCATTCACTTTACACTTCTATTATTTGCTTGCACGCCAGTTAAAGCTGTGTAAAGTAGAATCATGGATAATTTTAAGTGTGCAATAGTTATATTTTTAAAAGGATTTCACTGCTGCTGGAAACATCCTCCCATTCTAAAAAAATGTACAGCTGCATTGCACAAACTCTCTCACACTATTAGTCTAATATCTCATGCTACTGCTTGTTTATTTAGTAACATGTATGATGACTAGTGAACTATCAGACAGCTACTATGACCCATCTTATGTACACAATCAGGGGCATGAATGATTTAGACCACTTCATGCCTAAGTGGGAACCATGATTTTGTTCCACTGTAGGAATAGTTTAATGTTATTAAGTACCACCATTAGTTGTTTCCTTTGCTTTGAGTATGGCTCACGGGATGTCAAATTTTTTTGTCATCCTTAGCCAGTTGAAAATAGTGTCGCACTTGCTTAGGCCTGTGTATTTATGTTCTGTAAATGAATTTCATAGAATATACAATCAACAAGATCTAGCATTTATGCACAAATACCTGTTAGAGAGATGCATAGTTAATTAAATATCAGTGCTCACATATGAAATCCAAATCATGCCTAACCTCTCCCTTCCCATTTTTCTCCCCAGCTTCTGGCACTGGATCGATAAGAGAATCTGCACCAGTGAGACATTCAAAGAATGACACTTCATCAACCATGCTCATCATTTCCCAGCCAACGTCAATCCCTGCATCATCCCCAGCATTTGTGCAGCCACCCAGCGCGAGGATTCCCGTGCCACAGACGAAGCTACCACAACAACATGGGTTGTCACCACCGAATGGTGCAGAGATTGATGGTCATCTGGGTGTGGGCAATGAGGTTGGAGTTGAGGGTGGAGGAGGGGTTGTTGGCAGTAGGAGATGGAGAGGTGGAGAGGGCCCGGTGGTCGGGAAGGCCATGCCAATGTTGAGGTGGGAGAAGGAGGGTGTCGTGGAGCCTATGAGGAGGCCCCCTCCTGAGGAACCACCCCCGCCACAGGAAGGAGACTTCATCACCCTGCAAAGGGTGAGTTTGACCTTGGTTTTCCCACCTCATGTGCTCCTGCTTTGGTTTGAAGCATCTCCTCTGGATGACAATTCCCTCTTGCGCTGCTAAAGTATGAATTTTTTTCTTTAAGAATTCTCTCTTTTCCATGTGTCATGCAGTTTGCTGACCAGTTTTGCTCTTTCATTCATTTTGTCATGGTAGTTTTAATTTTTTTTCAAATGCCCTTATGAATGCCAAAGTATCTTGATGTTTCATAATTAAATTTTTTGTTTTCCGTGATACTTTTTCCATGTAAAATTTGCCATCAGTGGCTAAAATTGTTCATATTCTTCTTGAAGAGACAGCATCTTATGTAAATAAAATCGGAATAAGAAACCAGTGCATACCAATCTAAATTACATAATGTATGGTAAGTCATTTCAGCAAAAGCCAATATATTTTGTAAAATCTTGCCAGTATCATCAGAAAGTGACATGCCATAGAAGTATAACTTGATGAATCACTGCTCAAAAATTGTGACACTGATTAGGAAATTACACACCTGATACACGGATCCAATTGGATAATTTAGAGATATGAAACTAGAAGTAATTATTAACTCATTTACAGTATAGAATTAGGGTAAAAATAGGCTAATTTTCCTATTGCCTAATCATTATCATTGGTGTAAAAATACACATTTGAGTAGCCAAAACTATGAATTAATTTTTTCCAAACAAACTGGTTTAGAGAATGGACATGATTGCCCATAATGAAGACAATTTTGGTATTAATGAATGATGATGAAAATTAAATAATATCATCAAGTGTCAATAATTAGCCGGAAAAAGTGACATTTCAAATCATAGGATTAGAACATTTACAGTGTAATGTAATGGCAGATTATTATTATTTGAGGGGGGTAACAGTTTCCTTGATTGGAGTGTAACATTGAAACATTTGTAATGCCTCCACGGATATGTTGAAACTTCACGTTTATTTCTCATAAATTACATAAGTTCTCAACTTGACCATTGAAACCTCAGAAAATAGTAGAACCTTTGTGTAGATTATAACTATGTATTTATTTTACAGTCCTCTTTAAGGTGCATCTGAGTAGATGGGGACATGCTGTGTTAATATTACATATGACACATTCAATGGAAATTTTAATTGCGACTTAAATGGTGATTTACATGACTGATCCTTTAACTTAAAATCACCCCAATATTCTAGTCTTCTATTCTTACCAATTGCAATCACATCCTAAACAGTTGTAATAAACTCAACTGTCACTTTCCATTTAACAGGCAAGGTAATGAATTACTTTCATCATAATTAAAATACTAATATGGATATGCTGTAACTACAGGCGTCTTCAAATTTGAACTATCAGAACCTTAAATAGGGCTCTGATACTAATTATTTAGTAATTAAATGACTTCTGAAACTTTTTTAGCCAGGAATCAAATGACAATAGTAGAGCATTAAGGGGAGAACAAGCAGGGCAGTTGCTTTAATTCCCCATGCTTCATTAGCACTAGATGGATAATGACAAATGTCATCCCAAATACTGGATACTATGGGGACTCTTTTGGGGAAAATTAACTCCAGAGCAATTTACTAAATGACAAAATATTGTCAGAGTACAAAATTGTACCTCCTAGTGTCTATGAAATCTTTTGTCTCCTCCACTTTGTCATCACCACAAGTTTATTATCACAGATTTCCATGGAATATATATTCTCATGAGATGCCGCATGAAGAAAAACACTGTTTAATAAAATGTAGCTCCATAATATTTAACTTTATTTTTTTGACACCTCTGTAATCTTCAACTAAAACACTAAAGAATGCCAAAAAAGGTTTTTGCCATCAAGGTCTGTTTTCTGTATTACGCAAGATAAATATAACTCAGATACAATTTAGTCATGTGCTCATTAGCAATATATTCTCCAGGTAATAAACCAATTTCTTTGATTTGATAAGCAAATAAAAACACAGTTATAGAAGAAAATCTGCATTTTTGTGAAGATGATTAGTAAAATGGACTTCATTGTCATTTAGAAAACTTGCTCACATCCTGAAAAGAGTCCTGTCAATGAAAAAATCAAAAGACTAAATAACATTGTGGGATCGGAAAAAATATGATCAATTGAATTTGGATCATTGAACTCATTTTATATTGCTTGCATATTCTTGGCCTGGAATAAAACATAATTTCAATGATTTGACAGAAATTTGATGGGTAGCATGATGCAGAGATATTACCCAGTGTCATTAATATTCCTCCATGAAACTTAACATTTGAGTGAACTTAATTTATAATTCATACATTATTATAGGCATTTCTTAATTGATGGTTGTTTAAATATATACATGAGTACATAAGATTGAAGAGATTATGAGCAGATATTTTCCATTAGTATGTAGTACAAAAAAGAAATATCCACTCCAGTTGATAGCTCAGATATCATCTCTAATGCCACTATATTGACATAAATTAATATTTCTTGTTGTGTAAATGAAATTGCAGCCATCAAGGAGGAGGCTTGTGCCTCCACCTTGGATTTACCAGTGCTTATATTTATGGAAGGTTAGTTCTTCAGTGACTGTTTTCATTCTTTACATGTTTATTTTAAAAGCATCTGTAGGTAGTATATTTGTTGCATGAAATTTAGCTATTGTTTTTAGAGAATGCTTTTACAATATGCTTGAATCCTGGCACTTTTATTTTCAGTCATATATGAAAATGAAGTATAAAAATATTTACCCTTGTTTTAAATGTAATTGATTTTATCATTTTATAGGTATTATTGAAATTTTTATTAAAGAAAATTAACTAGCATAAAATTTCCTATTTTTTAAGCTTTAATATTGGCTCAAACACATGCCACTTTAATTTGTCACCTGCCATGATTCTGTCAAAAAAATCATGATATGGTCACATAGTAGTTGGTAATCTCATTCCATACCTCTGTGGTACCTAAATTTTAATGGCATTAAAAATTTGAGAACTAGGATGTCTCAAACTTGAAACTGCATGCAGATATTTAAACATACATTTATTGGTGCCAAAAACTGATCAATTTGTAATCATACATCAGCAGTGAACAATAAAAAGAGTATTGTTTGCTACAGCTAATTCTGAAGATACTTTACTAAATGTCAGCTTATAATCCATTATAAATATATTGGCATGAATGCCTAGTTAAAGAGTTTTAGTGCATCATAGCATTCATATTACTATCTTCAGGCACTTGGGAAAGTAGTCAGCTACAATTTTTAAGACAGTGATTCTGCCTTTTAGAGATGTAGACATATTTTGCTAATTTTAAAGCAAAGATATAATTCCCCATTATTATTACATTTGTAGTGATTTTGATTTCTTGCACATATTAGTAGGATCATGCATAGGCGAAAATTTGGTAGAGTTGTACTTAAACAGTGAATGAATAATAAATAAACAATGAATTAAACGGAAACTTGTTGACCTAGTCTGCCCCTACTCACACTTTCTTCCTTCACTATGTCATCTTTGCTTGTTCACATAACATTTGCTCGCCACCAGTTATTTAAGGATGAGCAATTGATGAGGCAGTCATTTACTGTGAAACTGTACTGAGGCTCACTCATAGGATTCAGAATCTGATAGCTCTCCCAGTTGCCCATTTCCAAAGTTTCACAAGAGGTACTTCCCTTCAAAATTACTATAGCAATTTCTTGAGATGTTGACTCAATGGATAAAATCCCATTTGAACTGTAAAAGTAAAATTACTATCAATTTTACTCAAACCACATTGTTAATTATTAATTCATATCCTTTGGAGTTGCTTCATTGGAATAAGTGCAGCAATAAAAAACAGTTGAACTTGAGATATCTTGGTCGAGGAAGTGAATGCATAGCAGTGAAGAACTCAATAACAATTGGCATCATAACTTTATATAATGTTTCATAATTCTCAAAAGTTTTTTAAGGTTTCTTACATTTGAGAAATATTAGTACTTCATAATAGCACTACATCATGATGATTTAAAAATTATTTTAGTGAAAGGGGATGAATATATTTATTCTTAAAATAGTATGATTCAAAAATTATTTTCAATATTTTGGCAACTATTAGCTTTAACTATTCATTTTGTGAACAAACTGTTTCCTGATGAACAAGATTAATTCTTTCACAGTACCTTGCAGAATGGTTTCCTTTTTCATACGTTAATGATGTCAAGGCATCTTCAGAACATTTAATCATGATGGCAATCATTTAATGAATCTCAACCTCACTGTTTTACATTGGAAATTTTCCTCCACCAAGCAAGCAGCAATAAAAAAATTACCAGTGGGTCCACTAAGGTGGTGCTTATCAGAAGAACCAAAACTTATGCTCTTGAACTGGAGATTGATCCCATTGAGTCAGCAAGGAGTTGAGCATAGTATTAATTAAATGTACTAGTATGAAGTAACTGGCATGTTTATTACCTGGTGCATATCTTAATTGTCGCACACATAGCAGAGTGCTTCCTCGCCAATGAGGCATGATGCTACCAACGGCGGTGGAGCTAGGGGAAGGATGGGTAGGGAGTCTGGGGATGCCATGCCGGGGAGTAAGGAAAGGAATAGGGTTGATAGAGGGGGAGGGGGAGGTGGTGGGAGGGCAGAGGTGTCTGTATCGGCTGGTGACCTCCTTGGACGAACTCATGAGGAGCTGGTCCTCCTCCTCATCCAGCTGAGAAGGCAGAGTGCGGCCGTTTCCAATGCCATTGACCTCTGCCAGGCAGATCTAAGGTCACAGGTCTGTTGTTCAAATTGATTTCTACGGTGTGGGTTTGGTTTTTTGACTAATGTGTGAAAAAATTATCTGTGTAATAGTATTTGCCAGGGTCTATAAGTCTGACTAACTTTCCAGCAGTTAATTGATACCCAAATGCTTTGATGATGGGCTAACTCACGTAAATCTTATGTATAGGAGAACTGATATTAAGAAACATTCTATGTAGTATGATTTGGGAGCTGAATATAAGCTTTTGGGAGCTGTGGTGGAATGTGTGAGTTGCTACATGGCATCTATGGAAATCTTGTTTCATCGGTCAACTAGTGATCAGGTTTTATCAGAAATGTGATTATGTGTTCTAAAAAGAAACTAAACTTCTGAGTATAATATGGTTTTTTATTTTTCTCAAATTAAAAAAGTGTTTAGTATTATTGATAACTAAGACTGCAAACAATAAAATTCTTCCATAAACTGTATTATTTCACTTACTGCTATGTTTGGTCTTACCTGAGAATATTGTCTGCACATAAATTAACTAATGTATGCACAGACTGAACTGAATTAACTGAAACATGTTCAGTTTTCATTAGTCATTTATGTCAGGAATGAATGAATAATTTCACATGTTCGTTTTAGTCACAAGTTCTGTTGTTAATATTTCAAACACAGTTATACTATTTTTGTCATGAGTTGCCACTTAGAAGGATGTCATTGCTCACCTTTCAGGGTGTTGTAGTTAAAAAGTCTATTTATGTAATCACAATCAGTTTTGAATGAGATAAGTGTTATTAATATTCTTACTTTTATTGACTAAAATATTGTTTAATAAAATATGGAGTGGGGTTTTCAATTCTTTAACCAACAAGCAAATATTTCCCAACAACCATTAAACTTACTAAGTATTTACTTTCTAATAAATTATAGTAATTCTTCTTGAGGAGCACGGTCTACCTCCTCAACAAAAAATTTGCACTCATCGGTTTTTTGTAGCTTTGCAAGTCATGCTTTTATTTCTGCAAGAAGCTATTGAACTAGAGTATGCATGCTTACAGTAGAGTAGTTAATGTTGTAGATGGTAAACTTCTAGATCTGTCTTCTGTATCTTTTATACCATTGGCCCCAGATGTTTACATGTACCAAAAAATCTTTATGAATATCCCTTTTCAGTTTGATATCCCTTTCCACAACCTTTTAATATTCAATATCTTTTAATATTCAATGTAAAAATGGGGCCAATCCTTTATTTGTCCCCCTGAATTTCAACCTAAACTACCTACCACGGAGATTTTTTTACAGGAAATACTTCTTTTTCAAAGACATTTGTTAACTTTTTGTTAAAACTTCATATATGTGATATGCAAAGAGACATTACTAAAGCAATGTGTGCATAATTTACATGCTGCTTTATTGATAATTTCTGGTACCAACATGATTAGTTATGAAATTAAGTTTTTCAGTTTAATTTTACATCTCTAGAATGCTTTAATTAAAAATTACTATATCACAGGACATTTTGGAATGCTATATTATTTATCAGAATAAAAATAAATCTTCTGCACTCATTATCACATATAATTTATTTTTAAATAATTTCTCAGAAAAGGGCACAAAAATGTGTCAAAGAATAGGCTCTATTTAACTCACTTGACTAAATAATGGAAGAAATATTTCTTTTATTTTCTAAAGGCTCGGTTAGCTGAATTGGAAATGCACAGGAGAGTTGAACACCTGAAGAAATTAGAGGAGCTTAAGAAGCATTTACTAGAGCTAGAAAAACAGGTGAAGACCATGAACACCTCTTTGATTTTTCTACATTATTTCAGTATGCTTGTCAGTGAGTTGAGAAAACCACTGCACAGAATAACATGCTTATATTTGTTTTCAAATGTTTTATATTACATATTGTGATTTGAAGAAAAATTACAATGCTATTTTCACATTCATTTCTGAACTGCACCACTACAGACAGTCATTCTTATTTTCACAAAAGAGTTGCATTTAGCAGTTACTTTGACGACTTGGTAGTGAAATGCAGTCACAACTTTTTGTTTAATAATTGTTTCACACTCTTTAAATGAGTGTTTCATAGCTGAAACTGTTATATTTATTTAATATTTGTTTATCATGAACTGAAGCTTTCACAGTTACTCATCAAAACATTTTTTCTTCAAACTTCATTCTGGTACATCTTAGTTTAGGTTATTGATTTTTAACAATGGGATTTTTATGTAATTTGCACATGAAGAGAATATTTCGGAAATATCAGGTTGGATTTTAAATAAAAAAATGCCATCCGAACTGAAAATTTTATTTTTATTCCCCTAATTGTCTTCAATAGTATGAAAAAGGAAAACCTTTGATCAACCTTGTGGACAATATGGTGAAGCTGGGATCACTTTATCGAGGCAACACGGATGCCCACGGACATGTTAGAAGTTGGAGGAGTATGGGTGGTGAGGTCATCACGGGCTCTTCTCCGGCAAAAGACCGACTCCAGTTCAACCAGAGGGTACAGGAGCAGAGATTGTTGGCAGAGGAGAGGAGAGACTGGAGCCGCTTGTCCCCTGACCATGGAGAACTACAGGTAATGTATTTTCGACCCTCTCCTATGGTTCATTTGATATTTAGGACACTGAAAACCCTCTACATATGTAGGGGACGAGCACTTGAAAAAGTTACCCAGCATTGGATGTTGTGCATCAGAAAATGTACATCATTCTGTCAGTATATATGCTGTTGAAGCATTTGATGTGATATTTATATTTTTCCTTTTGTGGTGGTGTCGCTTGCTGGAAAAAGGAGGTGTCAGGACATAAGCAGGTAAATACTAATCATAAAAGTATACATGAGATAAAATAGCTTCCAGCATAATGATCAACAATGTACCTTGTCTTTTCAATGTAGATATGCACTTCTGGTTACTCATGAGTACTTTTCTGGAAAAATGTTTTTTTTAATTTTAGGAATAAAGCTATTTATTTATCGATCTCATCATGAACTAATCCAATATTTCTAGGTTATTTATTTACATGTGATAATTTAAAACATGCAATATTATCATTTTAAAAAGATAATTTCTTGAGAGGGTGATATATGAAGTGGACACTTAATGAGAGCCATGATTAATGCTCCTAAAATGAGCACTGATAACTATAATATGTATGCCATCATTTCCTTAGTTTTTAATGGCATGAATCAATTGAATCCATCTTTCATGTTTTCCCTTTTTTTAAATAGATTTCTATGAGATATCAATTGTTAATTTTGTTATATATGCATGGAAAACAATTGAGGAGTTTGGGGAGGGGAGGGGATTGTCTGGAGAAATCCCAAGGAGACAGAAAAGATGGATGCAACACATATTGATTGGGAATGATATGTTAAAAACTGTGAAAGAGGGGAGAATGTTAGGAAAACAATGAAGGGTAGGAATAGGATAGGGATATTGGACGGGATGAAGGGAGGAAGGAAGCATACAGAGATGAAGAGGGGGCTATTGAAGAGTAGAATGTTGTTATGTTGAAGACTGTGATAGAGGGGAGAATCTAAGGAAAACCAGAAAGGGGCAGAAATAGGATAGGGATGTTGGACAGAATGAAGGGAGATTTGAAAATGAAGAGGGGTCTGTTGTAGAGTAAGATGTTGGGTTGTGTTTTGTGAGGAGAGACAAGAGAATTATTTGGTAGCCTGTGTCCATCCAAAACCTACCTAAACTGGTAGATTACCAATAGTAATAATTATTATTGTAAATATATACCTAACAAAATTATTATTCTCGTTTATTTCAGGCAAAAGTTCAGCAATTATATCGCCTTGATCGCCTTTTGCAAGAAGAGTCTGTGACCATTCAGAGTCTTCAGCAAGACAAGGTTTGTGGCATTAGACACAGAGATAGCTTCAATGAAATTTTTAATATTTTTGAGGCTATATTCCTGTTAAATCTATGAACCTAGTTAATTGACTAGGACCTTATTTAGTAAAATATTTTGTTTTCCAATGTAATTCGTAGTTCTAGGGCTATTGATACAAAGGTATGTGGTCTTATATTCTGAGAAACAACTACATATAAAAAATTACAGTTTTAATTTGAAAACCATCAAATCAAATTCTAAATATGACACTATTTGTTCAGACCCCACTTGGTTATAGTCACATTTTCTGCGACATAAAGGTTTCTTCATATTGTTTTTCATTATATTTGACCAATTCTAAGGCATATTAAAGCACTTTCATTAGATAAATGTGACATGAATAAATTGGAACCTGGCCAATTGTGTATTTATTTTGAATTTATCATTTTTAGGAACTGCTTGAGAAGGCACTAGGAGGTCTGAGGCATAAGCTACAAGGTAGTGGTGCATCAAACTCAGGGAATCTTATTGGAACCTCGCCCAGGGACATGGGAGCCTCAAAGGGGGGAGCCAATGCTTCTCCAGTGGACCCAGTGGAAGCTGAGCGCTATAGGAAGCAGCAGAGGATGCTAGAAAGGGAACTCAGCAGGGTGAGACAGCTGCTGGCTCACAATTCAAAGGTAAGATTTTAATATAGTAATGGGACCTTGATATCCGCAATATCTCAGGATTTATTTCTTCATAGTATCAAAGTGTTCATTTCTCAATAGCTCCATGCTACTTCAGGTTTGGTTTAATGCTTAGTACCATAAAAGATTTTTTGTAGAATGTGGATTAAAAGAAAAAAATGCAATGCAAGCTGGTGGAGTATTGTTCAATTGAAACTGTATAATTTAGGTTAGTAAGCTTCCAGCTTTAGTCTTGTCTAATCCAACAGCTTTTTTGATTGTGCAAAATATTAATAGAGGTTGTACATATGTCAAGAGCCATCCCCGTTGGCTATGGACACTAGTCATTGTGCTGCCTATGTAGAAGGATAATACATAGCTAGTAAAATGTGATATGATGATCAAAGTTTAGTGTAGTCCATATTTGATCAGATTCTTATAGATTTTCCTCTGGCTGTAAAAATTTAGATATGTCTAATCTTGCCTGATTAGACTTATAACACCATTGCTAGTTGAAACAGTCAGGTTCATTATTTATATTGAGTTGCAAAGTGAACAAAAAATACAGTTATGAGTTTTCAGTTTTTAGTAAAATTATAGGGATAGGTTACCGTAAATTTGAATTCATTTTATTTATTTTATGACTTTGTTGGGTCTAAATTGAGACTTCATAGGCCCTTCTTCCACCTAAACCTTATACATTACAATAAACATAATCATGATCATCCATGTTCTAGGTGGAGGAAAATCTACCTAGGTAGGACTCAAAATCATGATCTCTGGATTGGCAGGTGATGGTGTTACCTGGCCGCCACTGGGGCCGGCTATATTTATCAGGGAATGTTATGTATTTTTCTAATATATTCATGCTAAAACTTTATTCACACATTTTTGAACTAAAAATATCATTTTTAATTCCACTTGATGGTTTAACACAATAAATGAGAGTTTTTTGCAAAGGAGATATTTTTTGCTCCAGGTAAAATTGTAAACAATGTTACCAGATCAAAAAATTCATTTTATTAATCATCACTGTAAGAGTCAGATCTGACCCAATAATTCATAATCCATACAATAAGTTGAAGTTTCCAATTTGAGCAGGTATCATTGCTGAATTGGGTCATCAACAAGACTTACAGCCTCAAAAGTTGTTCAAATAAAAAGTGCTTGGACCATAGACTAAGACATTTGGAGCCATCCACTCTTCACAATAATTTCCTGAAATGTATGTACATATTAGTTTACCTTCTCAAAATTCTTAAATTTTTCTAAAAAATCACAATATGGAGAATCTGAAGAAAAAGCCGTGAGAAAATGAAGAAGGAAGTGTTTCTACAACCATTAGTCCTATAACATTAGAAGTACCTAAAAAGAGCAAAAAGATTAAGTTAACCAACTATTACTCTGCTGCTCTTTCAAACCACAATAAGAAATTGGTCCAGGATAGAGTTAGTTTACAGTGGCTTTTTCTTGTGCCTTTCTTTTGGTTAAAATGTCCAAGCCAGGGAAAATAAAACATGAGCAACGGAAATGCACTGAATCTGTGTAGATAGAATGTTTGCAGAAACATGAGATGAGGTGGGAGTGTAGTGCCAAGGAAATAAAAATATGGATTGATATGTCCATGCATAAAAAATACCGCTGGGTTTTATTTTGTGCAGAAACTTGAAGAGACAGTGGCAGAAAATGCCCGGTTGGAGCAAGAGCTGGTTGTGCTACGGCAAAAATTGCAGCTATCTCGGAGAACGCTGGATAGCCATGCAACATCCCCATCCCCAGCCTCCTCCTCGATGACAAACCCGGCCTCGCCAACGGGAGCCACTGCATCTCTTGAAGCGGAACTGCGTCGCGTTCAGTCAGCAGTCGGAGATTTGCAACGGCAGAGACATGAGCTCAGTGTCCAAGTTCGACAGCTTACTGAAAAGAGCCATTCATTGGTGGAGCAGATAAGACCTGGGCCCACAGGAGTTGCAGGTGGGTGTATCAGTGTTTTTACATAGTTTCCATTAGATTTAAAAAGAAATCACTTGGGTGGTGCTGGCATAATTGAAAAATAACCAACATATATGAAATATGAAAGTTTCATAACCCAGGTTGAAGGGTTAATTCAAAATTTTTATCTAAATTTAGTGTTACCATATGTCCTCATTTTCTCAGCAAAAATGAATGACTATAAAAAATTTTGGAAATTCTTATAATTGTCAATGATTGGTTAATATGATGTAAAATTGATATAATTCCTCCAATACTATTCATTGTGTTATTATTGTGTGAATAGTGTCTGCAGTCCTTGAAGTAAAACCATGATAGTCACAAGTTGTGTTCCAAGTCCATATAATTCTTTTTCTGTCAGGTTTTGTTGGCTAAATGTAAACTAATATTTAATTTAAAATATTTTGTGCTTATTTTTTTAGAAAATTTTATTTAAAATTGCAAGTAATATGTATGCTGGTAATGAAGTCATAATTATTTCGTTTTTCATTGCTTCATGACCATAGGTACGTTCACTTTATATTTACATCCTCATTATTGTTTTAGGGCAATTTCAATTTCATTGTCTATGTGCCTGTTTCATGCAAAACCATGCTCCATATCAAAGTTTTAATTAGCTTTTTCGGTATCTATACTATGAGAATAGAAATTTAAGACTACTGAAAAAATTCCTGATACTTTGCATTAATTTTCACTGACTTTAGAATGCCTAACCAAAGTTGTCAAACACATATATAGAAGGACATCTTGTATTATCTTTTTATTGAATCAGAGTGCATATATTACTTGTTAAGTAAATACTTCTCGATAAATTACCAAGTTATATCTGCAGAAATTTGTCTTCCTTTGGTCATACGAGGCTCGTACACCATTAAGAACTATCATAGGTGGAAGCTGTTTTGGGAATATGTAAAAGAGACGTACAGTTTTATGGAATTTCTTGTCTTATAAAATCATATAATAGGAAAGTAAGCTGATACCTATCATAACCTCATCATTCACAACTGAATTAAGCCTTGAACTAACTAAAATGCTCATGTTTTCCTTGTTAGGTGCTGGGCCCATTCCAGCCAAGAAACGTCACCATAGTACCTGGATGGAAACTGATCTTGACTCAATGGAGAGTGTAGACTGTGGGATAGAGTCTCCAGGTCAGGGATTATCCCCGTCAAGGGGCCTGCCCATGATCCAATCATTTGTACATTCGCCCATGGAATCAACACCTCTCTATGTGAACACCACCTTGGGGCAGCATCCAGAACGGGAAGACATTGGTAGGAGGGCATTAGAGGATCAACAGTCAATAGCCAACGGTTATGAGTTGTCAGAGGGTGACGCACTTGAAGAAGCTCAAGGTTACCAAGCGATGGATATCAGTGAAGCAGATGATAGGATGAAAAGGTTTTATGGTGAGTAGGATCTGTTTTTTTATTAATTGTTTGGATCACATATTTTATCTGTGAATTTGAGGATTTCTTAATATGTTATGACCTTATTTCAAGATAAGATTGTTAGTGTTAAAAATGTAATTAGCATTGAAAAAATATTTTTAAATGAGAAATTTGGTAAAGAACTTGCTTTCATAAAAATATTTTTTTAGATTTCACAAAAGCTTTTCATAAAGTCCACTAATTTATAACATATACTCAGCTTTCATAGTTCTATTGGAATATATCAATTGAGAGCTGTTGGAAGAATATTTAGTTGAATTCAAGGGAAGCATAACTTATTCACAACTCACAACCAACAGGAGCATGTATTAGTGCATTATCATATATCTAACTGTGGTACAATTTTTTTTCCTTCATTACAAATACTCCCACTACATATATTTATTATTTTGCATTTAAATTTAATTTTAAATATTACTGTAATTCAGTTCAAAATATATACTCTAATATAATATTATTCGGATGTCATGATGTGAAGGGATATGCTAAATTTTGCAAGGAAATTCTCACAGGAAATTAAAAAGTATAGGTTATATCAAATTGAAATATTGTGCTGATATTTCTGGAAGATGTAAAATTATGCATGAAAAATTAACAAAACTCATTTAAGAGAATGCAGGCATGAAAACAAACTGTGTCTTTAACATTGAATGTGTTGTAATTGATGTTTACAGGTAAAAACGCAGAGAGGATTTAGGTACTATTGAATTACACTGCTAAATGAAGAAAAAACAGAAATCACATATGTCAAATCAATATCGCACTGTTGTTTTTCATGTAAAAGAGCAGGGATAGCAGGTTAAATACATGGTAGCTTTTAAATGATTATGTGGCATGATCATTTTCAGGACAGTGGCAATGACAGAGATTTCTGACCATTTTCTGGAAAATTATGCTCTCCCCATATTCTGATCTTATGCATAAACAAAAGTCTGTTGCTCTTTCATTCTCATTGAAAACTCCCATCTTAGTAGTGAATAGAAATTACATCACCATGAATGTTGCTCATGATAATGATTTAACGGTACTCTTGGGTTTAAAAGTGAAAATTTGTCATCACTTCTCTGGCTGCTGCTGCTATATTTGTTGCTGCGGCTGTCAACTAACCCCGAGGACTATAAATCTTCCGCTATAAATTGCTCCAGCAGGTATAAGTTAAAATAAATTGATATTGTAAATGGAGGTAATGTCATTCTCTAATTGTAAAAGAATTAAGTTAAGTCTTAGATTATAAATATAAAAATTTCAATTATGGAAGTTTTGTATTGAAAAAATTAAGGTGGATAATGATATTGTGTCTTATGACTGATTTATTAATTATGATTTATAGAAAAGAGGATAGAATGCATTACTTAGAGCAATTAAATGAGGCAATGTTTGTTATATTCAGACATAAGATAACAGTATAAATACTATGAAATTTAATTGAAAATTGATTATGTGATTACTCTTTAGCAATCAAACTACAAAAAACTTTCACATAATCTATCATAATTCTTTTCAATTCTATTTTAATTCATAAGTTACCATTTTTGAGATATGATACATTTCTGCAGGATTGTATTGTATGTAGATTATAAGGATCCAGGATGTGGATTCCGAGAAGATTAGGGAAGATTATTTGTTCTACAAGAGAAATTTCAAATAAGTGACAGGATACAATCATCAATCAAGGTTCCTATTTTTCTACCTGTTTTAAAGTTTAGTTGTGAATGGTTCCTAATGCCTAATTATTTCTAAGATTATGGAAACTTCCTGTAGTTTTCTTCATAACTTCTGTCTGCTTTTATGCTGTCTAAAAAGCCTGGTCCCTTTCTTCCACAATCCCACTAACTCAATGCTCTCCTTTCTATAGCAGGATTAAACGTAACTTCCTCTCTTTTCCCACCCTTTTCAAAAACTCCGCTTTCCCTCCTCTCTGCCCAACTGATTTACTTCATGCTCCACCACACCCACATCTCGAAAACCTCCAATCTGTGCTCATCTTTTTGCCTTAAAGATCAAGTCTCACATCCACAAAGCACTCTGCTCCATGTTAAAATCTTAACTGAATCTTCTCTTCACACTTTTGCCCAGCGTTGACAGGGTTTATTGGAAGGAATAAAGTCTTCATTTGGGTAATAGCAGGAAAAATGGATTATCAAGATATGAAGAGGTGAATGTATGAGAACAAGTAATGCTGTAGAGTGTTGAATTGACATCTTTATTTTATGATTACCCTTTTAAATGAACAAATTTGGCAGTTTCACAAGTTTAGATTCGATTAAAATTTATCTTTATTATTTGGTTAGCATGCAAACCTATATTCGCAACATTTTTGAGAAAATTCAAAGCCAACTAGAATTCAATATCTATGTTTGGTTTCCCCTCTTGCCAGTGGTACAGATGGAATAGTTCGAAGGTGAATGTGCACCTTCATAGATTCATATTTTTAAAGTAAATATGCGTGCATAATTAACTATAACGTACCTGTATATCGAAATATAAAGTGGAGATGGTGTTACTTTGTCGTCAAGCGTATCCTTTTTTTTAGTATTCTGTCTAATGAGATACAGTGATGCAAAGATTTTCCCAGGATCCTTTTCTTCATCAGCTCACCGTTTTCGAAATTTTCACGGCGAACAAGGATCCTGCTGTTCTATAATAGCTCTCCATTGAGCCAATTTCTTTTTGTGGCTTGCAAGCGCAGCAAGTGAATAATAGTTGACCGATCGCGTTCCGCGGTTCACAGGAGAAAATCTACCACAAGTCCCATTCGTGGTCGTGAGAAATTTCTTGTTTTTTCACGCCCTCGTCTTCGGTTTCCCCGCATTTCCACATCGTACCTCCCCCCCTCCCCTCGCAGTAATCCCTGCGAATAGAAAATTGCATTTTTAAGGGGCGTTGATTATTTACGAATGCGGGAAGATGCTCTTTTTTTCTCATCACAAACGGCGAGGTTATTTTTTTCCCCCAAGTCTCAACGGTAGCCAGGGATCATTCAAGCTTTCAATGAGGTTGTTAAGCTTTTGGAAAAAAATCTTTCGAAAGCTTTCAAGGAAAACGATGAGATGTCGTACTCTTCGTATCTCGAAACCCCTTCGTCCTGAAGGCGAGGTGATAAAAGATTAAGAGGAGTTAAATCCGTGAAAGTTATACTTGAAAGTTTGACGATAAATGTGGAAAATCTCCCATTATTTTGTCTTAAAATTCATAAAAAATCGACACCTCTAAAATTATTGTTTGTAGTGCAAAATCTTGTGTTCTCTTAGCCGATTTTCTTAAGTTTATACATATTCGGTCGTTTAATTTTTCAGTTTACTAAGAAGAGAAAGTTGATATTATTTGCATTTTAATACTCGAAATAGTCACAGTTCTAGTAAAGCGCATTTGCTTCGTCCCACATTTATACATATTCTAGTTATATATCGTTTTCATAATTTCAAATTGACCTGAATTTATTTCTGTTTTTTCATTCTCTATAAAATAAGTTATTGTATGAAAGTTGGTTAAGAAGCTGCTCAAATTATATTGCACCAATGGAAATCATTCCTAAGATCATCTTCTGTTCCTAAATGTTTCCTCTTAAACGAACCTCGGATAAAGTGTTTCCATGAAAGGAGTAAAGGCCATTATTATTCTTAATTAGGTTTTTGCAATGCTCCTCGACGGCTGAGGTCGTATTTCCATGAGCGTAACGATGAAATACCTATTACGTAAATCAAAATTGCCACAAATGAAGGGGAACTCGATTCGAGACCCTTTCGTATCAGTTGAAGAATCCATTATTCATCTAGCTTTAAATTAATTTCCTTCAGTCTTTGACTTTTCGCGCATATGTCAAATTTTTGTGCTTTCGGGCAATACCGTTTCTCAAACTATTAGGTATTTTATGATTCAAAATATCTGGCCGTCGTGGGTATGACCGCGGTTTACTCTTTGTAAATCAACAGGTATTTGAAATGGACATCCGAGCAGCGTTATAGAGCGCTGCATCTTTCTTCCGAAACATATTTTCGTCTCTCAAATTCCAACCTACCCCGTAGTTCACTCGTTCCTCTAAGAGCAATAATGTCGACGAAGAATCGACTCTTGATACTCCACAAATGTAATGACTTCGGCGCCTCGCACCCGTGGGATTCTTTTGGACGGCAGAAACGCACGCACTTTACAAGGACCATTAAAGAAAAACCGGAAAATTTACGCGCAGTTTCCACTGGCGCCCGTGGCGACCAAACCATTGCCCGGAAGTCGGCGTAAATCGGAGTTAAGAAAATAAAAGAACACCTGTCATTGTTGTGGTGGCATTGAAATGGTCGGCGGATGGGAGGAGGAGGGGGAAGGGTGAGTTCTTCTCGCATTGTTGCTGCGACGTCCACGTGACGTAATGCGCAAACTTGGTGAGGGCGCCCGTTCTCTGTGGGAGCGGATACGGGTCAGCGATGACGCCACAGGCCACCGCGGCGGAGGAAGGGGCGGGAGAGAAAGAGAGAGAGAGGGCACAAGCGGCGGAGACCCGCTCTGCTCGGAATGCCAGTTGAAATTCTAGACGCGAACCTGAGAGTACCCACCTAATATTCTCCACATTGAGACGCGATGCGCCCTGCGCATTCGCCGGACGGGTCCGGACATCGGAAGATCGCCGTCGTTTTCGGAGAGCGCCACCACCTAATCGTCGTGAGTACTTCCTTCCACTCAAATAGTCTCGTTATGCGAAACGGTGCAGTAACGCGGGAAAATACATTTGACTTGGCCAGGATTCTAACTGACCGAGTCTCCCAATTGCCGATAAGTTGTGTCACGAGCTGCCTCGTTCTCACTTTTCGAAGAGGAATGGGGATCAATGGAGAAAATCTAAACGGACACGAAGAGCGCGATCTAACCGCTAAGACTATTTAGAAAAGGCTGTCTATTTCATTTTTGACACTAATGTGATTGTAACTTTGTTGAGGTTTGGCTTCGATCACTATTCATAACAAAAATAAGTTTTTCAAACTCTGTCATTATCAGTCATAATTGATCATCAGTCCTCATTTGATTGATAGATCTGGCGAAGTTCTATTAAGTATCTATTTGATAAATCTTTACGAGTATACATTTGTATTTGATTCTTTTGACTCTTATTTTGTTAAATATACTATAACTTGTAGTTCTTTCATACTTTTTTATATATTTATAATATTGTAATTTTTGGTATACTATTATAAGTAAAATACGCCCTCAGCGATTATCTTCATCATCTGGCGATTGTCGAGACCGGTCCTATTTCGTGAGTTCAAGTTTTGTGACGGAAAGTACACATGTAAAATAAACATGTTCTGTGATATTACGTAATTCCATCGAATGAACGGGTTCAATCCGCCGATGAAATTATAAATACTGCTCACATACTTGTTTTATCGGAAAATTAGACTTAACGAAAAAAATCAGAGTAATTTGATCCAATGGTGGTAAATTTAAACGTTCCTTTTTTGCAATTACAACTTACGATCACAAAATCTTCTAATTCCAACATACTGGATGCACAATCTTGGCTTTTATCTTCATTTTCCTCAAATGAGCACCATATAAAACAAATTCGTAGCTCGTAGGATGGTGCCTTGACACTTTCTAGCATAACGTGGCGATACAGTGAGACGAGTGTGATGTAGACATGGCCCCCGCCCACCTTCCTCTTGCAAAGCGAAGACATTTATAAAAAAAGGTGCGATTTTTAAAGTCACGTATCTGAATGGGGGAGTCCGAATAAAAATAGTTGAACCTAATGCAATATCATATGTATTTATCATATTAGCTGCCCAATGGTTTTGACCGCTAGGTTAGAAAGAGCCCAAGGGTTGTACAGTACATTGAAATATTAAGTTTCTCCCGCTAAGAAAACCAAAGTTGAATATCTTAGTGGAAGAATGAAGACAAAGTTCACTGCATTCAGTTTTCTGCGGTAAGTGCTCCAAAAGTTGAGTTCACATTTCACGGTTTCTGCTTCCGCGATCACCATGCCTTGAACGAGATTCGAACATACATGCGTCGCGTGACTTGTCGAGTGCTCTCTCGGGAGGGATAGGGCGGTCGTCTTTCGAATGCCTATTTGGATCTAGACATTCGGTGTCTTCAAAAATGAACCGCTCATCTCCGGATGGTGCCTTACTGCCCTTTTTTTTTAAGGGTGAGCATTCCATGTATGGTGCCAATTTAAAAGTATGTGGTTCACATCCTGTCGTCAACGCTTTCAAGTGCGAATTTGGGACGCTTGCGTTTAACCTCTCCAGGCACGAGCCAGGAGTGTATTTTGACGACCACGTCCCTCTCTTGACTGTCATCGAATTTTAGTCCGTTTCCCATTCATGGCACGCGGGTGAACGATTGTATTCATTTATTCAAGGTGACTTATTGTTATGCAAGAACTAAATGGAGTCAACATTTGGAAATACATAGTATATATCACTCATTCCTGAGCATATTGATTGCAGTGAATATTTCCTATTGAATTTTTCATGAGATTAATTTAATGGAGATATTAATTCCGTCTGGGAACGGCCTCACGATTTATACGGATTTCTCTGATTGTAATCTATTTCGTGGTTTATTTATCGGTAGATTATTTTTTTAATTATTATAATAAAAGTTCTGTGGGTTGAATCCAGAGTTAACTCTGCGTCAATTCTCTGGAAATATGCTTTTAACCATGTACTTTGGTGAAGTGGCCATATGGTATAAACGAATGCATTCCTTTATATTTAAATGATGTTCTTATCCAAAATTTCTAACACTCTCGCGTGTTAATATATTTTTATAGCAGAGGCATCAAAGATATATTTTGAAAGGAGGACGGATTTTTTCCCGCAAAATCCACCAATGTAAGCAAAATATATATTACTCGGGAGCGTGTAGGTGTATGGCATTAACTCTAGGCAATTCAAAATCATATCGAAAGCACCATGGCCGCGTGCGTTTGTTTACGCTTTGTCCTGAAGCGGTCGCTGGTCATAATGCTCGTCACGTGCATTAACGAACTCCTTTTCGATTGAGCTGCAAACCCATTACACAACAGCAGCATGCTGGAGGCTTAATGGTCGCACCGCGGCCTCAAGGACTTTCGTCAGACTTTAAGTCGAATAGTAAGCGCTTTGCGTTCTCATGTTTTAGTGATGGACTTCACTCATTCACCGCAAGAGAAGATGGTGATGAAGGCTAAAAGGTCAGTCATGCTCATTATCAGCGCTTTCTTTCGTATTTTTTGCGTCGAGAGGAATTCCCGCTGCTTCCATTCACTCTCCCTCTCACCTCGCTTTGAAAATTTTATTCTGTGAATCGTAGCCGACATACTTGTATTCTCAATGCGTACACCGAATGTTTGAGAATGAAAATTTACCATTTACGTTGTCATATAACGTAAGTTATGGTCCTAAGGTCTTCTACCTAGATTCTTTCAGCGCTCTGAATGGAGTTTTGAATTACCGCCCTCGCGTTTCTGTTAGGGTCCAGAGGTATAAGATTACCAACTCTTGACGTTAGTGTCGAATGCCATTATCCCTTCGTTGATGCGCGTTTTATCAGAAATTCCCTCCGCAAAAGATCCGTTAAATTATTTGGATATCTCTATGTGGCGCCTGCTATCCTCACTTCCTTGCGTTAACTCTGAATAAAGTCATTTCGCCCTGAAGCAATATGGAAATCTTAAATCAATATTTAGTGTTGCGGGCAAAAGTTATTTTTAAAGGTATTAAATACTCCCCTTTAAGTTAATTCTGAGCGTTTCTTTGTATAACCACTTAGTATAGCGTTGTTAAATACCGTTTAGAAGTTGCTCGACTCGATTGTTGCTGCGCATACTTTGTTATTATTTACATTATATAATAATATATAGTTGAATTTACATTTTCTAAGCTGGAGTTCAGTAATTGCTAATGCAGCCCCTCTACTAGGTTACTCGTATGTCTAAGGGATGGAAGTTCTCTGTGATAATGCCTCCACGACAACCATTGTAATTTTCACCGATCTGAAATCACGCACCCCTCTCAGTGCCGAATGGTGAAAGATAAAAAAATATACCACCACGAAGCCTACAGGAAATGAAGGAAAAAACAGTTTACATATATGAACATTGAGATTAATGCTCCTTTTCCGGAGGTGAATCGATGTCACACGAGGCGGAGCCATTTCCTCTTATTTCTCAGAGAAATTCATAAATCTCCAGCATGTTTTTTATCATGATGTAAGTCATTTCTTTCACGTATTTCAGTAGATTGGCTTTCTTCGAAATCTTCTTTTTTGTATGATAATTCGACGAAGGATCAGAATCCTAAAGAACAGAATCCCCAGAAAAATTTGCCGTATATGTTTGAGGAACCATATATAAGGTTGTGTTTACTTATATTCAGGACTCAGGGGCATCATAAGCTGTAATTTTTACTACTCTTTGTTCTTGCTCACTAACATCTGGGGACTCAAAGTCATTTCCTGTAATCTTTATTACAGCCTTCAAGCCTTCCAGTTGAGTGGATGCGAAAGGAATACTGCATATCTTGGCGCATCCCTTAGAGCAGCCATGCAAACCTCTCTTGAAAATAATCTTCGTGTTTTCAACGAGTCGTTTCTCACTGAGGCATTACCTTTAAGGTAGCACTTGGGAGAAAATTGAGGCAATTCGAAGCCCACTTTGAAACCACCTTTTCTTCCGCGTCGTCCAACTTCCTCCGTGAGAAACTGTACGGGGGGAACTCGCGCTGGTCCATGAAAGGATATTCGTCCGCTAGACAACAAAGCAGAGCTCGCAGATACCAGTCCTGAATCGTTTTAGCGGAATTGAGAATTATCGTCATCTTAATTTTTTTTTAAGTAAGAGTACAAGTGTAGCGACTCCACAGCAGTGACCAGAATGCGAATTGCCTCCGAAGTCCAAGCGAAACAGGCGCATGCATTTTTAATACATGCTTCACAAGATGTAATTTTAAGTTGATTGTCAATTGATAATTCTCGACGTTTTAACAAAATTTACATCCAATTCGTAGTCTACGTCATTTACAGGTTGCACTGCTCATTTCATAGTTTTTATGCGCTTGTCCATCCGTCATATTGGCCAGCGTATTCATTCATTTTTTAAACCTCTTCAGTTAATTGATCACTGTAGTTTTTTTTTACAAATTTAAAGCCGAATATTTTTCTCCTGTGTGATATTTTTGTAGAATTCCCTATGCAAAGTTCTCCGGGCATTAGACAGAGGGATGTACGTAATGACTGAATGACAGGTAATGATAAGTTATTGCGGCATATCGCTTTAAACTTTGGACGATTTAATTATCATCGATGCCTGTTGGCGAATCAAGTTCAGGAATAATATTAAGATTGAGAGATCTTTTAAGATATTTTATTTTTACATTAGTTTCAATCTGCATTCTTAGGAAAATTTGTACGGAAATTACCCTGCAGTTTTATAGTATAACATGGTTCCGTCATCTTTTTGCATTCTGACACTTGACTTAAATTTTTTTCTCCTCTCTAGAAGTTTATTGTAAAGTTTTATGTCAGAGAAAAGTGACTGTCCTATTTTGTTTAGATTTAATGTGCACGCTGTAGAAATTGACTCATACATCCACCACCATTACGATCATTTGGATGTAAGTTTTTTTCTCATGCGGGAAAAAATGATCGAATACTAATTGTCTTAATAGTTCATTCTTTGCGAAATATCTCATTTTTAGCTTCATCATTTTTAACTTGAGGTTCAAATAAAGGTTGATATACAAGTAAAGGTTGAATGTAGCAACGAAGTATTATTATTATTATTATTATGTTTTGAATGCATGTCATCGGGAACATCCTTTCCTGAATCGCTCCCTGTCTGATGCTTGGTGTCCGTTTTCTTTGAAATTGTTCGACCCATTTTCTTTGATGCCGCGATCTACATTATGCCAGCACTAAAATTCATCCTGCAGCGTACGCAGCGTGGAAGAAGTCGAAGTGGGCGGCTCCGGCAGGAAACTGCCCGTTTGCTTGGCTGGAACGCGCGTCTAATTACGCAAACGCAACAGTTCTCCGCGCCCTTGGACGCGATTCGTTACGCTGCGATTGGAAGACTTGTCGTCGATCGGCGCTGAGATTTACGCAGGAAGCAATTTTTGCTGATTTCAGTTTTCAGAAAAGAATTTCTCTTCGTCCATAGTATGGCGCATATGAATTATAATGATATTTCGGCCATAATCTTACACATAATAATGTTGATGATGTACCTATTTTACACACATTCACGATTCTAATATTACGTACGTCATAACTTTTGACCATAAATACTGTGCTGTTTTTGACTTAGGAGCTAATGAATTAAGTTCATGATGATATACTCCCTTCGGGGTGGACAAAGAGCGAACTGAAATTTTTAGAATTTTTGCTAATAATATTCATAGATATTTTTATTATTAATTATGTATAACAATTATAGAGCGGCCTCAACAGTTCCAAAGTAGCGGATGGCTCCTACATCAACACTACCCTTCTGCCCACTGTGCCCTATACAATCTGTCTCATATCTGTGCTCACTGTGCCATATCCAGGAGTTCCTTGCTTAGAAAAATATTCCTATGGTGCTTGTCTCGTCCTACAGGCGACTCTTACCTTGAAATGGACAAATTGCTGTCATTTTCATTTGAGCTAAATTTCTGAGATGTTTTACGGAGAGTCCCGAAAATCACTGCTATTTTCTGGTGATTTTCGGTTTTATAAGTGTAATTTTTCAAGTCTGCTTTAATAGGAATTCCAGGGACAGCGGAAAGGAATTGACCTTGGACTCACGGGAAGTCAAACAAAAAATGTTCTAGAAATATACATACATATGTATATATTTATATATTATATATATATATAATATATATATATATATAATATATATATATAATATATATATAATATATAGATATAATATATATAATATATATATATATATATATATATATATATATATATATGTATTTATATATTCTAAATATACATTAAAAAATCTTAATATCAAATACACCAAAACATATAAAAACAAAAAATCTCTATTAAAACAAACCCGACGGTTGACGCGATTCATACTTATTTTAATGTGGCATCAGAAATTTTGTGTCAAACATTCGGAATGGAAATGGTAATCGATTAATAGCTGTGCAAATAAATTACATAAATTAAGATTCTCACCGAAAATAATTAGTAGTATTATTTAAACGGATCAGCATAATGGTACTGTCTTTTGTATTTATTGTGATATCAAAAGGAAGTAAGTACAATGAGAAAAAAACTAACGTTTTATCTCTAATGTACCTTTTAGCCTTAATGTGGTTACTTTATAAATTATAACAGGTAAATATGTACACTATTCGTGCGATTCGAAGAAATTAATTCTTATAATTTATCAATTATTTTTCGTACAACATCCGAAGAGTGATTTTTTCATTAATAATTTTAAAAAGTCAATATTCTTTACTCGAAACAATTCATTTAATATTATTCAGTTCTATTTCGAAACGGGATTCATTGTGCAAATACATCATTTACTGTCGTGCGTTTCATAGGCGCGGGTATTGCGAATACTGCACGCAATTTTTCCTGTCCACACCCACCGATAACTTCAAAAGCAACCCTTCAAAGGAACGCAGTAAACATTTGTGAGGTTTTCTAATATTTTATTGGTGACGTTCCAGGATTATTTTTTTACGCCTCCGCGACCAGTTGCACATTCAGACCGCGCGTTTAAACGGAAGATATCGCGTGAAAATGGGGAGGGAACGTAATTTTCATAGCTTCTAATTACGTTAACATCTAATGAGGACAATGCTCTCAAACCTTCATTGTACCAAACTGCACAATCCACGTTTTTCCCCCTTCTTCCCTCTATTGTACAGTTTAGTATAGTGCACCCGTTTAAAAACGACATTTTTATCTGACGTCCGCTAGAGATGACGTGAGCGGAGGAGAACATGAGTAAACTATGGCTCTTTTCCAAATATATTCAGGCAGCCCGAGGTTCCAAAATTTCCAGACTTTGTTGGTTGGGTGAGGAAGCCATGTCTGTCGTGATACCCTTTTGCACAGACCTCTGGCTGGTCTCGATGTCGGGAGCTACACCCCGGTTCATATAGGGAAACCTGAAAAGTAACGCCATATCATTATTAGTCGAAGTCTACCCTTGGCTGTTAGTGGAACTTAAATTACTATATATTCCACAAAGCTATGGATTTCAAACGAACTTAGCCCCTAATTTGCAATGCTAAACACAAAAAACCATTTGCTTCGCACTAAATCATCCATCTCGATTAGCTCTACATCATATTTTTTCCCTCCGTGGTGTCCAAAACGTCTCTTCTTTTTATTAACCTTACCTACAGTGTTTTCAGCATCACCCATTGTCTCTGGATAACTCGTCCATCCAAATTTCCTACTCCTCATTTCTCCAATCAACCTGCTCCACTTCTCTCTACTGCTGTTGCGAAAATCTTTCTTGTCTCAAAGAACATGTTCTCATAGAAGAATTGTAATCGAAAAAAATAAGAGCAGGCGTGCGCATGACCACTTTCGTTTCACTTGAAAGAGTTAGCTTTTATGTTTAGCCACCCTTATTCCTTTCACGACAAGTACTGTTGGTTACTTATGGAAACAGTGACAAAATGTTATCAGAATGCCGGTTTCATGACCTTTGGGTTTCTGAAGATGAGTACGTTGTTTTTTTTCATTTTTTCAATCCGTTGATTAGTAGACCTTCCGGGAATACTGCGAACGTAAGAAAGGTTACTATGAAGGGATGTATATTTTCTTTTTGTTTTGAAATTTAACCGTCGCTCCCGATTGACACGAAGCCCATTGTTGCTTGCCAGCTGACTCCAGAACAATGAACTATGCTCTCTTGTATAAAAAAATTCAGCATCGCCTAACGGGTCATTCATTTCATTAATCATTTCGCCCTGACTCAGAGAGACGAATTAATACACTGTGAAGGGTCACATCCGGCCTAATGGTCGCGTTTTTTCCCAGCTCTCAAATTAAGGGAATTGTTCGCTCCGACAGCGGCAAGGCTTTAATATTCGTATCGCACTACCTTGTATTTCTCACGCCGCGCCCCCCTTCCTTTGTTTGAAGCTCAGAAATTTACGTTGCCGAATTTCTATTCGGGTAGCATTGAAGGGTGAGCCATTTCGTTAAAAATTCAATCCTTTGGGGGAAACGCGTCGAAAAATGAAAGAATGTTTTGGCATAAGAAGGATCTTTTGGGATATGTTTTCTCGTTGCTCCGATTTCTATAATTATTTATCACCAACAATCTTAGAAACTCAATCAGACCGGCAGTCGAAGTCAGAATTGCTTTTCCTACTCAAAATTGGCAAATTATTTGATTGCACCAATATTTTTTTATTCTTTGTCTGTTTCGCGAAAAACTAGTTATAAAACGCCCGGTCAGTAGCACATTAGTAGCGAATTTGGAAATTATGAAAACGGTTAATAGGAATATTGGGTTGGAGAGAAATCATGATTAACAATTTTGATTTCCAATTCACTATTTTTATTCACAAGACTCGGGTTTCAACACTCCAGGTAATTTTCAGGTGAAAGTTACTTGCATGTTGGCAAATGTATATCCTTTGAGAGAAGGGAGGGGTGTTTTGGTGGGCGGGAGGTAGAGAATGATTGGTTAGGTGAAAATGCCAAATAGGTGGTAGAGAGGGGTGGAGTGGAGGAGGGTGAGGGAAAGAGCACCGAATTCGATGGTTTCAGGCTTTACTTTGTGAAAATTCATGATTCACCGCACATACTCACAAAAAATCCACTACACTCCACCGGTCTCGAAGCCTAGGCGATATAGGAAAACTGATGAACGTCGCCCATGCCCCGAAACCGCGAAAAAAATTGAATGGTGAAAATCATAATTTTTTATTAAATTACATTAAATTTAATCTCTCCAATATGGAGAGTTTCCACAAAATTAAGCCTGAAACTATACGGTTCGGAATATTGAGTGTTAATTAAATACAAATTTTCATTCGGATTCTCTCAAAAAGTTGTCTATGAATTAATTAGATTGCATCGAGTTTTTTCTGCTCATTTGTAATATGTGTATTTTATGATTATACATTTTTCTTGAACTTCTTTAAAATTAAAGATGTAGGCATTTTAAGCCTTTTGTAAAAGGTCCTCCGCGTCCTGTTATATGTGTGTAATTTTAATTAGAAAAGTAATTCAAAAATTAATTGGTTATTAAAACTCGGAAGTTTCCGACCACGCCTTTACCGTCTCAACATAATTTGAGACTGACTGGTGTAACTATCATCGGAAATACTAAATATTCGCGCCTCACAGTGGGGCAAATGTTTCACTTCACTTCAGGCATATGAGGTAGTTGATGTTATTTTCTAATTCCGACTTGAATTTGACTTTGGTTTCACTCAGTCAAGTGCTGACTTTACTGATTTCAGCGGATTGAAATGAGTAAACTCTCCCGAGATTCATCCGATGCGTTGTCATTATCACTTGGCCCGTCATGCCAGTCGATTTCGAATCTCTTACTACGAACGCGGAATTCCTGGATGAACACGCGAATCAACCTCCCGACTACCTTTGTGCCCCACCTCCGACGATGCGAATTAAGGCCGCGACCCTCAATTTCCCGGGGTTACCGCAGAAGCGGGAAATTTTCTCTCCATCACGCGAGTTCTTCACCCCCCCCCCCAGCCCCCCTTAAGCGTTTTACTATCGTGTTTTCTCCGTCGCTCTTCGCTAGCGAAAACCCCCGCGGGCCCTACCTACTCCGGCGTTGCGACGTCAGTTACATTCACCACTCCGTCCGAATTGCGCATCTGCGGAGTGGGATGCGCGCCGATGCAGGCAACTCCGGTCGACCGTAAAGGCATGCGGGAGGGGGGGGGGGAGAGTGGGAGAATAGTGGGAATTTGATTCGCGGCTGGGATCTCGGGATTTCACACCGTTATTCACCTCTCGACTCTCTCCTCGTGACATTTCGAAGTCCATATTGCCTCCGAGTGATGCGTCTTCCAGTTTTTGAGCCTCTTACTCCTGGTAACAGGACCTAAAGTTAAGAAGAACGGGAATATAAACACCCACACATACTGTACAAAATAGAACCTCTCGCAGAAGTCTTCAGTGCGGAAAATCGTAAATTTGTTGAGTTCATTTCGCGATGCAACGCGTATGCTTCCTAGTTTACCGGAGATTTGACCCGTAAAACCATTTTACTTGTATGTTCGACAAATGGGGCCGCTAAAAGAGGAAGAATACCGTAAATTCAAGAAACCGTAAATTATATCAAAACCCATATGAACTTGACCATTTCGAATTGTGCGAATGCTTTTATTGGAGGTACTTTCCTCAAAGAATGAAATTAACAATAGAAAGCTGTAGTCTTCGTGAAGATTCTAGCTTGGCTACTATACGTTCGTATTCAGTTTCCACAAATGAGGCATTCTTCCTCTTTCCTGCGTATTTGAGCAGTTATGTAATTTATTTTACCTCAAAAAATTACCTTTGATTTCTCCATAGCTGCGTATGGTTAGTTAATCATTATTTACCAGTATTTTCGTGTTATAAATCATAATAATTGTCGTAAATAAATTTTCATTTTACAAGTTCTCTTGGTCAAAGGTATATCGTTATACCTTTGTCGATATGGCCATACAGTTAACTTGGCTGGTGATCTGACTTTTTGGTTTCTGAAGCTACGTGTATCCAAATGATCATTTATTTATAACGTCTATTTTTCTTTTTATAAAGTATATTACATGTTATATTTTCTCTGTCCAACTCCCTGACTAACCCATGTGTGTATTCACCATCGATGAAAAAAGTCTTCTATTTTCTTATCCTTTGAATTCGCCTCTGCCAGCAGGCTCACGAAACGGGCCACATACGTAGTTGAACAACGACACTCACTGCTATTTTCCCAAGAGTTGGCATTTCCTGGGAATTTGGCTTGTACGAGCATTCGCCGTAGAAAGAACGTGTTGACAAAACAAACTGAAGCGCATCTTTCAACGATAACTCGAACAATTTAGAAAACCGGAATTCTATAATATTGTTTCTTTCAACGAAAAATTAGAAAATGTCATAGACTTAGTAAAATTCGTCGGAAGTTTTTTTTTAAATATTTCTGGAAAAGGATTTAAATTTTCCTTCTCATCAGTATGAGAAAGCCATTAGCCACCTTGACGACTTGACTTCCTGCAGCCTTTTTAAAACTATGTAATGTTATTCAACATATCACTTTGTCATCATCGCCATCAATCCCAAAATTTTATTCAAGCGCAGATCTCATCTCAACCTAGCCGTGCTTTCGTGTTTCTTTGCACTCACGACTGCCTTCACTCGTCTTATATATCACATCCAGGACCTTTCACTTTAGCACTTTCCATTCACTCTTCCTTCCAAAATGGTCTTCAGGAAGTTACAGGTATAAAAAGGTATAAAAAAGGTATACAGGTATAAAAGTAGAATACAGTTACCTGTATTCTACTTTTACCTCCGGTTTTAGAATGTCTCGTTAATCCAATCTATGGTTAATTTGAACGTTAACTTAATGAGCAGATTGCCGAATAATCCGATTTTATAAGTGAAAGAGATTGTTCTATGTATTAGTATATGTGGATATTGTAACTGTTACAACATCGTCTACCAGTTATTGAGCTGTCTTGATTCTATGGAAAAAGGTGGATTTTTCCCCGTGTGCAACTCCGTTGGGAAAATCGCTCCTGGTTTAAACTTTCTTATTCAAAAGTGTTACCGTTAAATGATTCTTGACGTGCAAATATATGAATACAGGAACAAAGAAATTGAATATTTACGTGGGTACATTTTTTTAATTTCAAGCATAACATTAGTACCGTTAAATCGGATGCACAAGACCAGAAGACGCTCTTGATGAGAGTTTTCACGTAGAGGAAAAGTACATAATTCAAATCGCTGTGGACCCACAAGTTTATACGTACATATGGAAATTTGATATGAATAGATGCTATTGATTTATTTTATGCGAGAACATTTAGTCTTCTCTCCCGTCCTTGCCGGCTGTAAGCCGGGTGCGCACGACCGTTGCGGGCATTTACGCTGCTCAGATGGGTGGGTGATTTGGGCTAGAAAGGGATCGGGGATGGGGAGAAGAAATTCTCCTTTATCATTCACCCATCTCGAAGTTTTCACGAATAATTACACGTTTGAGCGTATACCAACGAGCGAAACGCCGCGAGAAGAAGAATTAACCGCGCCGAAAGCCGCTGTTCATTCTCAGCCGCGCTGAAAGCCACCGTTCAGAGTTCTGTCCTCTTCCTTGAGAGAGAAGGCTTTGACCACCGTAAATTTGAAACCGAGGGAGTTTCTTTTCTTTTTTGTATGTTTCTGTGTTTTTGTCTTTTTGCACCAAGTGCTAACTTTTATGCATTATTATTCACGTCCGTGAGACTTTCACCAGTTATATATATATATATATATATATATATATATATATATATATATATATATATATATATATATGTGTGTGTGTGTGTGTGTGTGTGTGTGTGTGTGTGTGTGTGTGTGTGTGTAATTTGGGTGTATATATGTAATCTGGGCCCCAGTAAATGAACTTGGCGTTTTCGGTTTAGTCAGTTTTACCTCGGTTACTTTTCTTTCGTCCCGAGAGAGCTCTCGGAGGAAACGTAAGAATCCTCAGTCCATGAATTCATCGTCCGGGTCGTGTGAACTCGGTGAAGGTAGATCGTGTCCTGGCGTGATATTTAGCACCCGACCGTCCTTGAAAGTTGCGTCGGAAAATGTTGGTAGGCAATCATTGTGTTGGGGATTTCTCTCTCTCTCTCTCTATGTTACCTTGACGCATTTCCGTGAAATTTTCATAGTGAAGGAGTTCTAGATGCATGGAAACTCCCCCAACTCATTACACGTCAAATGACTTCATAGTATTGTGCATCACCACACATTGATGGTCATCACATATAGTATACACGAGTTTGAAACTCAGTTTAAATAAATCATTTGGATTGTTATGTATGCTCGTCTGTCAATCAGTGTGCTGGTAGATTGTTCTTAATACTTAAAGGCAGTGTACATGCCATGTTGAAGAAAGTCTATTGTATGAGTATAGGACAAAAGCTGCCTCTCTGAATCTTTAAGGAAGAAATTTTCAAAAATGTACAAAATCTACCTTTAACCGGTGAAATTCTTTTATAAATTTTGTTGAAACCCATACACCTTCGTTTACGACGTCGTTTGCTTTTGGTAACGTCTCTGGTAACGTCTGCCTCATCTCCTCTCTTCTTTTTCTCTTATCTTATGAGGAGTTCTGTGGCATCAAACACTATAGCATGTAAAAATCCTGACGTTCCTATTTTAACTGGTTCGGTTATACTAGTTATTTAATTTCCAATAAATTTATATCACAGTTTTATCTTTATCTTTAAACCAAAAAACAATTAAAAATATGGATAAATCGCATGGCATGACATCTTTCATTGTTGACCAATTTATTCGTGAATCTCGATAGATGCCAAAAAGCGCTGGTATATTTTATTAATTACCTTTATCTTTATTGGCGTCCTGGATTTTTACAATCCCGTGGTTTGGGAAACCTTTGATGACTTAGATATTGCCCGCCGTTTGGAAAAGGACAGCGAGAACTAACGCTAGTTCAATCTTTTTTCGCAATGAGGCGTAATTGAGTCATCCGAAATGTCTACTCTGGAATCGTATCCTTTGATTTGGAAATATGCGGAAAAGAAAAAAAATAGCTTCAGAGTCCAGTGAGATAATAATGTTGGCTGAAACTTGGTTTCAACGGTAACCATGCATTAGTAAGTTGTGCTCCTTGCCTCGCGTTGCTTAATGGTGGCATAGGAGCTTTTGCTGAGAAGAGTTGAGCGTGAGTATAATTGAGAATATAAGCATTGCGTAATCATCGGGCGTCTGAAACCCGGGGAAATTATATTTAAACACGTGAATGGGGCCGGAATTCCTCCCTGGTGCATGCAATTGCAACATTTACCACTTGCCCTCACATTTGCGTTCCCCAATTGGCATAGCTTATGCATAGATCATGAACACCATCGTAAGCCGTAATACATAATAATTCCACTCTGCCAAGAAATTTTGTGGTAGCTGCATTATCTTAGTTAGTGAGTCCCGATTCTTACATTTATTCTGTTTGTGGCTTATCTTTAGGCGATCATGGTTTTTCCTCCACGCACAGCGCCGTTAGTTTAACTTAGGGTAAGCGATACGTTCGGCCTCAAGTGTTCATATTTCCCAGCGAATGCAGCGAGTCGCTTGTCATTTTCTCGCAATTAGTCTTGCGCACTACACACACGCATACATACATACACACACACACACATATATATATATATATATATATATATATATATATATATATATATATATATATATATATATATACACACACACACACACACACACACACACACACACACACACACACACACACACACACACACACACACACACACACAAGATGTGATCAATAAAGACAGGACTGATTTTATAATCTGTTTATTTCGACGGATACAGATTAATCGAACTTGTCGCCCTCTAAGATTATGCCTTGGCTGACGACACACCTTTGCCAACGTTTCTTCCAGCTCTCGAACCCTGCCTGGTAAGCCGCCTTAGGGATCCTCTTCAGGTCCGCCGTACAATTAGTTGCAATATCCGCAATAGAGTCTAATCGGCGCCCTTTCAAGGTTGACTTTAACTTTGGCAACAAAAAAAATTCTGGAGCCACGTCTGGAGAGTAGGGTGGCTGCAGTGTCACGGAAGTTCCGGGTCTGGAGAAAAACTCAGTCACAATCAGCGCCGTGTGAGCCGGCGTCCTCTAGCTCCATCATTGCTGCCGTTGCACGCGGCGACGAACAGGTTAAGACACGTACCGCTGCTGCAGCGTGACGACTCGACGTAAACAACAGAACACATCTCGTTTTAGTCGTCAGACGTGCCGCTAGATGGCGCACACGGTCTGTCGTTTCGATCTGTTGAACGGTTTGCGCAGAATAAATCAGTCCAATCTTAGTTTGATCTCACCTTGTATATATACAGAACACGCGGTCATGCGTCGATTTAAATGAAGGAATGACCTCGGTTAGCAATCTCAACTAAGTCCTAACCTCCGGAATATCACGTTTTAATTTTTTATTCAACGAACTTGGAATTATATTGATAGCAGTCCCAGCAGCCTCACGAAACTTCCTCCCAGTCATGCTTTATAATCCTTCATGTACGTTTCTCTCTTAGCTTTCACATCCATTTTTCCTGTTACTCCGTCAGTCTCCCACAGTCCGATTCAGGGAGATTTCCAAAATTTCGACGTAATAAGGTATCATACTACAACCATTCCTAAATTTCAAAAGGTCAGCTCCTTCACATATTTTTATTGAAGCTAAAAACAACTGGGTGCATCAAAATATACGAGCACGGGTATCTTCTCGCATTCTCATTCATAATCATCAGGAGTTTTCAAAGCGTACATTGGTATCTTCATCACACCTTATTTCAACGTACATTCAGAAACCCCATCAGGAACTACTTTTTCACATTCTTCTTCAAAATCCATTGCCCGTCTTTTTGTTATATTTCATTGTACTTTCTTCCAATTTCGTTCTAAGAAGAGAGGGACCGAAAGGATTTAACTCATTGTCCTTCGAGGGTAAAATCCGTGGAAAATATCTCAGATATTATGTTTTGTGATAGCATTTCGTTCATAGTTTCTTTTTCGTGTACTATTCCTAGGTCTTTCCTTCCTTATTCTTGTTTAACTTTTACGTAAATCTGACCGCGTCTCTTTAGCTTCAAACGTTTTTTTTTTGTTCAAATAAACTTCCATTGACATGTTTGTTTTATTTTTATACATATTCGATTGTAAGTATGTATAACAAAAGAGATATTACCACTTCACCGATAAAACTTGGAATCAATTTTCTTTCCTTGTTGCTGTTAGTATAGGTGAAAATTCCCCGCTGATTAAATGCTGACCTCTCCTCATGGCGCTTCTACCTTTCTTAGCCTATGAATGAAAACCATAAGCATTCTTCATTATTTTCTCTTGCCATCTCATAGGTCATCTTTCATTCATCAAATGTTCCCACTCCCACCATTGTATTCGCAGTTTGGAGGCGACACTTCACTCCCTGTGGCTTCCTCGGTGCCAAAGACGAAAGTCAAGGTCTTGAAATCGGGGTCAGGATCTCGGTATCTACCGAGTTTCTTTGCTTTCCCCGGAGGTAATGGTTTTAACTCGGTACTTCTCCAGCTCTATACTCCAGTCGGTACTTAATAGTTAAGCAGCCTTAAAATATGCGTGGTCTGAAAATGTGATCATGGACAACATGTATTTTAATCTGTCGTTAACTTTCAATGGTAATTTTACTTTAGTTGCATCTGAGGTTTGATTCAGTACTGATATAATGATACTTCAGTATTATTGTGCACAGATATCTATCATACGTATGCAACTCGAGGCACAAAAGAGTTTTATGTTGTGATTCAATATTGTTCGTTTTTCATTGCACCGTATTGCGATTTAAACGTGTAAAAAATGTCCCGTATGTGACCATTATGGTTTTACCTCATCCATTTTTTGCTGTAGTTGAACTTAATTCCGTCCAAATAATATTTATACCTTTATTATAAAAAGGGAGGATTTTGCGAACGATTAAATTTCAGTTGATGGAACTGCGTTTTTAAAATATAATACGATAATCCAATTAGCGTAAAAGCTTCTGTGGACTGCTTCCATACTCGTATATCGTACTCCGCCTAAGCGTAAGCTTGATTTACATGATACGATAGGATCACGATGCTATTTCCTAGTCATTGTTTCATAGTCTTTGGATTAGATGTTTTCTGCGGTTCTTGTCTGCAGTTGTGATTCTTCATGGTCTTCATCAAGTTTTTCTGCCCGATATTAATTTAATTATATTCTGCACCCTTTTCCTTTAGCTTCTTGAACTTTATAGTCCGCCCTTTCTTTCTCGAAACTCAAAATCCTTCTCGATTTTCAATATCCTTCCTCTACATACAGCCTTCAAGATAACACTCTGCATGTTGTCTCCTCTTTCGAATTTCCCCGGCAGTATCCTCTTCCCTATCTCATGAAATATTTCTTCTTTCCTACACCCTTACCCGTACTCACATACCTAAGCTTTCTTTCTACGGCCATCTAATAATAATGCAGGGCTATATTTAGCATCAAACCAGTGCCCAAGTCTTTGAAATAAACTCTTCGTGGAAGGTTTGAATATTCATATTTATATAATTAGTACTTTTCCACGAAATTATAAAATAACGGCACAGCGTCTTTCGCCGTAATGCGGCATCATTAGGCATAACAATATGCTCGTATCAGAGTGTATTATAACATCTTTATCTTGATTTTCGAAGAAAATGTATGCTACTAACTAAAAGCAAAAATTGTGGAAACGTAAACTTAAGAGCCATTAAGCGTCGCTTTCCCTGGGTACGGTTAGTTACAATCTCCCCATCTTGAGGGCCGTAATGTTGCTTTTAATCATTTAATATAGGTTTAGTTCTTTTCCCGCCACTTTTGAAGAGGGCTCGATTCTATGAGGTGACGTCGTTATTACTTCATTTTCTTCTTTACCTCTGTGCATTACCCGACTTAGGGCAAGTATACGATTACGCTCGTATGGTAAATCCTTTGTTATTCAGCCCCAAATATTACGTCGGGAATTTACAGGGTATTTGCTGCAATATATTTCGATACAAGATAACCATGAGCGCATTGAAATAAAAAGAATCTACCCTCTCCAGCGACAGAAGGACGCGGTCGGTGCATGTGGAATGCGCAGAGGTAGGTAATGAAGACCCTCGACTCGGCGACGATATTCCGATGCCTTGCTTTTCTTCTCACTTCCCGTGAATTCTTTTTCTGCACCGGGAGGGACAAGGAAACGCGCTAGCGATGTTTTCAACGACTTGATCTCTCTCCATTACCTTTCAGGCATAATCCCGAGGGAGAAAACGGAAATCAAGACGGTTCGGATCGTGAAAAGGGAATCGGAAAGGAGGCACCGCGACCGGAGCAGCAAGAGGGTTGTGCTGGTTGAGGACTCGCCCGAGGGCTCTTGCGGCGGCGCTACCTCCCCGTCTTCCTCATCTGCCCTCAACCGGGTGCTAGAGGAGGAGCCTGCCGAGGGGGACGAGGGGGAGGGCGAGGAGGTCGAGGAGGTGCCGGAGGGCGCGGCGGCGATGGCGGACTACCACTCCCAGCACCACCCGCACCATCAGTACCTCCAGCACCAGCAGGCGGCGTCGTCCGCCACAACCCCCATAGCGTCTTCATCCGTGCCTTTCAACTCGGGCTTCCTCACCTCCCCCGAGGATGACCCTATCCTCTCGCAGTTCTTCCAGAGGTCGATGTCACTGCCAAGGGCGCTGGGGAAGCAGCAGAGGGGGCACCAACCGCCCCCGATCCCTCCCCCGCCCCCACTAAGGGTCGCCTCGCCCAGAGGAAGCTCGGCAGCAGTCAGGAGACAGCAAATCCTCCAGCAGCGAAGGGTGAGTACTCTCTTCTCCTTTCTTCAGTCATTCACACAGGCCAGTGGAAGATTAACATTGGATGTAATATCTTGGAAAATAAGGATGCAGTTATACAAAGGATCAGAAAAGGAAATAATTATTTATCCTTTTATTTTTAACAATGATTGCAAGCAGCACTCATATCTTGACACATCCCACTTCTAATGCACCATGCTTCAAATTCTGGAGAAACCCTGAAGAAAACTATGTAGACCTCTTGAATCAAAATATTTCACTAAATGATTAGGGGTTTCTTTTCCTTAAAAATGATTTTCTATTTGGATACTGATATGTTTTTTAAAATGTTTTAGCTTATTTTCTGTTAGCAATAAAATATGTAGGCAATGAAAAATATTATCAACTATACTTGACTAAAATGTAGCCAATAAATAAAATAGTTCAGTTATTATTTCGTATAATGAACCAATTACTTTATTTTCTAGTTCTTATATACCAGTTACTATGTTCCTATTACAATTTTGGTTCTCTCATTAGTGCTGTCTTCAATTCAGTAGAGTCTTATTCAAGTTGAGTCTCATATCAATACTGGTATACATGAAGTCTTACATTCATGATGATACTTGACGTCCCAAGCTGAGTCTTGAATGATCATAAGTTATTTAAGTTACTACATCTGTCTTACAGGAATATTCTCTTATATTTTATCTGTTAGAAAACTTTGTTTAGGACTTTGAGTTGATGAAGAACCTATAAAACCATTAGCTGGATAGGTTATCTTACTAGTACATTTGCTACCAATCTCTTTGACATTTTCAGGTGATTTTATCACCACATCGGTTATCAATATAGTCTCTGGTCGCCTACAACAAACCTGAATAAGATGAATTTCATTTTCCTTTTCAAATATCTATGGACTAGAAAATCTGGCTGTACCTCTATTAGTGTTTTATTAAACCCCAATGTGTGTGCAGCTTGTAATTTTTGCTAAAAATAAAATTACGAGAGTCATCCGGAAAGTAGTACCCGTTCGTGAAATAAAGACACAAAAGTAAATATTAACAAACATAAAAAATTTTATTTGAAAGAGGATACTTTAAACTACTTCTCAACATAATCTCCAAGCAAATTAAGGCATTTGTCATAACGTGTGACAAGTTTCTGTATTCCTGCTGCATAGTCCTTCGCCGCCAGCTCATTGAGATACGCGAGGGACCCATCTTGCACAAATTTTTGCATAATGCAGATGGTGTTTAACAATTTCATGAACAATTGTTCGAGAAACATTGGGAAAATGCTCACAGATGTCATCAATTGTGACGCGCCGATCGTTCCTCACGAATTCGTCAACTGAGCTCACCAGTTGGTCTGTAATGACAGACGGTCTGCCCGAACGCTCATCGTCGTGTGTGTTCCCCCTCCCCATGTTGAAGTTGCGACACCACCGCCGAACAGACGACTCGTCCATTACATTGTCTCCATACACCTCCTTTAATTGGCGATGAATATCACATGGGCGAACGTTTCTTGCATTGAGGAATTTAATCACTGCCCTCACTTCACAACTGGCGGCGTTCTCAATTTTTTTAAACATTGTAAACAATCACAGAAACAACACAGGCAATGCTAGCGTCACGCAACTTGGCTCAGAGAAGGCAGACAAGCCACTGAAGCTATCTGACCTCGTCCAGCGGCTACTCGCGTCGTCAGCACTTCATGCGGCACGAACGGGTACTACTTTCCGGATGACCCTCGTACAAAAACGATAGAAATGAATATTATAAGATGGATATAGTTGATTGTGTTTTTTTATTTCTCATCTTCCATAAAAGCATATATGTGTAGATATAGTGCCTCCATGCTTACTGGCATATTTAATGTCAGCTTGACAGAGTTTAGAGCTGCTTGCTTGGATATGACTGGTACCTACCTAGCTAATTAGAATTCAGCAGCCTGCAATTTTAGGAGCATGATTATAGAATTGCATCTCTGGAATAGGTTATTGCCACATGAATGAATAATTATTGCTGAAATAAATTTAGATACAGATTATAATTTATTTTTTCTTACATTTGAAAATTTTGAACTTTACCATGAAGAAAGACTAAAAATAGATTATCTCAGTCACTATTAAAACAGTGAAAACATATAGATTAAGTAAATATGTTTAAGGTTATAAATACCATTTGTTCACAAAAATATGAGTGGATTGTATTTTGAGGTAGAAAGATCAAAACCACATTTGAACAATGTCTTGGATAAAAAAGTTTAGTTAGAGGAGAGAATTGAGAAATGTCTGTAATCACTGAAAAAATTTAACATTTTTCTTATTTCACTTTGGTTTTTTGGATGTAATTAATAGCTCATTTAATTTGAAACACCTAGGATGCATGTGTGTCACAATCATGAAATTTTTCTCACCTCACTTAGACCAGAGGAGATAAAATGTTAAAAGGAAATACAACCTTTTATTTCAGTATTTATGTACATTGGGCAGTTCTAGATTATTCCACAGAAATTACAAGGTCTCATAAAATTTAATAAAGAGACTAGTGATGCTATTATTTTTCTCTCTGCATTAACATTAATGTAGATTGCCAACTGGTTTGAATTATAACTTCTCCATGAATTCCTTCAACTTCGCAGAGAAGTATAATTACTATTGTCATTACATATATTAATTAAATTGCCATTCCCTTGATTATAGCATCTTTTGCTCATCATGCCCATAGGACAACCAAAAAATTTCAAAAATGAATGTTATCTTGAAAATTTTGTCAAATCTCTCAATTATCTATTTTGTGTAATTTAGTAGTGTTAAAATATCTGCACTTTTTGAAGAAACCACGATATCATTTCATGGATCATGTCATATTTAAAATTTATAGTTGATAATATCAGGCATGGATGAATAGTGAATACAGGGTTGCTTTAAATCCTAAAATCTCATCTAGCTAATAGGAGTGTGTCCTCTGTTGTTCATGTGGTGAAGGAATGCTTTAGTTAGCCCCAGTGAAGAATTATTATCTATTTTTTATGTTCTTTGCACGAATTGCATGATGCAAACATGCATAATTCAGCCTCATCATTCCATGCATTTTTTCACCCATCTGCAAGCCAAAGCCTGAGGAGAATCTCATCATAATTGTGGATAAATCTTTGAAAAGTATTCAGAATTAATGATTTTCTCAAAAAAGTGGATTGACCGGAAATGAATTCTGGGGAATCTGCGCATATTCATCAAATAAACTTTTATTTTTGTGGGCTTCCAAACATTATCTCTTATTAACAGGCATGAGCCTTATTATACGTATTCTGATAAATTAATGAAGAAATAATTAAGTGCACTAGAAACTGTGAGTTTTTTCTCCTGATTTGAAAAATCATCAGATATATATCATGAAAGGTGTCTTAGGGTTGGGGGGCATGGTCCACCAGTGGAGCTGAGCTAGGTTTTATTAGTGCGTCAACTCCTAAGATCAATTGCGTATTTGTAATATTTGGTTCATGAATGAATTATCAAGAATCCATGAACTATAAAGTAAAAGTCAATAATGGATTCAGGGCTCGTATCAAAACCTAAACTATTTTTTTAAATACTTGGGTTCAATTCTATGCATCCAAAATTAATATGCATTGATCATCTTTTTTTTAAATGATTTACTTAAAGATAATTATGGCCAATAATAGTAATGATTTTTGTGCTAATAAAAATGTTCAGAGATCCATAATTTTGTCCTAGACAGAGTTTTTCTTTCTGCAATTTATCTCATAATAAATAGAACTGTGAAATGATAATGTTTCGGTTATAAATATTGAATTTCAATCAGTGGTGGTACAAGATGATCAAAATGAAGTAAAGTAGGAAAGCAATGGAAAAATTAAATAAAAAAATTCCAAGTTTTACACATCTCCATGTAAAGTTCGCAAACAATTGGCAAGCCCTATTTTACCCAAGTCATTCATTAAATTCCATTAATGGCTCCTCTTGCACAAAATCATTTTTTTTTCTATGTTAACAGCATTTAAAACTATTTTTTTAAGATTTGGCAAAAATATGTTACAGAGAATAAAATAGTTACCTTTGCAGAAAGTGGCAATCCATCATTAAATCATTTCCAATCTCTAATGTATGTTGTTGCTATTTTTGTTGTTATTTTTGTTCTTATGTGTTTAATCTGTGTTGCATGCCCAACATGCTCAATGAGACCCTTTTCCCCCAAACTGCACATAAACGCTTAAAACAAAAAAAACCAATGCATGTGCCACGCAGTCGGACGTTCGGGAGAGGCCTTTGTCAGCTCACGAGCAACTCTTTGGAGCCACCATCTCCCCGGATGAGTCGCAGTGCCTGCAGCCACCACACCACCCCCACCACCTCAACTACCCTGCGTACCCCTTGTACTCCCCTTCCTCCCCATCCTCGCACTCTGCCTCCCCGCCCACTCTCTACCCCCCACCACCACCACAGCCCGGCACCATGCCAGTGCCAGTGGACAGGGCTTACCCTCCCCCTCCCCCAACCCCAGACTCCCCACCACTGATTGCTTACAAGAGTGAGGCTGCAAGGGAGATTGCATTGGAGATGGCAACAGCACTGCACTCTGGGTCTGAGGATTGGGCCAACGGCGGTGGTCGTGGGAGCGTGAAGAAGAGAGCAACGCCCAAAGAGAAAAGGAGGCACTACACAGTGTCGTGCAGCAGGCCTCTCGAGTTGGAATCAATTGTGATCCCCAAAATGGTACTTCTGACTGGGATGCGTGAGGATGGGTTTTAAGGCTCTTGAGAGGAGGGAGCGGAAGTAGGGGGGGGATGCGATATCAATGCAGGGTGGGGTGAACTCAAATAATGTGGCAAATTGTAGGGCAGGATGCTTTTTTGTATTCATTCTGTATGCAGTCTATCACTGACAGTCTTTCACTGACATTGACAACCTCAACGTTGAAAAAAAAAGTGTATTCATAATTTAAGACAGTCTTAGGGGAACCAGGCAAGCATTCATTCAAATGTATGGTAATGGCATGATATCATGCTGCTACTTTGGTTTTTAATGGTCATATAAATGAGATATATTTTCCAATAATTCAAATGCTAAAACCGACATTTTCTGATGAGTAAAACCTACATTGCAGAAATGAGATTCCAGATTATCAGTAATCATTTCCATATTTAAAACATGTTGTAACTGAAAAGTCAGATGATCATCTTAAAAGTTTATTAAGGAGTGCATGAGAGTTCTTAATACATTAGAGTTCTCATTGGGATACCCTCTCCAGTGAGACAAATGTCAATATCTCAGATATGATCCGGCAAGGAAATGGTATTTTAATGTCAAAATTTATGAAATTCATAAATTACTGAACTATCCTCATTTTGCAGTATATGTATGGTAGACCAATGGCAAAAAATATTATTTCTAGTTACAATAATGATGGCATTAAGCAGTTCCTTGAAAAAGTTACTCAAATACAAAATACTCATAAAACATATAAGTATAAATAATTTAAAGACATTTTAATGGTCAGAAAAACTGACAAATTAAAGAATTTTCCTGGTGTCTGGAAAGAAAGGTGGGCCACTGCAAGTTAGGGGCTGAGAATATTTTTAAAATATTGTATATACTGAACAAAGATTCACAAACTTTGAATAAACCTTGCTTTTGGGAAGTTTAACTATAGGAGTGATTGCAAAAATCAGTATGCTTACATATGGGCAATAAAAATAATACCAGCTTGTTAGATAACATGATATTATTGTATACTTTTGATAGCTATTTCTTGGAATATATTCACTTCAAATAATTGGCCACTTACAGATGGAACTTTTTTCTAAAGACTGCATATGGTATGATTACTGTAAATGTCTCTATTTCCATGGTAGATAAGCAAATTTAAATCTTAAATACGTAAATTCGGTACCTCTTCAACCCCAATCCTCATTGACTTGGTTTTTATTTGTACTAACAATGATGATATTCATTATTAACAATGCTTATGCAATTGTGTAAGTTAATCAAAATATTCTCACTAACTAAATTCTAATCAGCATCTAGATAAACACAATAACAACTGATTTAGCCTAGAAATGCTGTAATCGAATGCATTTAGGCATCAATTCTCAGTTGCTTATTTTTTATATCCCATCCAACCATTGTTAATACTGTTTTTCTTCATGATTAATATCAAAATGAAAGCACAATTTAACATCGTTAAAATATCTAACAATAGGGGTCGATGGAAGGGAACCTGATTTTGATGTATCCACTCCATGGGCTTAGATTATTCCTAAAGATTCTATTACACAAGCATTTCCAGAAAAAAAATGCATGATATGTTGACTTTTTCCACCACAAATTAATTCTTATCTCAAGTGAAATATTGCAGCACACTATATTAATAATGTATCACTGTCAATGGGTGTTTTCGGTGCGCACTATTCTTAACCTCAAGCTAATGTTTCAATACAACATGTTGTTTGTATTTTTTATGAAGTGGCATCCTTGGTGCAAATGCACCATGCATAGCTTAAAATGCTCTTCACACCCCAGCTTTGCATCTAGGTATTTTGCTATTGCATTGTTCTTATATGTTGTGAATATATTCAACAACTCTTTCAATCTCTGGCTGATAGTGAAAAATTAATTTTTTCCTGAAAATTTCCCATAGCATATTCTTCTGTGAACTTACTTCTTCAGTATTCACAAGTGGAGTGTTTAATAAGTGGTGAAAAAATGAAAATTATTGAAATATGTTCATGAATGTTTTACCTTCCAGTAGGTCATCCTTTGGAATGCATTATTTATCGTTAAATTGTATGTATTTTGAGTTGCATGCTTTACAACTGAAATGAAGTACATAGTGATTTTTTATTGCTTCCTGAAAATGTGATCATATCATTATTTCATATATAATTGATAGGTTTCTATAATATTCTTAATAGTCTTGCTAGCAAGTTAACTTAACTTCATGACTTCATTTACTAAGCATGCCTGTTTTAATTGCTTGTTTTACTAAGCAGCTTGTTATTTGGTACAGTGTCATTCCATAGTTGCAACAGTTATAGATAGGTACCTGTACCTGCTATGTACCTGCTTTAATTAATAATTTGTTTTTTGTTGTTCATAAAGATCTGACGCTCTTTTCTTTTGCAATATTTGTAAAAAAGTTTCTTTTACTACCGAAATCCTATTTTCAGCCTTTTATGATTCTTGATTGAAATCTAATGCTTGTTTCTATTTTTGCAAAATTCAGTCAAATTATTGTTATTACATACTCGTTTAAATCATAATAAATCATCAGTTGTTTTATGGTATCTGCTTCTGATATCACTTTGGTAATTGCATCAGAAGAGTTTTTGTTCATAATTTTCAACGGAATATTTCAAATGTTTCTTATAGAAAATTTGAATTTAAAATTGCAATTTTTGTATCAAAACAAAAAAAAATTTAAGAGAAAATAGTGAGAGAGGTATTGAGAGAGCATAAGAGTTTTTTAAAGATATTTTATCTTTTTTCTTCAGTCACATATACCATTTAACTGTCATTTTTGCATTCTTTTAGGGCTCAGCAAGGTCACGGGATGATCTTGATATGGAGCAGGTTCTACGCCCAAGGCTCAATGCCCCCGATGTTGTGCGATCTACAATGAGCCATCGGGATTTCAAGTACAATGAGCACACAATTGATAGTGTTTTAGGAACACCAAATAAAATCGTCATTCCAGAAAGATACATACCTGAGCAGGTAAACCATGTTATTGTAAAAAATAACTTTACTTGTATATATATTTATTTAACATTCTAAAGCCCATTGGAGTATATCAGGTAGTGTCTAGGAATGATAAATGATGACTTAAATTCAATGGGGCATTAGGCATCAGGAATTCACCCAGAGGAAGATACAGGATTTTTGTGATGGGAGGGATGGGTGTAAACCAGTGATATAGGACCAGTTATGTGTGGTCAATGCAAATTCTGCATGATGTATTTCTACTAAATGTTTCCTGTTGCATCTCATGGTTGTTATCCTTGATTATATATTTCCAAATTTAAAAAAATATTTTTGCAAGGAGAAGAAGCAAAGAGAAACTTTGCTTAGAGTAACTTTAAAACTCAGAAGTTAAAAAATTTATTTTTTTTTCAACTGATTGGAATTTTCTCAGATAAAGTTAGAAAAAAAATTAATCTTCAACTTTTACTTTAAGTATTTTTCCATTCCTTGTGCCCCTGAATTCACCTGTCCATTGGACAGATTGATAAATAAGGAGCAATTCTTTAGGTGCATCGGAAATAATAATAAGGGATACGACAAAAAACTATATGTGTTTGTTATGGTATTTCTCCACTTTTATTGATCACATTTTGAGTAAAAGTTAAATTCGTTGGGCTAAGGGATGAAGATAAAAGTAGGGCCATAGAGCAACAACTTGACAGTACATCTATTGCAGCTGATATACATACAACATAATTACCCTCAAATGTGTAAATTTTTCTCCTTCAGGCCCCTGAGTTAAGTGAGGAGGAACAAATGCAGAGGCTGAAGAAGGCTGAAGCCATCCGGAAAATGTTGTCAGAAACAACACCCATTAGTGCCCCAGAAGTAGAAGGTAACATTTAGTTATTTAATAATGATGTAGTGAAGTTTTCCATGGAGATTAATTTTGTTATTGAGCTTTTTTGAGGTTATCATTTATTTAATTGTGATTTACTATAAAAACCAAAACAGGAAAGAGATTCACCATACATAAGGTTAAAGAAGCTCATAGACAACTTGGGGGACAAAACAAAAGCATTTTATTCTGAATTCCACTTACCTGTATAATTGGTGTTAAAACATTAAAATTAATGTATGCTCATAATGTTAGCAGTAGATATCCATATATTTGAGAAGTTTTTTCCTGAACAAATAATCTGTAGAATTCAACAGAAATTTATACCATTAATTGACTTAATGTCTAATAAATTTCCACTGGATGGTGCAAATATTGAATCTTATCTTTTTAAACCTGTTTTTACTAAATTTTCTGCAAGTTAAATTACTACTATGCTTTTGAAATTTCAGATACACAGCAGAAGAAGACTTCAGTAATTAAAAAGAAAGTTGCTGAAGAGAAAAGGCAACGTGAACACATACTTCAACTAAATCAAATTCTTGCCAAACAAGTAATGGAAAAAAGTAAGATGGTTGCTGGTAAGTTGAAACATGGAGAGTATTAGTAAATTCTTTCAAAAATATTCACCAAAAGCCCAGCCCCATCCATTTGAATGCCACTTGTATTTTGTGTGTGAGCATACTTTTTTATTAGCTCTAGGCAGTTGCTTGGGACAGTTACATAACTCGGGCATCAATGTGTCAGTAAATGTTTTAATGGGGTATTAACAAAGCTGTGTCACTTAACAAGCAATAATATTCCCAGTTCCATGTCAGTAATGGAATTAAGTTCACATTAAGCTGCTAAACTATTTTCAATGTGTTTTACCTCCTCATTTTCATACATTTATGCATCACCACAAAATCATAAGTGTTTTAACCATTATCATTTTCATTCCCCTCTATGTAATATAAGTTAGTAAAGTTACCTAATTGATTTAAGTTTCCCTTAGCATTAGGGCAAATTTTATAGTTAATAATTCATGTTTACAATAATATATAGTTATTATTATGTGAAAGAAATAGCTCTCAAATTTCCTCTCTTAATGGGAAACCAAAGAAAAAATCAGGAAATAAAAAAATTGTGGCTTCACTTTATGGTGGAATAATTTTGGAAAGTTATTATTTTTAATTGGATAATTTAAGGTCTTTTCTTGGGTGGTGTACATTCATATTCAGTGCCACTGCCTTATTTATTGTGCATAGATGTTCATGTCAAAAGCTACTAATATCAATCTGAATAATAGTTTTCACTGTAAAATAATTTTTAAAATGTCCCGTGGATTATGAGCACTTGGAAGATTTTGTATGGGACTCAAATAGAAGTTGCAATTGAAATTCAGGAAAGTGAGCAAATTATGATTTTCAAATTTTTGTTATTATTATTTGATTTTACAACAATTTGTTTTAAGATGCATTCATTATTTATAATTCAAAATATATGATATTGTTATTTAGTGTAGTCCACAAAAAATCCCTCAGTTAACAAAAAACACTTTCCTTCCAGAAATAATATATAAATATGTATTTGGGTACAAATAGTCCTACATATTAGTGCGTGTAAAATCATTGCAAAGCGAAATTGCAAATTGTTTTCTTGCTTTAAATAAGGTAATTACATACAACCTTTAATTTAATCTAGTTTCCCCAGAGGCTATCACATTACTCCTTAATCAATTCTATTTTGGCTCTGCAGGATATTAATGGGTACATTGATTTCCTCAGGAAAGAAAACCAAATGTCAGCAACTTGGCTTCAAAATTATCATGTGAAATTACTCTGGCTAATATTTGTAAATATATAATATGCAACTCATGAAAATGCCCCACTCCTTATTATATCTACATTGCAGCTATGCATTCTAAATCAAACAATGTATATAGTTCAATGAAAGTATTGAGTTCTAAACTTTTTCCTTTTCATATTTATATCAGTTGGATAAAAATTATGATTATTTGGTATTGCAAAAAAATTAAAATTAGAATTTTTTTAATTTGTTGTCAAATGAAAATGAGAGAGAGATCATTATGTGAATATTGGGGTGATTTTCATTTGTTGTTATATTTATTGACAATGATGTTAACTCTGGAATGCTTGTACAGGGTGGTCCCAGAAGTACCCGACCCAACAAAGAAAACACAAAACTTTTGGAAAAAATGTATTTATTCTCCAAAATAATCTCCTTTCAGCTCTATACACTTATCCCTGCGATGTTCAATTTGTTCAATACCCTTTTTATAATTAGAGCTGTCTTGCTCCTTAAAATAGCCATTAACTGCCAACATCACTTCTTTATGGTTGGAAAATCTTTGACCACTGAGCCATTTTTTCAAGTTTGCGAACATAAAATAATCCAAGGGGGCAAAATCTGGCAAATAGGGTGCATGAGGTAGCAATTCAAACTTAAATTCATGAATTTTGGCCATTGCAATAACAGATTTGTGAGCTGGTGCATTGTCTTGATGAAACAACCCTTTCTTCTTAGCCAAATCCAGCCGCTTTTGCTTGATTTCTTCACTCAAACGTTGCAGTAAGTTTGTATCATACTCGCCGTTGATAGTTATTCCTTTTTCAAGATAGTCAATGAAAATTATCTAATGCGCATCCCAAAAAACCGACGCTATGACCTTGCCTGCATATGATACGGTTTTTGCCTTCTTTGGAGCTGGTTGTCCCTTTTGAATCCATTGTTTTGATTGTTCTTTTGTCTTGGTTGTGAAGTTTTATCCAATTTTTCATCCATGGTGATGAAACAGCGCAAAAATTCTGCTTTGTTGCTGTGAAAATTCGCTAAACACTCGATTGAAACATCTTCATGACACTGATTTTGCTTGAGTGTGAGTAAACGTGGCACCCATCTTGAACACAGCTTTCTCATGTCCAAATTTTCACTTAATATGCGATGTACCGCACTTTTTGTAATGCCTTCTATATCTGCTAGCTTGCGTACTTTCAGTTGATGATCATCCAGTATCACTTAGTGGAATTTCTTCACTGTTTCTGGAGTCATCACATCATTTATTCGACCAATGCGATGCTTGTCTTGACAGCTCGTACGGCCTCGTTTAAACGCTGCTACCCAATACTTTACTGTTTTAAACAAAGGAGCAGATTCACCCAGAGTAGAATCAAGTTCAGCTTTTATATTGGTTGGACGCAGGCCTTTCAAATAAAAGTATTTTATCACATAATGATGACCAATTTTCTCCATTTTCACAAATTCACTAAATACGTTCCCTGTTGATGGTATTCACATGACCTCATGCTACTGGCACCCAATTCTCAGTAATTTTTGATTTCTCACACTGTTATGTCTCAGTTGCATCTAATTGTGAGATTTTCAAATTGCATCTTTTTTAGTGGTATCAAAGCCATTATGTTGTGATTAGCATTTGAAATTTCCAAATACTTGCATCTTGTCTTATTAAAGATCTGTGAGGAATGATAGAGATTAAGAAATTTAAAACATTTTTAAAGATAGTCATAAAAGTTGACATTAGGTTTTCAGCCAAAAAATACATTTTTTATTAAATAATTCAAATATTGGAAAATAAAATGCATATAATATGATTTATTTGAAATTTAATATGCACCTGTATGACTTTTAAGTAGTATGTCTGCCTAATTAGATTATTGGTGTAAAAAAGGCCAAGGAAATAACATTATGACTCTGTAGTTTTTCACCTTGCTTTAAGGTGGCTCCATCTTGCTCAATGACAATTAATTTTCCTGGTGTTACAGTCAGCATCTAAAAGTCTCATGTGACTTAAGACCTCATGATGTTGTCTCCAATGTCAATGAAACTGTCATCCAGCAAAATGGAGCAACATTAGAGGAATTGAAAACTATGGTGTCATTTGTACATCTCTATAAAATCCTCCATTGCAGAGAAATCTCACATGCAAATAACTTTGGCATCCCTGACTTATTGTTCAATTTAATGCTTAGCATATTACAAGTTGTCTCTAGATTTTAGGCATTATATATCACTTCAAAACATATCTTGCAATACATAATATATGTCTACTATAGCTTTTATTATACACATTAAATATCTCCATGTAAATTTGATATGCAATCATCAAACCCAGATGAAATAAACCCCTGAGTTATCAGCTGAGTGTTATGGTGTAAGATAAATGGAGAAATTGATCATTAACATTAAAAATAATGATTAATTTAGCAGAATTATTTTAAAATGTGTACTGAATTTAATAAATAGAATATAGTATATACCGTCAAATGATTTATCATGATGTATGAGAGCACCAAAGAAATAGTTTCTATCAAAGATAGTAACTAGCTAATCAATGATTTCTAGTCGATTATTAATAATCCCTACTCTCATATTGTGTATGTAGTTTTCCATTTCAATGTGGATCTCCCTTTTAGTTTAATAGTACAGATTAAATGTACATTCTACTGTATTTATTATATTTTTTAACATTTTTATTAGAAAATGAGCATTATCTTTTCATTGAGTAGATACCTACTTCTTTGTTTTTGTCAATATTGTTATCACTTGGTGATAAGCATTTCAATTGGATTTTTGAAAATAATGAATTAACATGTGCACTCATGCATAATCATTGTACTCATCAAATATGTACCTACAGCTACCATTTCAAATCACATAATACAAGATTCATTTTCAAAATGCACTGTGTAACATAAGGGTCTGTTTAAGTAGGATTAATTGATCCTACTATATGTGGTCTACATTAACTGCCTCTGAGTGAAATTACCTCTTATTGCTTAATAGTTTTTTTTGTTTTAGAAAAGCATTCATTTAATTGATTTAAAGATTATAGCGGCATGCCTCCATTGTGAATGAATTAATGCCAAAATATTGCATGGTTGTGCCTTTGCAATGTATACCTAATTTACATCTGTCTCAGGTGGAAATTACATCATACTTGTGATTGCATTGGTACCTACATGTTCATTCTTGTTTGGTTTGTTTAGAGAACTAGTTAGCGAGCATGCTCTCTGTTGCGCTGATGTTTTCTTTGTTGTAGCTGACCTGTAGTTGTTTTATAGGTACAACTCCTGTGGCAGCAATTGGCACTCAGGATTGAAATTACTTCGTTACCCGTGTGCCATGGCAGGTTGGTTTTGCTTTGTTTTGTTTTTTTTTAAATGATCATACCAACCCTCCAAATTAAATGCACTATGAGGCAGCATTATTCTCCTTTCCATTATTATTTTTTCACGATTTTAATTCCAGTCCTCATTCACATAATATTCAACTACTAAAAACTGGATTTGGTCATTTGAAGCATTTGTAAATGTTGACCCAATTCCTTATTTGGATTATTTTTCAATCTGTTTTGATAGGTTTCAGCTGATAAAGTGATGGAAATTTAAAAAAAATAGTTTTTCAGCTGCCTGCATTGCAGAATTTTCCACCATTATTTAGTACCTATCTATTCATTTTGCATTTTTGATGTGTTTTTCCCAAATTTTTCTCTTTTTAAAAACAAAGTAAAAAGTGCATGAAAATAAGTTTTCAATTTTAAAATTCATGTTGTTTAACTGATGAATTATTTTTTTCAATATCTATGTACTGGCAATGCATGTTTCATGGTATGTAGCAATATGCAGTTATTACACAGACATCTTGCCATTATGTTTTGCTTATGTGAGTACACATTCTCCGGTGAGTTTCTTTATAGGACGTTGTTTAAAGGGGATGGGGACAAGTTATATGCAATGGCATCAGTTATGTAGAAGGCTAAAATATGTAAAATTACCTGTAAAAAAAGTTCCATGAAAGGTACATGAAGGTAAAAAATACCTAATTATATATAAACATAATATTATTGTTGATAAAAGAATAGCATAAGTTCCCTTGTAGCAGTGACACATATTTTTCTCTAGTGTCTGGAGATCATTTCTATTTAAGAGCACTTTTCTTCCAAAAAATGATGCATAATTAAAATCAATTGGTCAAGCGACATTGTAAACTAAACAAAGACTTGCTTACTCAGCAATTACTGCTCATTCAAAGTCTTCAAGACCCCACTGTACTGCATCCACTTTTCCTGTCACCTTTGAATTTCTCCCAGAATCTTCCCTTTTCCAGCTGCTTTCTTCTCTTATTAGGCCCACCTATTCTTAATTTGTTTTATTTCCATCCATGTCACTTTTTACATTATTTACTCTCTATTCTCTTGTCTCAGTGGCCAAGTTTTGAAGCCATGTAATTCTACAATCCATTTATACATTTGAAAAAAACCCTCATCTTTGAAAAATGAATTTACTTAATGAAGTTCATCGTTTAAATGGCCCTAGTACTTTGGTCTTGTTCATCTGAAACACTTCCTTGATATGTGAACTGTTCTACATCTACTTCTGTTCTGCTCTAGTTTATTACTTCCAACTTTGATGTTCTGTGCAGCCTTTCTATTTCATGAGAACTTCATTTTCTTCGGATGAATTGTCATCTCAAAGCCTTCACACTGGTTTGATAGAGCACTCACAAATGACTAAAATCCTTTAGCTGACTGGTTAACTAAAATTTGATTTTGCAAACCTTTCTGATAAAGTGAGTTAACAATCGATGAGCATTAATCCTACCTCAGGCTTTTACTGTACCTTGTATACCATTTCCTCCACCTATATATTGAAAAGCATAAATGATAATGGACATTTGGTCTTATCCCCCTGCCCAACAATGCCCATCCTGATTCTCTTTCCACCACATGCACCTATATAGCTGGAGGCATGAACTGATTTTGATTAAATTGCCTATCCCTCCAATTGACATCTCTATTCTGTAATGCTTTCCTTTATTCTGCACAATTTATGTTGGAAAACACCTTCTCGAGCATTTCCAAAATGAGTAAACTGTTCCGCCTGCTCCAATTATGCACTCCAATTTTTATTGAGCTTTCATCTTTCTCAATAATCTGATAACCTCTGGCCATTTCACCCCATATCTATCATGCTGATTTTCTAATGCACTCAGCAATGATTTCAAGCATTTGGTTGACTGGATAATCAAAGCTTGATCATTCACAAAACTAAGTGATTTACTGACTTTTATTCCCAACTTCAGTGCTGCCCACACATCTTTTACCATTTCCTACACATGTATACATTGAAATGCCTGGGTGATAATGGACACCCCTGTCTTACCCCTCTTTCTAGCACCGCCAAATTGGACTCTCCATCTGTCATATGAACCTGAGCAGTCTGATACTTGTACAGGTTGACGATAAGTCTCCTATACGTAAAATATATACTCGCATCTTTTTGTGGACTTCCTCCCTCATAAATACTACAAATAAACATGTAATAACTCATATAATTGAAAATATTGTCGAAGTAATTGCTAAAAAAACTGGTGTGTATTTTTACTAATATATAGGTAGTGCCATTGTGCAACATTTTAGTCTATTGGAATGTTGTGAAGCATGAAAATTTTAAAACTTTAAATGTAAATACACATTAAAATTATTGTAATTTATGGAACACTCATTTTTTGTTGGAAATAATGCAGTACATTTAGAATAAGGTCTTGGAAAACTGATTGTAAAATAATGGTATGGCATAGAATTAGAAATTTCTTTCAATCATAGATTGATAAATATATGCCTATACTAAATCCATTACCTTGAATACAGCCTTTGTAATAGCCCTCACCAACAGCATAATTTATCAGCTTTGATGTTTTTTAAAAAAATTGATGCAGGACATAAAATGGAATATGTACCATAAATGAGCACTTTTGATGGAACAGCTATGAGTAAGCATTAGTTTTTTGAACCTCTTTGAAGGAGAGGTGCTCTGTCCTAGTTTCCTCATATTAAATAGCTTTTCCTTCCTCATGGTCCTGCAATTTTCCTTCTTAATTATGTTATATGAAAAGAGTGAAATGCTAGTTGCTTGTGTTTATGTTGTTTTTCTAAAGATGCTCTGATTGTGAGTGAAAGGGATAAAGTATTTGAGTCTCTAGAAAATTAGTATATAATACGAATAAATAATCATATACTTTGAACTAGAGGTAAATTGAAATCAATGAGATAGCTGAGTCATAATTTTCAAAATGAATTTCCACTAAATAAAATATAGCCATTCTTGTTATCCCATTATTGTTAAATACAGGATTAGATCAAACAATAATGTCTCCAATTACAGCACAATAAAGCTTGTTAGCTTCACCTTTGTCATGCATGTTGTATCACTGCCAAACCTGATCACTATAAAGTTGGCATTCAAGGAACTCTCCTTCTTGAATGATTCTAAATTATAATCTATTCCTAAAATGCCATCACACTTATGCTCTACACCTGCTTTCTTACAATGAATTATAATTTTAAATAATTTCTGCTAAGCATTGCAAATAGATAGAACTCATAATTATAAGTAATTTTTTTAACATTGCTCTAAAATGTTCATGAATGGAATTTAAAAGACACCAGCCCCTTATTATCATCAGAATACAATAAATACTTCGAATGTTGCTTATTGTTTTTAGTGAACCAAATTGTACTTTGAATATATTTTCAATTTGTGTAGTAACACATAATTGCAAACAGCAACAACTGCCTTTACCTGGTTTAGTGCAAATATGATAATTTACAGTCTAAAACTGTTTTCATTAAGTGAATTTGCATCTTATAATCTCATATAATCTATCATGTTGCTTGAGCCTCTTTCTGGTATATGGCCATTATTATTGCATAAAAATATTGACAATTATGCAATTAATTGTCAGGCAAGGTTTTATGCATTTTAAGTAGTAAAAGGCTTTTCTTGTTAAATTGCAATTATGCTAATTTGTGAACAATTTTGCTTGAGTAAGATTCACCATAGATATTCATTATAATCATTATATTTCATAAATATTCTCAGTTGTACACTTTCCAAAAATGTCCAGATGTATCTTAGTGCTTAACAAAGTTTTCTGCTCCAACAACTCAGTTGTCGAGGCATGGAATTTTCAATTATTGAAATACCAGCAATTGCCATTGCCTTTCTAGCCATTTTAGGTTAAATTTAATGTTAAAGCACCTTGGAGTGTACTTCTAATTGTGTGACTTTGTTTGACTTCTTGTAAAAACACGCATAACTATTTTGGAGAACTTATAACAAGAAGTGAAAACACAAAAGTCACATGGCTAAAAGTAATGCCTGTCACAGTTATGCAAGCCTGCCACCATTCCTGCCCCCCACTGCCTTCTTCTCTATTTAGAAGCTGCATGCTTACTAATACCTTTTCCTCTGTTTTTGGAACTTATTTTATTGTGGTTAACGTTTGTATGTACGTAGGTTATTCTACCCATTAACTGTCTCTTAAAATGTTTCTGTTTTTTTAAAATTGATTTTCACATTTTTAAACAGGCTTATTATATGTGCAAACATCTTATTACACAGGCTTAAATAGATGCGCGAAAATGTAATTAGACAATGGCATGATTATTATTTGTTCTGCATGCCAGATTGTGAGTTTGTAATAGCAAGCAATAGATGTTGATAATTCTGTAAATATGTAGTTATCAAAGAACCATGTATATGAAGTAAAGGGTTTATACATAAAGCGAATAGATTGTCTTTTTCCTTTACAATAAATTGATAATCACTGTGGGATTGCTACATACTGCATGCCATGTACAGGTATTTCAATGTGACCTGAATGTATGATTTGTAAAACTAAACACACAGGTACATCTACATATGCTCTAAGGTAAAAAGTCATCAAATCTTCATTAAGAGTCACCATAGTGAAACATTGATAAACTATGTCATTACCAAAAAAGGAAAACTTATCTGGCGTCCACTATTTTTATAAAATGGTTATTTTTATAACACAAAGAGCTGAAATTTTAACAGGATGTTTAAATGGCTACTGCCCTGTCATGAGCAAAACCAGTAATCTAAATTTGTAATTTTTTCTCAATTTCAGTGAGAGCATTAGCTACACTTCCTCTTCATGAAACCAGTACAGATGATGATGATTTATCATCACCTGTTCAACCACTTCCTCTTACTCAACAGCGAGATAATTTCTTTTCATAGTAGGGTTTGTTCTTCATAACTCTTCCAATTTTCTGATATTGATCATCAGGAATGTCATAAAAAGGGTGGAGTGCATAGTGACGAAAAATGAGAGTTTACTCTGTGGAATGGCCTTGTTTTGGAGAACTTATCATAAGGACTGTGTTAGTGAAAGGGTGTAAAGAGACTTGTTAATTAAACTTTTATTATTTTATCAAGTGTCATATGTAAGCCCTTGGAAATCACAGGGTTTATCTATGAAAAAGTGCTTCCATGAGGTTGCATAATATGAGTCCAATAATTAGTATTAAGGATGTGAAAATATTTAGTAGAAGAATTGTTGATACTTGAAAATAAATCTTTATCATAACCTTAGTTTTCCCTCTGTTTGTCATAATAAACACTCACCAAATAATGTTTCTTAATGGCTTTTTCAAATGTGCAATAGCACCTCAGTTATCCAAGCTTGACCGACAGTATTGAAAATATAAGGCCATCAGATCATAGGACTATGTTTTAATGATTTTGAAGCATAGTTACATATGATGTATATAAAATTTGATGTATGTTAAAAGAGATTTTTTAATTATGCTTGTTAATTCCCCTTTTTAGTCCCTTGATTTGTCTTGCATATAGATAAATATAGCCATCAGGGACTTGTTTTTTTATTATGTATATTTATAATAATTTGATGACACAAATTTTGTAGTAAATATACAACCTGGTCTCATTTACATTGGATAAATGGGGGTACTATTCAGCAGCAGCTATTTTTGTAGTATAGATGTTTTACAGAATCACTTTTGTTGATTTATGTTGTATGAACAGTCAGGTGACATAAATGAAAGCAGCAATTTTTTTCATGTCCTAAGGTTGTGATACATGGAAAAGTGCCTGTTCATTTGAAATTAGTGTACTTGTCAAATTGCACATAACAGTATTTAAATGACCTCTGGGAAAACACAGAATTGGTGCAATGAATTATGTACATATTTAAATATTTGTTAGATTGTTTCTTTTGTAAAATGTAAACATTTTATTAAAACCAAAATTTTAACAGAAACCACTGTGATACTTTATTTTGGTAAAACCAAGGCAATGCTAAGATAGTAAAAAATGTTATGTTCTCACTATCCAGTTGTTTATAATTCCCAATTTTTTCAGTTTTTGTGTTATGCAACTTTTGCTAACATAATGCCACAATAAATCAAGGGGTCCAACAGTGATTACAAAATCACTATTGACAGAATTCATAAGTATTTCCAATGAAGAGTAAACATGAGAATAGTTCAGATGCGCAAAAGAATCATCTATGGTAAAGGAAAAAATCATACTGAAACCTTCTCAATAATAGCTGAATACACTAATTACACTGACATAATTAGTATACCTGATTAGCATAAAAATACTGTTATACAATATAATGAATAAAAATCATCGATTCATCGTAATCATTCTCCAATACATCAACGATCTTGGTCAAGTTAGTGCATCATTTCTTCATCCTTAGTTCAAGTACACCAGGCTGAATTATGTTTGAATATAGTTTATCTTGGGACAATGTAGTTTGCAAATTCTACCTGTAAACGCCAAGTAATTCGTACACTAATAAAAAATAATATTGTATACAAGAATATTGTTAAAAAATTAATCCAATTAAAATAATAGAACTCGAATATTAGAAAAAAAACTCTGCTAATACTCTTCTTTCTTATGACGCTTCATTTTTGTAATTGAATATTGCGCCATTTCTGGCCACTGCACAAGGCGTATGATTGGCTGATAAAAAACGAGTGAATGCTGAAATTCGTTTGTTTTCATTACATAAACGGCGAAACTTGCGAGTGGAGGATTTGCAAGCATCTGGGGTGTAAATAATTTATATTGCTACCTGACTTGGCGTGAAATTGTTGGAAAACGCTCAATTTAGCGAAATGACAATGATCCTCTCTCGAGTTTTAGGACTGTTGTCGAAGAAGGTATTTGGAATTATGGAGAATTTAATGCACTCTAATTTTCATTCTTACATGAAGCCCATGTTAGCCATTGATTGAATGCTATTTTCAGGACTTGCAAATCGTGTCACGCAGCATTTCAGTTAGTTCTTATTGTCTCAAGAACGATGATATGGTTACTCCTACGCATATCGTCGAACCTCAAATTCCAGCATATGAAGAAAAACTAGACGAGCCCGTCGCCGTGAAACGAGCCAGGTAATTCAGTGTTCTAATTGGCATTGCATTTTTGTTGTTTTTACATATACGACATCAAAAATGAGAATTTAACATAAAACACTCGAAGAAAATGTTCAAAACATAACTGTATTTTTGAGAAGTTTAATTGGTGATTTAGCCCTCTAGGTTGGAATACATAATGCAGACCGTTTATTTGCTAATCCTACGATTCGGTACTGCTCTGAACATGTATTTATTTTCAGGAAACGAAATTTTCTAAATCCGAAGTATTTGAACATTAACCGTCAAACCTCAATCAAGTGTATTGTAAAGTAGTTCATGTTAAAAGTGTTGTGTAGTAATGTATTGATAAAGTATACCATATTGGTTTCAACTCCGGTTGGTATGTAGCCATTTATCCACAAAAGAATATAACTAAATAAAATAACGATACGCCTTCTTACGAAGTCAGTTTTCTCTCTTTGGAATATTGTTCCCATTCTTTAAAGCTACATTTTTCTAAATTAATTTAATAGGTAACTTAAGGGCTGACTATATATTGCAAAAATTAGTACGAAATTGTGTAGTATCTGAGATGTTGGGTCAACTCTCTAGAGATATATTCATTTCACATCACCGGTGGATACCTATCTTGTTGCTGATGTTGTTTATTCCCATTTGGCGTATCCTATGCCAAATATGCAATTTTTATTTTGTGCTATCTGGTCTTGTGTGCATTTAAGCGGAGGACTTCACGATGGCTTCTATCCTGGCCTTAATATTTCTTAAGATGATAGGCTGAAAGCTATGGACTTTCATTCTGGCATACTTTATAAATATAATTCTCAAACCGGCATGCCTATTAATGGATAATATGTGAATAATTCTCTAGTTGTCTCACCGATAGTCTAATTCATCTAGCAGCTTTATTTTACATATCCTTAAAATGTGTCGTCCCATTCAATCCTATGCTCAGTTTCAGGCTTTCCTTTCATCTCTGGCTCCTAAGTTATTGACACTCCACATTCCTTTGAATTATTTCAGTCACTTTCAAATATTCCTTCAAGGTTTGCTTCTGAAGGAAAAGTTAAACAGACCTGCTTGTAATATTCATTGTTGGCATCAAACATAATATGGTAACTGTCGTAGTATATATCCCACTCAAATCTGCAAGTTAAAGTCTACTACTCAATCAATGATACTGTTCTCAGCTTTCCTTGCTGCATGGATTCCATATGCAAGGATGTCTATTTATACTTTATTTTTTAGGATTATCGTACTTAGTCTACTTTTTACTTAGAGGTAACAGCCTTCATACCACCCATAAAGCCTACTTTGTTCCTTTCCCCCACTTATCCAGTTGTTACTCCCTTCCATCGCCTTCCTCTCCTCCCATCCATAGCATTCAGTTTCCCAACATCTCTCGAAAATCCACACCCTGCCTCTTCCTTTTTCTCTCACCATAATATGTAAGACTTCTCTTTATGTCACCTGAAGGAATTTAATCTCATGAATTTTGTTTTTTTTAGGCTGCTGTATCAGTCACGGAAGAGGGGAATGTTGGAAAATGGTCTCTTGTTGAGTACATTTGCTGCTAAGCACCTTGACAAGATGTCTGAGGAAATGTTGACTGAATACGATCGCCTTATTAATCTTCCATCAAATGATTGGGACTTGTATTATTGGTCAACAGGTAATTCATCATTTATTCCTTTTTATGATTTCACATTTGAATTGCTGAGATCCATGTTTGTTAACAGGCCATTTTTAATGAAGGTCTGAGATAAAAGAAGATACTGTGGTTATTCGATTCATCTTCCATTCTGGTTTGGAAGTCTTTTGGTGAAAAAGAAAACACAAAATGAATTAGATTTTCTTGACAGTGTTCCCTAAGCATATCCTATCATCAACCAATTGTAGTAATGCTTATAGTGAGTCCGTATTATATTCATTCTTCTCAAGCTCCTCAATTCTGTTTCTCCCAGATTTCTTTTTTATTCTTGTCATAGCTTATGTGTTACTGTTTTTGAAAAGAACATAACCTTCACATGAGTATTTTAGAGGAGAGTTAACTCCCTCTCAGACTAGCTTTATATCTAATATCTCTGTTAGTTCCTTCAGATGTAATACTTTATGTTGTTACAATCTTCAGGCCATCCTCACATCCTCCTTCACTGATGGTGGTCCTTCTTAATGATGGAAGGAAAGAATTTTCTTTTAATAGTTTCTTCCTTTGTCCACTCATGCATGCTGGTTTGTCAACTTGTTGTATTCAAAATTTTGTCGTCATTGTCATCAGTTTTCCAATCCAAAGATTGGCCAACAGTAGTCCTCCATCATTCCCTTTCTAGTACTTGCACCCCAGCAACATAATATGTTATCCATAAATCATCCTTCTTCACTTGGCCTATGTCTTTGTCCCATTGATTATGCTCTAACAAATCCCGGCATGGTTTCAAGGCATGCCCAATCAGTCTGTTTCTTCTTTTTCTTATTAAATCCTGTGTTGTCTTTCACTATTCTTTGTACTGTGTGTTTCTCATTTCATCTGTGTCATTATTCTTCATCATTTACCACCAGGTGTCAACCTTTTATTCTTCTCTCTTCTGCTTTTTAATTGGTTCACTTATCTAATTCTCCAAGTGCCAAATTCACCATTAATGCTTTAAAATCTGTGTAAATGTTAATTTATTGGCATGCTTTCCTTCCTTCTTTGAGTGCTGTGCAGAGTTGCCTCTTTGTGGTTAATCCCTTTTAGCTTTGAATAATCTCTGCATGACGAGTGATGAGCTCCTTCCATTCCAGGTCTCCAGGTAGATGAAACAGTCCACTCATTTTCATTTCCTTTCTCTCAATGCGACATCATTAACTTGGCATGCTTTTAGTTTATTTTTACTTTTTACATGAGTTTTAGTTTCTGTTTATGTTCTTTAACTTTAAGTACCTGGTTGGTTGCATTTAGTAATACCTACAGGTCTATTGGAATTTACCATTAGTTTGATGTTATCTGTAAAATAGATCATGCTAATTTCTTTACCATTAATTTTAATTCCTTTCGTGGTCATTCCTTGTCCTTCATTTATTCCCTTTTTCAAGTATGTTCATTAAGCCTGGTGAGGGATTGCTTCCTTGTTTCTCGTATTCATTTTTAATCCTATAGTTCTTCAATCTTTCATTTGTATTTTGGTGGGTAGTTCTTCTGTATTGAAATCCATGCCTTGTGTTTTTAGTAATTTGAATTCATATATTGTTCCACTCAACCTTGGCAAAGGCATGCTCCTAAGTTCACAAATGCCACAGAAAATTGCATTTCCTTCATTGTGTAAAATTCTATGCGCCAGTATATTTACTGTGCATGTTCTGCTGTTTTTCCTGAATCCAAATAGGTATTCCTGCTGATTTATTCAATAATTTCCTATATCCCATGGCTAATTAATTGTATATCCTGAATGCATGGGACAGAAGAATCAAATGTTTGGTGTTCATCACATCCAAAATTGTCATCAGTTTTTCTGTGTTTCAATGAACAATTTTTTCAATGTGAATTTCCTTTCTTTTATGTCATAATTATTGCTATGCTATTAGCAAACTTTCAAATTATTGTTTCTGTGTTCTTGTGAATTGGCTCATGAATTTAATGTTTCTTAAATAGAATTTGATACTTTTATGAGAGAAATATTGAGTATGGTGGTTGATTAATATTCCAGTAATTCTAATTGACTCCTCTAGGTATTGATTCATTCAAATTGATGCTGTGCATAATTTTGCTTTTGCACTCACACATACTCCTGGACTAATAATAAGAATTTAAAATGTATATTATCTGCGGCTTTAGGTCAAGTACTTGAATGCAACTTTACTTTTAAGGTGTTCGACCAGTTCCAGCTGAATTTGATAACAATGTGATGAAGTTACTTCAAGAGCACATAAAAAATACAGATCGAGAGCTTAGGATTAGGCAACCTGATCTTTATTGACTCTAGTTTGAAATTTTAATGTACATAAACTTGTAATTGTAGATGAAATACCTTATGTAAATAACATTTTCTCTGCTATGTTAGAAAATAAACTATCCTATTGTTTGTAAAAATGCTGTTGATTTTTTCTGTAAGAGGTACAATAAACTATCAGATAACATTATGATGAGTTATGTTCCTTAAAGTCATTATATATTGTGTAAGTCTGCTATTTTAGAATCTGCAAGTTTTATTGTTCGATCTTTCAACTTGTAGATTTGATTTATCGTTATATTTCATAGATATCTTAATGTATGGTGAATGTATGTATTAAAAAAGTCACTCATTATACCGAAACTTGGTCATTACCAATAAAGTTTATATTATCAATAATTAGGTAATTTTTGTGATTTTAAGCAAAATATTTATTATCAACACAGTAATTCAAGGCGTGGATATTAATTAGGGAGAACATTTTTAATGACACCATGGAAACTGTCTTTGTACATTGATGGAATGTAAACATAGCAGTATATCAGGTGCCCTGGGTGGATTGACTACTTTGAAATTTAGTTATTTAAAAATAACTTTTTAAGAGGTTAATTGCAGAAATGAAAAATAGGTTGACTGAAAATAAATTCCACAAAACTTGGGTTATGATTATGCTTAATTGACTAGTATTACTTTTGCTAACTATGTGGCTAACTGTCAAAATCTATAATAATAACAATATGAGAGGGAACTTACTTTTTATTTATGTTACAACAAATTAAATAATCTTGAATGCATAGCATCTCAGGAAAAATTCTAATTAATTAAATATTCTAATTTATCAGATCCATGTCTTTCTTGATTTTTGTTGTACAACTGTACTGGCAATGACAAAATATGGGTATTAGAGATTCAAGGGATGACACAAACGTTGGAATACTGTTGATGAATTATGAAATGCTTAAAATATATTTTTATTTCATTAATATTTACTTCTTTTTCTTACTTGAAACCATTTCAACCAAAAATCATGTGAACAAAGAAAATGTATGTAGGCTTAAACTTAGATGATAAAATCATTTCCTCTGAAGGTCATTATAACCTGATGACCTCATGCAGCACATCCAATGGCGGTTGATAAAGAGAATCTTATGAATAACATTTTCTGAAGAATGGTCTGAATTCAGCACTTCACACTCATGTCAGGGAAAAATTGTTATTAATACTTTTTGCAAAAGCCTTGTAAATTAAAGATGTAATTGATCCCATGAACAATAAGGGACTAATATAGTGTTATCTAACTGTGCTTAGGGGGAAAAGTATTTGGTGTTAAAAGTAGTCTGATGTATGATCAACCCCTGCCACTTATGCTTGCAGTTGCTTGCATGGTACCATATATGCACATATATATGTAAGAAAGCCTCGTGAGTATACGAACTATGTGGACACAATTGTCTAGAGAGGAGGAGCATCACTGGCATGGCCAATGAAATCCCAGTTGCTTGCTATGACCGTAGGATATCCCCTGTTAAGGACCGATTTATACAAGTATGCATGAGTACCCATATTATTGTACCCAGGAAAATAAAGTGTATATATAAGTGTCTTACTATTACCAAGTTCAACGATGGGTTTAAATCCATCCATGACATGTCCCATTGGACTAAATTTTACGTGACCCAGACATTTTTTGCTGTCAGGTCCAGGCAAAGGCTTGGTTACCATTCCAAGGGTCCTGGGTTACAATGGAAAACCATACTGCACCTTTTATCAACTCCAGATTCGCTGGGCTCAGTGGGGATACTACTGGATCTAGCACGATGGCAAAGTTAACACATTCATGAGATTGCCATTGGGGCACTCCCTAATTCCAGCAATACTACAGCGGTGGGCATAAGACTTTTTCATCAGTTTTAAGGGCAGTTCAAACAAAATGTAATTTAGACAGTTGATGAATGCATTACTTTATTAAGTTCTGTGTTTATACAATTGTTCAGTATTTAAAATTAAAGTTTGGTATTACTGTCCATTATACAAAATCGATCATGTTGCCCTGCAAAAATATTGAATAATGAAGTGTCTTAATGGGCACAGAGAAATGTAATTGACGTGTGACTCAATCTAAGTGACAAAATTCACTCAATAGACAAGCCGAAAGCTGCAGGATGTAGTATGTCAAAAGTGATGTGGGAATTTCACCTCCTCAATCAATGCTACTATTTCAATGCTTTCTAGAACCAGGGACTGAATCATTGGATGCTGGTATATTATGTGAAGAAGTCGCTCTGCTTTGGGCCACAATCCATCGTGCAGATGCTACCCCACACCAAGAGCATTTGCAGGATGGCTATTGACGTGGACCTTCCCAAACATGGATCTGTGGCCAATCCACGAAGCCTATAATGCTTTACATAGATAGATAGATAGATAGTTTTATTCGCCATAGAACAATACATAATTGTATGGGCTTCGTCAAAAATTCAATTACATCAATTGTATACAGGTTCTTAGGAATAATAATGTACATGACATATATGAGTATTAAGGATTTAAAAAAGTTGAATTTCCTACATTGGCTCTTTCTGTGTACTCTTGGACGCTATAAAAAACATTATTTAAAAAGAAATGTTTTAACATTTTTTTGAATTTATTTTCTTGGGGGAGTATTCGTTTTAACTCTTCAGGAAGCCGATTAAACAGTAGTCTTCCTGAAACTTCTGGGGTTTTTTTTTAGTACTGCTACTCTGCAATGGCCATTATGAAGATTTTCCTTGCCCCTGGTGTCGTACTTGTGAACGTCCCTATTTCTGATCAGTGAAGGTGTTTTCGTGCAGGCATACAATATCACATTATACATATATATACTGGGAATGGTCATGATTTTGTGACATTTGACATGCCCTTAATGAAGATATTTTATTATGTAATGATCTGAACTTTTCAAATATTAATGTAAATATGTGTATTCACAGTATGGATGCTTTTGCATTACTCATCAAGGGCAGAGGGCACTCTTTGCAAATCCTACATTGCAGATTGTGCTCATAAAATACTTTATACATTTAAAGTCACAGGACTGGTGACCTGGCAATGCGTTCTCATGTTTCAAAACTTGGCCCAAAGGCATGCATTGACTGAAATTCATAATGGTAACCACAAAATCATGTATCTTGGGTGAAGCTTTAAGGAGCCATATAGGCGCCGAGGGATTGAGATGGGGAGGATGGCGGCTGCGGTTTCCCATGTCTGCTTGCTGCAAGGCATTGAAGGAAAGTAGTCGTTTCTAACGGCCCAGAGTGAGGGCCAGTAGATCCGACTTATGTTTTTCTTTCAAATTTGAAAGAAGGTACGTGTTACCCATTGACTGATTCCTTCTGAGAAAAGCCTCAGGTTGTAGCGCATAGAAATTTGACACCCCTCTTCGAAGCAGGCTGACGACGCGCCAAGTGGATCCTTAGGTGTGACCTTTGTTTTCAATCATGCATGTACATGACAAAACTTTTTACGGAAATGTTTAACGACATAACAAAAATTAAATACAAAGATATGAATTAAGAAATGACTTAAATTGATTTATTGAATAAGATTATCCTCACTGCTTTTTATGTTTAGCGGACCGTTGTTTGTTAACGGGTTAAAACACTGAGATGGACTAGGGATTCAATTGATAACTGCTTGCTGCGTAGTAATACTCAGCAGTTTGCTTCTCCGTCTCTATGATTCATGCTCATCGTCGAATTCAGAGGTCTCTCCACTCTTACCCGGCAGCGGAAGATATCACTGCATTGCCATTTCATCAAATGGAGAGGCAAACACTTCCGAATGCAAATAACTTCGCGGCGAGGAGGCTGATGGTTCTCAGATGCTCCTTAGTCCTACTCCAGAAAGGTAACTCAATTTCTGCGCTCCAATTTTATTTGGCCTTCTTGTGAACTTACAATTATAATAAAGTTACGACAATCGTAATTTTAGGCCGGGGTAGCTGATATTGAGTGGAATCGCGAGCGCTTAAGGGATCGTATTCCGCATCCGAGTTACGAGGGCGATTCGAAAAGTAAGGTCTATTTTTTTCATGAAAAATCAAATTTATTCTCCACTTTGTGTGCATCGTAGGAAAGTCTGAGCATTTAGCTATTTGTCTACAGAATCGCCTTGGCGATCAATCACTTTTTGCATCCTTGTAAGCAGCTTTTTAATACCGGCGTCGTACCTGCCAACTGACGACTGCTTCTTGCACTTCCCCGATGCAAAAAATGATTGATCGTCAAGGCGACTATATAGAAAAATATCTCAACCTTTCCAACGATGTACGCAAAGTTGAGAATAAATTTTATTTTTCATGAAAAAAATAGGAGACTTTACTCTTCGAATCGCCCTCGTATTTCATGTTCAATCAATTAAGACAAAAATAATTTAATTTGTCCATGGACGATTTTATTTTCGCACTTGTCTACCAAATTGTCCTTGCGCGTTTTTCAAATGTCTGGATAGTTTATTGTACATACCGGGGAAGGTCTGCAAGCTCAGGCAGGTAATGTCTTGCTTCGTTTCGCAAATATTCATTCGTTTCTTTCCTTATATTTTATGGCAAGTTTGAAATTGATTTTTCTTCAAATGTTAAGTTACTCATGAGTTTTGATAAAAGTATTCATTCCTAATCCTATTTCATTTGTCTAAATTTGTTTCGGTATATTTGTATGTAAGAAGTCTGAAGTGTCCCATTTTGTATTATACTCTTCATTGTACCTGTACATTCTCTTATACGTACAAACAGTATTAGGTGGAAATAATTCATTTCGTAAGTATTACTGCCGTTATTATTTAGCTTGAACATGTATTTACTGTAGCTTGTGTATTTTAGAACAGTTTTATTTAAAATGATAATATAAAAATATATTTTTGTACATTGACGGTCGAAAATCTTTTCTGGTTAACAGTATCCATTGGAGCAGAACTTTATCGCAAATGGATTAAGAAAATTACTGCGGAAGCGGTTTGCAAGTGACTAAGTGACCTGCGAGGGTGAACTAGTGGAATCATCAGAAACATCGATGTCCATATTTTATATTTCTCATGAGATTTCGAGGAACTGTAAAACAGAAGAGAAGAGTACACCGAGTTCCTCAAATCAGGAGATGGAGGCATCAGATCAACCAAGCCTAACATTCCCGTGCTCTTGTCGTCAGCTGATCGGAAAGGTTCATCTCGGGAAGCCCGCGCTGCTATTGACATTGCACCTTCAAAAAGGTAGTTGCAATTTCATTATTTTCTGTACATCCTATGCCGTATCCTATTAAATGGGTGCATTCACGCTATATTATTCACTGCTATCATTTCAGAACCTCTTTCGCTGTCGCACAAGCCTACCGTCTGAACCAAAGATTTCTTTTATTTTGTTTTTCCCTCGTTGAAGAAAAAAATAATCATTAAATATCAGACGTTAGTGTAGGAAAATCAACAAAAGTCGAATTAATGATCATTCCAAAGTGCATGTTGCTCTGTCAGATTTCCAGGTTAGTTGTACCTAAACGTATTTCACGTGTGCCATCAGTAATTGTAATGCAAATTGTGTCTCACATATCTGATTAGCTCTTTGTGTGCGAGTTGGTGTAACGTCATATAATTGATCATGATGGCTACTCATTTTCCAGAATGTCTGCAAATAATGAATAAAACATGTGAATTTATTCAACAATAAAATTAGGCGTTAATGTAAACCAGAACATACCACTTCTGGGATGATATTTTGCTAATAACTTAAAAAAAATCTTCGCGTTGGAAAGGTTTTGCAAATGGATTATTTTGCTAATTAAATCGTTAAATTCGATTTGAAGGAATAGTATCATTTATCCGACGTTATTAAAATGATACTAAAATTAAACATATTCAAAACTGGAACAAATGTCATATTAGCTAAATCCTTGAGGGAATTAAAAATAAATAATTTCTTAAGACAGATCAAAGTTCACTTTTTAAAGATAATTTTTACAGGGCAAAGGTACTAGAATAAGAATAGTATTTCTTCTTTTAGTGGAATTTAGACTAGATAGTTCACACCTGGTCGATTTGGCGAATTCCATACCCTCACTCATTGCCTCTCTTTCCCCTTCTTTCACTCTACTTCAGTTTCACTCCAAGTCCATACTGCCCTACATTTTCTTCCACCACTCTTTCCCCCATACTCTCGTTCTAGTCACATATTAGAACATTGTAGCATCCTTATTCATAGTTTCTCCTCTGTTGCTCTATTCTCTCATACACTTACTCTTTCACCAACACTTTAGTCTCCTGTTGGCATACCACACTCCTGAATGACTAGAATGTTTTTGGTTTGCCTCCTCTACTACCTGAATACCTGTCACTGTCATAGTTCACTTTGTTGATGCAAGCCTTCATGTTTTATTTACAATAAGGCAAACTCTCTCCCTTGCTCTTTTTCCCACTGTAATAATGTGGTATCTCCACATTATTCTTAACGACAACCTTCCCACCTCACTTTGCATTATTCCAATAATGCCAATCTTGTTTTTCACCATCTCTTCTCAGATATACTTTTTTCGTGCCTTAGGAGAGTTCGTACGTTCTAATTAATTGCTCAACATTAAAATAATAATTCTTTCGACGGCCACAATTCTTCAAATTAAATTCCAATGTATGTAGTAGAAAATGGATACTCCAAAATCCTCCTGGTTACAGAGCATCACACATTCATGGACCCATCATAAAATCCTGGCTTCCTCATTCTACATCCTGGTGCAGATTTATTTCACACCCTTAATCCTTATTTCTCAATCCCTGTTTGTACTATCCTTAAGAGCTGGAATTTTCATAGCTCATGGTACTCTCCCATTTTATCCTCCCTGAGTCTTTCATTTAAGTTCTTCAATTGGATGTTTAACCTCACCCAAAACCCTCTCCTGCTTTCTGGTTGTGAATAGGTTTTGTGGTGATAAATTTATAACCATGAAACATTTCATTGATGTTGTATTAATTGAAGGCTCACTTATATTATTGTTTTTTTATATTTTCATAGATATGAGTTATATATAAGAAATTCCTTTTCAAGTGACTTTGCACTTTGATTCTGAGTGGAGACTTCATTTATAAGGAGGAAAGTTTACACCAAAAGGCAACATTTGAACTTAAAATGTGGGAATACACAAATATCTAATTAAAGCTGCTTGGTATCCATGCCAACTGTAAACTATTTAACCAGTTGGACTAAAAATTCACATTTCGACCCACTACTTCACCCAGTTGATTTCATCATCTCCTTATCTTTTGATTAATGCGTCTAGAATGTCACTACAACATGCTATAGGCTACCATGTTTACTTACAATGTCTGGAATCATTATAGATATATAGGTCTATCTAGCACCAATTATCGAAAAGATTTTCAATGGTGAAAGCATACTACTGCTGCTATGCTATTTACAGTAGGCCCTTGTATTCAATGCGACAAAATATTTATGAGTTAATCATTAGATTGTTTTGAGTTATCTGCAAGCATGATTATGGAGAACTCCAAGGTGCATGTAGAAAGGGTTTTTAAAAAGTAAATCGGGCATGGCTTTCAAAAAGAGATGTAAGAATATAATTTAAAAGACATACATGAAGATTTGGAAGGTATTCATATTATCTCAAAAAAGGGAAAATGAAAAGGATCTTCATGAAGTTATAATATAGATAGATTATCTCGAAGAAGTTTTAATTAATATATAGTAATCTCTGAGAAGGTGAATGTAAAAGGATTTCGAAGAAGACATGTAAGAAAGAAATTTGAAGAAGGTGTATATAAACAGGATTTCTGTCAGCCAGTATCTCCTATTTGCCCTTAACAATCAGCATAGTCTTCCAATTAAGTAATAATTCAAACATCTCCCACTAGGATTGAATTAAAAGCAACCCTCGCAAACATTCCCATCCACCCGACAACTTAGCCTCCCTTCTCCAATCTTTTATCTTTTCCCTGCCCCCTCCCTCATCTTTTCTTTCTCCAAAGTCCTACATGAACCTGAACAGATTGGCAACCCTAAACGGAGAAATGATTATTACTTAGGAGCACTTAATGATTTATGAACTATGATTTATTTAATTTCTTCAAGTTTACTTATTTTCCAGGATATCATTTCGTAATTGTCCTGTTTACAATTCCTGCATGCAATTCTTCTGCTTATATTTCTTCCTTATGTAATTTGTTCTATCTCAATGTAAATTCCTGTCTACCAATTATTACTTCTACAATTTTCTTTCCCAAATGTTTTTTCACATTCTGAAAATCCTTCAGGTAGGGAGTGAGCTTTTTCAGTGATTCTATTTTCACACAATTATCTCTGTTTACCACAGTCTGTATTTAATTATAATCATCTTTTTCCTTTTACATTTTTTTATATTCTGCATTATTCCAAGAGGTCTACCTTGAATCCTTCCATCTTATATTTTTTGGCCTCTGTGTTACTTCATGCTGTGTTTTTTTTCTGTATTTGCCATCATATTTCTGAATGTTCTTGAGTCCCTGTTTGTGTTTATTTTACTCTCGACTGTTCTCTTTCCTAACCTATTATGTGGGTATTCTCCATCGAGGCATTGCCAAGACATCATCTCTAGTGATGGTTTGCTCTCAGAGACTTCAACTGGTGTCAACGATAGGTGTCTTCTCAAGAGAGGCAGCACTGGGAAGGTGTCGAGGATACCATTCAAGTGGCCAGGTATTCAAAAGTTTCTGTTAATTTGTTCTATTGACTTTTCGCTCAATTTATGTCATTAATTCTTGTTCCTGTTTGTCCTTGATTTCTTGCCAAGCCACGAATGCAGTTAATGGCTCTATTCACTTTCCCCATAAGTTTTCTTCGATATTCAATGCTGGATTGCATTTTTAAGATAAATTTGAAAGATGATAAATTTGGGAATGCATACCGCCATCTCTAAATTAAGGCATCACAGCACATTAAACATCAAGGTGACCTTTTCAACTAGAATAGAGGTGAAAATGAGAATCTAAAATATTTGAATTCAAATGAGAACGCATGGCATAGTTTTTCTGCTAACTTTCACGCCTAACAATTTGCCTTTTCCAGGTCACCTGATGGCGATTGGAGTGAGTCTTGAATATAAACTGAGTATGAATGTTATGGAGGTTCCAGTTCCCCGTCCAAAAACATTGGTCCACTTCAGGCCATGTGCTAAACGTCTGGCTACCAGTAGGCTTAACTCCATGACTCCCCCATGGATGGAATTGTATACACACAAAGATACCAACTATGATACTAACAAAATACTGGAAAATATTATTACACTGATAGAAAATATAAAGCAAAGAAAAAACTTCAAAAACAGGGAATATAGATTATTTTATAGTTCACATATTTTCAATATTAAGATTGTTTTATTATTTGGGGTGGTAAGGAAATATGATACCTTCCTTTTTTGCCACTTATGAAGAGTAATTTGCCGGAGAGTGACCTGCAGTGAAAGGTTTAAAACACGTGAGAAGAGGACCTCTATGAATTCCCATATGAAGAGGACTTCTATGAAGGCATACATGGGAAGGACTTCTGTGAAGGCATATTTGAAGAGGATTTCTATGAAGGCATATTTGAAGAGGATTTCTATGTAGGCACATTTGAAGAGGATTTCTATGAAGGCACATTTGAAGAGGATTTCTCTGAAGGCATATTTGAAGAGGATTTCTATGAAGGCATATTTGAAGAGGATTTCTATGAAGGCATATTTGAAGAGGATTTCTATGAAGGCATATTTGAAGAGGATTTCTCTGAAGGCATATTTGAAGAGGATTTCTCTGAAGGCATATTTGAAGAGGATTTCTCTGAAGGCATATTTGAAGAGGATTTCTCTGAAGGCATATTTGAAGAGGATTACTCTGAAGGCATATTTGAAGAGGATTTATATGAAGGTGTATACGAACAGGACCTCTATGACTCAGCAGATCAAGATGATCCCTATGAATGAGCATACAAATAGGACCTCTGAGAAGGTGCATACAAAGAGGTATATATTGTTATTGGGGTTGATCATTTAATGTTCCTTTCATGGCTAAGCTAAGGAAATGCATATGATTTTATTAGAGATTCCACAGCCTCAAATCTCAATTTTGTTATGCCATTTGAAGTCAGATTATAGAAAAAATTTGTTGTAAAATTAGTCAGAGCCTCAAATATCAATGTTTTATGCCATTACTATGAGATTTAAAAAAAAATTGAAAATGAGATTACAGAAAGCATTTGTTGTGAAATTAGTCGTAAGTATTTCATATTTTTTTGTGGAAAAATTTTATATTTTTTTGAATTTCTGGAACTGTAACATTCAAAGTCTTTTGCCCATAGTCAACCATATTCTAAATAGCAAAGCCAAGTATTATCCACGTGTTAGCATTGTCTTGAAAATTCCTCGGAGGTCTAAAAAGTTTCATTTCTATTATAATGACTGAGCTACTTTTATCACTCAAGTTTTCCTTTGTGCCTGCAATATTTTTATGAATATTTGAATTTAAGTATCAATGCTCTCCAACGTTATATATGCTTTGATAAAATGTTAGGGAGGTGTGATTTCATTTTCATATAATGCAAAAGAAATTATGGATAAAATGTTAGTAATAATTTTTATTTCTGACATACATAAGTGGCTAAGGCATTTACCGTGTTTGTTGGAACCTTTATTCTAAAAGGGCACAAATACAGTGCCGCTCCCTGAAATATACCCGACCATCTTTGTATTACCTGTTGGATTAAACTAACTCCATCTTTCTTGTTGAATTTAATGTAATAATGTTGAGAGAACTATCTCCATTCTTGTAATAACCTGTGAATTGCATGTGTTTATGGTGGAATCGCAAGAAATGCTTCCTTGAATTCAACTTTTCGGCTGTATGGTTATGATATGCTATATGGTGCATGCCTTGAAATATAATGTGGGAATCGATTTACTCTGTTGTGTACAGGTATATCTGTAGAGTAGCTTGTATGGTACATCGCAAAAATAAGTCAATATGTTCTTTCAATCAATCCATTGAAGTATTAATAGACAAGATATTAAAAGAATTGCTTTAACATCATCAGTTGGAACAAGTACAGATGGTGTTTCCAGTTGCAATTCAAAGAATGAAGAGTGGCAGAATAGTACCTAAAGCTCCACTGCTTTTGCTGCTCAATCCACAAACTACAATTGAGGTAGAGCTGATGTGACTAGTCACCATAATTCCTTATTCCTAAATAGTATGAATTTTTCATTGCAATTTTATTTGTTATTGCTATCATGCTGGTTATTTATTTGTGTTGCTTGTGTCATGCCATTTCCAATGACTGAGTTAATTTATTCCTTGTGTTTTCCCCCTGTTCTTGCTTAATTTTAATTCCAGATGAAAATGAAATTATTTCAATGATTTCATACTTGATGTAATCCTCCCTAAAATGTTATGGCATATGATGTAAAATATTTTCTTTAACATGAGGTGATTTTTTGTATTTGGTGCAAAAGTTGTTTTTAATTAGAAAATATGATAAATAAGTGATTACTGGCAGGCATTCACACTGAACTTATTCAATGTTTCTATTATTTAATGTTTTAATTCTTTAACTCTAAAGCCAGAGGTGCTGAATGAAATTTTCATAACTTCTGTCCTAATATCAGTGAGGCATAACTTCTTACCTGCTGTAAAACCTAAGGCTAATATCTTGAAGATGAATAAGGATCTCCATGTGCACAATGACTTACGAACCGCTAGGGTTGGTGCTTAGAAACTTAAAATAAACAATGAATTAATTTGTTTGACTTTATGATTTATGCATATTGTGATCTTGAAATATATTGTAGGAATTTCATGTTTAGAATCACTTGTATGATAATAATCTTTTTAATAATAATGTAAATATCAACTACTCATTGTTTGAAAAAAATAGTATAAAGATTGCATAAGTGTTTCCCCAGTGTTCAATGAGAAATTACATATTTCTTATACTTTTACTGTAATCAATATCCTTCATAAGTACATAAGGTTCACCTGAGCAGCACTGCATGCACTGGTTTTTCTCAAGGTAGGTCTCATATGATTGGAGCTGTCAGAACACCCTCAAACCCTTTTCTTTAAATATTGTGCACATTTCATGGCAATATCATTTGTTACTCACTGGTGGAATAACAACTTTGGGTAACAACTTTGTTATATTATATTCAATTTCTACCAATGTTTGCATTTTCTTAAAATTTTTATATTTTGTCATATTTATTGTGAATTTGACCATTATTATTGGCTCTACTTTAATTTGACTAATTGCATGAATGAGAAAATTATAAACTATGTATATTAATAACATTTGGAAGTATCATTGACCTAGGATAATGTGAATAGCTCTCTTTGTGCATATTTAAATCTTTCTGAAAAGCCCCATTTACTAACTCCATTTCAGTTTGAAAATTTCATTTTCCTAATTAATACGGCCTATTATTAGATTTTGAGGTGAAATTAGCTTGAGAAGATAAATACTGTAGTGTCCCAGGTATTTATTTAATTTCCATATTGGCTGGGTCATGCTTCCCTATCATTTTACTGGTATTAAGAATCAAGAAGTATTCACAAATATTTTGTCTGTACTTTTAACTCTGTCCTCTTAAGGACTCTCTCCCATGTTTTGGTAAGCAATCATTTGCAGTGTCTGTAAGTCAGGTGGGTGATTCTAAACCTTTTTCGATGAAGATTAATTAAGTAGCTAGAGCCAAAATTTACCCACAAAAAAAGGCTCAGTATTTGATTATTCAAAGGCTTGCTGAAAAATTCAAACAAATCGAAAATTAGTATGGCCATCCTATTATATGGATGACCTCATCTTTTGCAGGAAGAAGTATTGGTGTTAAACTATATGGTCATTGAGCAATGTGGAGTGTGGGGTATAAAAACCACCGGGGATATGGGTGAGAGAAGAAACAAGACTTTTTTTGAGAAATCAGTCTGAGGAGTTCCTTGGAGACTTGCCAGACGTTAAATGTTGATAACGACTGCCCATGTCATTCATATGACTTTTTCTTAGGTTTTTGGGTTTTATCATCCCTCCCTTAGTCTGGAAATCCAGAAAAGCTCCCTCCATGTATCCATCCATCACCTACTCATTGTGCCCTTTGCAAGAAGGGAAAGTTCACTTATTCATCCAGTCACCTGTCTGCTTAACCTAACATAAATCATCTAATGTGGAAAACACCCTTCTAGCTGAAGGACATGAAGAAAATGAGTGGGAGTTCGTCTCCTTGATAATTTTTGTTTGATTTCTGTGGATTCTATGCCTGTGTTGATAATTCTGCTCATCACTGAATGGACCCCTGATGTATCCCTTTGAATAAATGTTAAATTATTGTGTTCTTATTAAAGTACAAGGGCTCAAAATCATTTTTTAAATTTCTGATGAACAATAAAATTTGTAGACATTCAGTAGCTGTTATTTCCCATGCACATCATACCTCAATACCTGTTATATATTTTAAGATGTAGAGCGACCCCCATCTTTTTAGTATTCTTCGGTAATAAATGGTTTTATTCAGTAATTTTAATGTTCTCTGCATTATTGACATACTTTGTCCACAAAAGAAAACCTTGATAGTTATTTCTAGCTATTTGCTGCTGTTAGCTTAGAGAGGATTGTAGGAATTCTCATCCTAAAAGTATACCCAGGTACTCAGTCCATGACAATGAAAAATTTGTCTCAAATCATTGCATAAGTATACTAACAGTTTCATATGATGAAGAGGAGAGATGTGTAAATGAAATAATTAGCAATCTTTAATATGAATATAGAGTGGAAAAAGAGGATAGTTTCAAATTTATTAAACCATCCATTGAAAAAGTAGTCATGTGTTTAATTCTCAGTCTTATTTGAGCGTCCCTCTGACATATTTATTGCTCATCACAGTGGTAATGTACAGTTTACAAATGGTAAAGAAGATATGCCAAGCACATTACGAAGTCCATTTCAAGAGGTACCTAAAAACACAAAAGAAAACGAAACGGCGGTACCCATAAACAACTATATCCTTCATTACTAATATAAGCTAAATCATGTCGCAAAGCCGTAGCATAAAACGAAAAAGTCTTTTGAAATTCTACACGGATCTAATCCATAGTCATAATAATTACATAATTGTACACCACGTAAAAGATTTACACGGGATACAACTAGTTGCCTCCAAAATTAACTAAGCGATTTTTAATAAAGTAAACAAATGACAATCACGAAACGTAAAGCTAAATCCAGCCGAAATAAAAATGAATATTCTTACCAGTTAATCAATCATATTGTCCCATGTTTACTGTTATTCATCTGGAGATTAATTTATGGTTTCAAAAAGTACAATAAACACCAAACTCTTATTTACTGCCTCACAGCGCTCTGATGGCACAGTGAACTTTGATCACAACCACCATAGGAAATCCTACATAAGTGTATAAATTTAATGTCCAACAATCCGAAATTACCAATAATCAACTGTAAATTATATTAAAATCGTTTTTGAGTAACAAAGAATTAATCTTGGGGTTACTTATAGAAAAAAAACAGTTTAGCAACGGCAAATGATTGAGTTATAGCTTTCCAAATGATCTGAAATCAAGTTACTTTCAATAGTGAAAGGCATATCAATAAAATTAACCAATTATATGACAAATATATCCGAGCTGGTTTGACGTTATGCGTCAGGGATGTTCCAAAAAAGACGGAATAAGCGAGTTTCAAATTCCGCGGTACAAGAAACCCGGCGGACCATGCATAGCATAGGACCCAGCAACGGGCCCGAAAAGCTGGATTCTGAAAATTCCTACCCGGCGCGCATAGCATACCAGGAGGTATCCTCGTAGAATGTCCCTCTTGACTCCAGCTCCTGGTAGCGCGGGAATTACGTCCCACCGATCACGCCCTGGTGGGAACCCATTGGCCGAAGAAACCGTGGAGGATGAGTTGAAGGCAGAAGGAATAGGGTATCAGCCAATCCGATGGTACTTCCCAGTTACCACCCCCCGGAACTAGAAAAAAATTATGATTGGGTAGTTTCTATGAGGAGCCTCGAGGAGCCGCCTACTTGCCCAACTGACCAATAGCCACCGACGACTGCCCGCTAGCGACTGGTGTAGTGGTATGAGGAAATTTGCCCTCGGTACCAGGAGTAGGAGTCAAGTGGAACGATCTACGAAGATACCTCCTAGTATGTTATGCGCGCCGGTTAGGAATCTTAGAAAATTCCGATTTCAGCCGCTATTTCAGCTCTCCGGTTGCACTCTCTGGCATTTCCCCTTAATATTTATCGCGGAATCAGTTAATATTCATCTAAACTACATACTTATTTTCATTCTCTATAAATAAATGACAATCTTACCTAAACGGTTAAATATAGTTAAAGTTATACTTTATTGCAAGGAAATTGTGGAATAAGCGATTGATACCATGCTACATCGCCAGAAAGTACATTAATGTATCATTTCAGATAATTATTGCTAAATACTACGCATTGTATGTTCACAATGAAGTAGACGTAAAATTCATTATTTTACAGTTGAAAGACCAATATTATTTCGTTAGGTTGTGCACGCTTTCACGCAAGTAGATTATCAGACATGAGGAATATTTTTATGAAAACGTAGGAAAATATTTATGTATCATATATTAGTTACATGCAATATTAGACCCAAAATTTCTTTATCATTTTGCAACTTTTAAACGTGCGTTTTTGTGTGACCTGGTATCAAAATCAGTCATTTCAAGTCGAAGAAGAATGCATAGTCACGGTTAAATAACTAGTTACTACTCATTTTAAATAATCATCGTTCGTTTATATGCTACCGTCAAAGTTTGTTACTTTCATGCCAAATTTCGTCCTTATTCGAAATTCTATATATATAAATTTAAAGATGAACCAAAGATGACTGATAATAATTATAGTTTTCATGATGTGATCCATGGAATATTGCTCATATTTGACATTGATATTTAAATTAATGCCAAATACTATTACTTAGAGAAGAATACACTCTAATTCGGAGATAATTCGAAAGTAATACGCAAATAATATGAGGTTTGAGGGTAATCGTGTGCTGCATGCAGTACCCTTAAAATTCGGAAATCCGGAGTTCCTACCCGGCGCGCATAACATGCTAGGAGGTACCGTCGTAGAATGTCCCTCTTGACTCAAGCTCCTGGTAGCGCGGGAATTCCGCCCCACCGCTCACGCCCTGGTGGGAACCCATTGGCCGAAGAAACCGGGGAGGAGGAGTTGAAGGCAGAAGGAATAGGGTATCAGCCAATCCGATGGTACTTCCCAGTTACCACCCCCGGAAATGGAAAAAAATTATGATTGGGTAGTTTCTATGAGGAGCCTCGAGGATCCGCCTACTTGCCCAACTGACCTATAGCCACCGACGACTGTCCGCTAGCGACTGGTGTAGTGGTATGAGGAAATTTGCCCTCGGTACCAGGAGTAAGAGTCAAGTGGAACGATCTACGAAGATACCTCCTAGTATGTTATGCGCGCCGGTTAGGAATCTTGGAAAATCACGTTTTTAAGCCGCTATTTCAGCCTCGTTCTTCACAGCACATTTCACTTCATATTTATCGCCGAATCTGTAATTATTCTTCTAAACTACATATTTTTGATTGATTGTTGAACTAAGGGTAGAAACCATTCTGAATCTTCTGAAACAATAATAATTTTCCATTTTAGAAAAAATTTACCCAAATAAACATTTAGTTTTCATGGCTAAGCGGTTTTGAATTAGCTCCCCTAAGTATCCTGATGGCTTTGGCCATCCAACTTCATATGGTGCCACAACCTCACGCATCGCACACTGAACTCTCTCACCTCAAATAGTAAGTATTATCCAGCTTCAATGTTAACCAATGTATATAAGTCGACATATTCCCATGAGGAATACCATTTTTCCAACAAAATAATTCCTGCGTGATATATAAGGTATTTTTACATCCAAAATATAAGTATGCTCATGAGGAATGGTGGATTTTTTTTTAAATTTCGGAATGATATAATTGATCTCTGTTCAAGACTTGGGAATATTTTAAGAAAGAGTTCAACAAATCACATTGTTATGTTATTAAGTTATGCATTTTCTGGGATTTCATTCATGATGTCAAGAATGGAAATTCGCCTTTTATTTACATTATTTGAAATTATCTTGAAATATAGTTAAATTTTTTGAACCACAAGTGGAAAAAATATTCTCAAATAATTTTGAAAAATAATTGAAGCAAAAATTCAAAGTATTTAGTACTCCCATGGTCACTATTAAAATATTTTGTATAATAGTTTTTGGAGTTAAATATCAATAATTCATAATTCTAAATAGAGTGTAACTGTTATAATTTGCGACTAAAGTATCTTTTGACTGACATTTTCAAGTATTCAATAGCTAATTGAGTTTGAGTTTTATCATAAAACTTTAGCTTAAGTGCTAATCCAATTATGATTACGGATACCTACCTCTTGGTAGGAATATCTTGTATGTGGTCTCTTGCTTCTGATGATGCTGAGATTTCAGACAGTGAATTGATGTTCACAAACAATTGTGGAAAATCTGGTAAGTAACATTTGTACAGGGTCTTAGTTAAAAAATTTTATTGGACGAAAAAAAGGGATGAATCCCCATTTACAAATCACAAATTGAGGAAAAATGGATGGCATCATTATTTCAAGTTGAGCATCTGTAGAACTCGAAAGTGACCAGAAATCAACTCTTGACAATCAGTAACATGAATTACTGTGCGTTTCCGGCTGTTGAACATAAGATGCATTTTGGATGCTGTTGGCTCTCACAGCTGACCGGCCACTCAGCAGTACTTCAGTCCAAAAGCATATTACAGAAGATTCTAGTCTGATGCATTGATAGCATCATCTTGTAAGACTACATGAAGCCAAGTTTCATTCCTTCCCCTTCCAGAAGCGTCAAGTGGCTTCCTGCGTATTTTGGATTCTGCTTAGCGTGAGTTAGACAGTGCACTAATATGTGAAGCTGAATCTGCTTTCTGCTTGCATTGCAGAAACATTCAACATTTCATTGAATCAGGGCCATCTCATCTTAACTGGTAGTACCCCAAGATCTGCAAAAAGCATAAAGAGACGAGGCATAGAAACAGATCATGGACATTAATGAAAGTAAGACAACAATCAGCCCTCATTTCAATATTCATTCATAGGTGTAATAAGGCGAAATGTAGAAAATTGAGTCTTGGGCATAAAATTACGGCTGTAATGTTGCAAAATGTGAGCTAATTCATTGATTAATGCTAGCAAATAATTATGGATATTAAATCATGAAAAAGTGAAATTAATATAAGTATAAAGTAGGCAGCTTCATTTACTCATATTTAATAATGAGGAATTTTTATTTAAGATCATGGAAAGAAGATAACCAAATGGAATGAATACTTGAGGAAAACCTTTACAATGCAGTGTGAGTGAAGAAAAGAGCCTCTAAGATCAAATATGGATACTTAAAGATTATTTAGATAGGATTATAAAACATGGAACTGGAATCTTCTTACAAATTTGGGGTGTCAATTCAAGTAAAATGTCAATTCAGTTACAATCCATTTCCTAATCCGCCTCCCGTCTTATTTTTTGGAATTGCACCCTACACTTCATAACTACTAAGTTGTGATCTGAGTCCACATCCACTCCTCGGAAGCTGCGCAAATTGATCGAACTGTTCTTAAATCTATGGTTAACCATAATATAATCTAACTGATACCTTTTTGAGTCACAACTTTACAAACTTCCCACCAAATTTCATTCCTAGCACCAATTTTTTCCTCACCTCTTTAACTATTTCCTCTTTATATATGATGAACAGCACAGGTGATAATGAATAATCTTGCCTTACTCACCTTCCTTCCACTGCCCATCCGGACTCCCTGTTTCCCACTCGCACCTGAGCAGTCTGAGACATGCACAGGTTGCAGATTAGCCTCCTATCCCTCCAACCTATTCCCATTTTCTGCAATATATTCATTAGTTTTCCCAATTCACTCTGTCAAATACCTTAATGAAATTTACAAAACATGCAAATGTATCCTGACTGTATCCTATATTCTTCTCTATTAGTGATCTCATTACAGCAATGGCATCACTTGTGCCTCTCTCCTACCTGAAGCCAAACTAATCTTCCCTGTAAATTAACAAATTGAAATAAAAATTTCAAATATTATACTGTTTATTCCTGATCATTACATGCTTGCGATACCCAAAAGAAATATGAAATTGGGATTTTCACCAAAAGAGAGGAAAAAAATTAAAAAGATGCCCCACAAAAACTATGGAAGCCATGGCCACAATTTATGGTAATAGTTTTTAGGGGAGGCGACCGACTGCTGAGGTCATTTGCGCCACGATTTATGTTAACAAGTGCTATCATCAATTCATTCCCTCTTGATAACACCTGTTAAATTATTCTCTTAACCTCACTACTCAAAATGTGGCTCCAGAGCATGAATTTTAATCTTGTGTAAAGAAAAATGATTTCTTGGAAATAAAAATTGTTCTTTGTAACACTTGGTGTCGGGTAATAAGCTGCAAGGTATGAATCATAATTGTAATTGAGTCCTGGATTTAGTAGAAAATACCTGCAATTTCTTTTTTTCTGCCTTGTGATAAATATAAACATTTCTATCAAACAATACTCCAGATTTTATCTAAATGAAAACTTAACTAATCCTTTACCCCCTTTTAATTGATTGCACAAGAAACTCTTCTCATCCATCAATAGGACATAACATGAATTGAGAGTCTAAATTACATCTGTATTTTGTGTCAGCCTCCCATTTAGAAAAAATTAAGAAAATATTTTTAAAATCCCAATAAAAGTTTAGGATTTGTCTTCTAGGGTGGCATATATTCTAACATGAACATTTAAAATGATCGTATGTCTTCCCTGAATCTAGGCCAAATAAAAAATATGACACATGCATTGAACCATAATTATGAAAATCTTAAAAACTATTACAGTTACAAACAGAAATTGCTGCAACAATTTTGGCATAAGTGTGGTCTATGCACTGTTTGAACTTTGTGGCTATGGTTAGGGACTGCAAAGAAGATGAAGCATAAAATTTATTTGAACACTGAATGGTTTATTGAAATACAAATTTCCATTTGGATTAGGGGAAGGATGTCAAATTTACCATCAACTATGTAGTGTATATCCCAATGCATTTAAGTATTTGAATTTCTATTACATAATTTCAACTTAATTTTCATTCCCAGAAACTGGAAATATTTAATTATGAGTCTTGGATTAATATTATTAGGCTTCATATTTTACTTAAGATATGGAAAAATAATTCAACCAGAGTTTACCAGAAGATGACAGTTTTTTTAACTATTATCTGGTGGCTAATGTTAAATTTATTTCTCAAATAACAAAGCCAACATTCACTTTTCATTCAGTACATTAAATCTTACTTCTGTGACTCTTCTAAGATCAGTTTAAGCTAATTTGTACAGTTAACCATCTGAACTACCCAAAAAGTCAACAAGTTTCTTAGGCAATAAAATCTCTCAGTTGCAAATTATGATTTACAGTAGAATTAGTGCATTGTAGAGCCATGATGGCAACTATGGGATTAGAATTAATCATTTAGCAAATATAGGTAATGAGATTCACAAGAAACAGGAAAGTTAAGATAAACATTAAAGATGGGGACATAAACCAAAACTAGTAAGAAATGGTTCCAGCTTATTCAACTCAAAAGGTATTATCCACAAAGAATTAATGCCTCAGGAATAGATAGTAAACAGTAAGTTTTATGTGGTAGTCCTTGAAAGACAGCAGAAAAGCATGTCCAGAAGGAAATCAATGTCAACTGGAGGCTGCACCACAACGACATACTACAGTACCTTCCTCGGAACCAAGTACCTGGCCAACAACAAGGTGGCAATGCTGCACCAGCCCTACTGCTCAGATGTGGCACCACCGTACTTCTATTTGTTCTCAAGAAGATAAAGGAGCTTATAAGGCATCCATTTTGGTATTATGGATGACATCAAAGAGGCTGTGACAAGGTGCCTGAATGAGATTCTATCGATGCCTTCCAGGAGGCATACCATGACTGGCTGAGATGCTGGCATCAGCGCTTTGATTCACAAGGATGTTGTTTTGACGAATTTTATTGAATTGACTTCTTTCTGCAATAAACTTTTTCCCGGATTCAATCTACTTAATTTTGGGATAGACCACATGTCAGAAGAGTGTTTTGGATGATGGTGAGCAGAGTGGTGGAAAAGAATTGCATTAAGTAATGAAGTATTTATGAAGAAGTGAGAGTTGATAAAAGGCACATTAAGTATAGATGAAATGAAAAGACTAGAGGAGCCTTTAATATGGATGGATGGATGGATTGCATGGTTGAGAAACTCTTTTCTCAAGGCAGGAGGATAAGAATAGATTGGAGGCCATTAATATTTATATGGGGAGAAGGGTGGAAATAATAAAATGAGTGGAAAGGAAAAGAAATTATGAAGTTTTAGCATGGTGAGGGAAGAGAGAAGGCTGCTGGGAGAAATTCTTAGAATACAGGACTATTGAATACAAAAGATACTGAGAGACAGTGGGATGCTAAAGACATCAATGGAGGGGAGATGATATAAATAATCAGTTATTTCATATCCCATGTGAAGTTTTCGTCACATTAGTTAGGGCACAGGAGTACAGTAATGTGTATTTCCAGGATCCATGAAAAACCCACCCTAAACCAGTAGACTCCTATTCATAAACTACCTAAACACACATCTGCACAGCTAAGCAAAACCTAACACACCAATAAATAAATATACCTTAATACTTTCAATTCATAAACCATTTTCCAACTCCACATACTTTCTGTGTCCCCTCATTCCATCCATTATCCCTGGTTCTTTTCATGTCTTTACCTCATTGATCCAATATTTTTCTCTCTATTACAGTCTTTAACATTCCATTCCATTAACACATTTAAATACTTTTTGCCAATTTGTACTACCCTCTTTGGAGTTTTCCCAGCAAACTCCTTCCCCTCCATGGTTTGTTTATCCCTGTCCATTCATTTTATTTTTGCCATTCTCCTCCACACTCACATTTCACAAGCAACCAATCCAAGCTAAACGATGAAATTTCCATGTCATACAATACTACATTCCATTTTCAAATTATTCAGTCTTGCCTTAAATCTTTAATTAATCTCACTATCATCAAATCTCACCATATATTAAATAGCTTATTTAATTAGCACACCAATCATCTTGTAATGACCTTACCACTTTGATAATCATCTTATTCCCAAGAATGTTGTTTTGGATTAAGATGGCAAAGTTTATTCATAGATCAGGGAGGGACAAGTACATTAGTAGACAAATATATTAATCTTCAATTGATGAATGAAAGAGATGGCAGATCAGTCACCCTACATTATGAAAACCTAATAAATACTAAGTGATTTTCCCACTGATTACTCAGCCTTAAAAAGTTAAAAAAGGCTTCCTCAAATTATTATCACAGCTTTTAGACTTACTTTTCTCAGTAACATTGTGCTGTGTCTTATTTGTCACCAGAACTAAGTTCAGTGCACTGCCCATCACCACTTAATGAAAATAGCCAAGAGAAAATTCCAGGGGATTGGGATGGTGCTAATGTACAGGCTTCCCACTGAGAGGGCCCACGTCAAATCCTGGAGACAACAAATATTTTTCATTGGTATCCCGATCCCCACTTGAGCTGCTTTGTGGAGAGCACTTTGAGTGAGTACAATGTCTGTTGGATGGGACATTAAACTGCGGACCCCTTGGTGCCTTTCGTTAAGAGTAGGCTAATGCCAATGCCAGGTTTCGCTCCACCTTTCTTTTCCCATCCATCCGTAATGGCACAAATAGCCTTAGCTGTCAGTCGCCTCCAATAAAACTACTACTAGAAGATTCCAGATGATCTGGCTTGAATGACTAGGAACCCACCCAAAATCAGGAGGTCCACAGCGTAGACTTGGTGGAATATGATTTATCAAGTTGAACTAATATCACTCTTTGAACATCTTGGCAATATGGTGCTAGCTGTGGGGTAGATGAAAACACCTGTAATATGAGAGGACATGGAAGGTGACAATAGAAAAGATTAACTCTGGTCAAGTCAGAAAAATTTCCATTCACATTACAGAAGGATTTATTGCTGCATGCTCTAAAAGGACATGTGAGTCTCCCTCAAAAAAGGAGGAGGAAAGGTTGATCAGACTGTATTGCAAAATATTGGGACAAGATCAATCTTCAAACATTCTTACAAAAATATGGCGTCATTATTGAAATGATTATTAGATATTATGCTATTAGAAATGATTTGGTGCCCTCACATGCCAGCAATAGACCTTACCCTAGAGAAAGATTTATTAGAGCAAGGCAGGCAGGTGAGATGTAGTAGCAGCTATAGGTCATCAGGAACTTGAACCAAATTAGCAACTAAACTTCTACACATATGAGAAGCTGATATTGAAATAAGCAGTCATCATTTTAAGCAACTAAATTTTAATGTGGATAGATAGACGATAGAGTAGGGTAGACTATGTTCCAAGCTTAAAACAATGCCATTAACAAAATTGCATTTGCATTTTTGAACCAAAAGTGAGAAAGAGGGGCAATGGGAGTTCCTAATCAGTAATAAGGCAGCAACAGAAGTTGACAAGCATTGGTTTGGTGCATATGAATAAACTTTACACACACATTTAGACTTCAATAGGTAAAATATCAAATTCCCTGCATATCTCTGCTTTTGGGTGTGCTTGTCACACAATATTCCGTACATGAAACAATAGCAACACCAACAATTGTGGCACCGAGACTTTCCTTTAGTCTAAGTTCATTTGGTTTTCACAACTGGACATTATATTATTCATCATACTACTGACATGATATTTATGTCATTGTATCTGGTTCAGAGAATTAATGACATTCATGATTTTTAAATTATGGCATTTTTCCTTTACTCTGTAAAAATATGATTATTTCCTAAGGGCCACAGTTGAAATACAAGAAATCTTTCAACACAAAGTTTTACATATTAGCTTCAATAATTAATCACAAACTAATTCAGCATCAATAGCACCACGTGGCAGAGGAAAATGAACTGACAAAAATACAATTATCTACATTCAGAGGTAAGTTAAATTTAACCCGAAATATAAAGTTTCCTTGTGAGTCTAAGTTCAATATGAATGAAAACAAATCAAGTTTTTAAACATTAATATTTGCTATTGAACACATACCATTCATGAATACAACTTGTCAATATAACTAATACTTCCAAGAGTTTACCCACCACATTACATAAATGGAGAACTGGACTCATTATAAGTTTGCTGTGTCACTACGATTTCCAGAATCTCTGCAATTGATTTTGAAAATCTTGAATTTTAAAATTTTTTGTCAACAATCAACGCATATCCTCTGTTAAGTCATCTTCCCTGACAATTTAAATCAAAGAGATTTTCCTCAAAAAGCAAAAAAGCAACCACTGGTAAACTTTCTGTCGGAGATTAATAAAAGAAAAAATATCCTTAAGAAAACTATTAGGATGTAAAATAAATTGCATCATACCAGAATAATCAAGTTAAAAAAATATTCTACAGCTGATTCTATACGTGAATATACAAATTCGCCTGGTACGGTGTAATATAGATAACTTCAGGTCACATTCATTAAGAATCATTGGAAACATTTTGAATAAACACCCGCTCCATCCGTAAAATCACCTTTCCATGATTTAAATGTGCACGTATTATTGACTTCTTTAGAACAAATCATTCATTGATATTATTTTTTATCAACCATGGTGAGTTTATACTTTTTGCGTTTAGACTAAAATGTAATTTCAAATTCATTAAACTAGGATTCAGCACTTACCTCAAAATGCAATTGTCCATAAATTCCTTCCCACGCAGGAAATCCGTTTATCTTTACTAGAGTACTGAATATTTACATTAGGTGCTGTAAGTATCCCTCTTTTTTTTGGCAAAGTTATTTGTCACGCAAGGAAATTTTTATAAGGTATACGACTCTCCCAAATTTTCGTAATTACAATCCTGATTCTTGCAATGACTTCTAGGGATGAATAGCAATGATAGTTGCTTGGTGATAGTTGTTGAATAGCCTGCTGGTTAAATTTATATTGCGTATTGCTGTGAAAATGACAAATCTCTTTTTTATTCTAGCTGACGCCAATCTTCTCCACTTCCTTCTATTCACATCAAATGAATAAATCCTATTTTTCTTTAACAAACAATCAAAATAAACACACCACGCGTCAAATTTCAAAAATAAATATGTATATACACTTCAAACATCCGCCACTGTCACCAAATGCTATCACTGAAAGCTTACATTACAGCGCTACCAATTGAGGAAATATGACACTAACTTTCAGAAAGCGGTTGTTTAAATTGAAATTTAAGGTACCAAATATTTCAATTTAGCTTAAATTTAAATTTTAGATTAGACACTGATTGAACCCGTAATTTTATTTGTAAAAGGTTGTTTAATCCCACCAAAGCACATCCTGGCTATGCGTTTCAATTTTGTGAGATATTTCCTTGTGTGCGGTTCACATGTAACGTTGGCATGGCAAATCATGTTCACGTTGGGTTCACAAATTCGTGGGCTTCGTGGTTCACACCGTTATTCATAATCACGAAACAAAATTACCAAAATCTGTTTTTGTTTTGTTATGCACTGATTTTCGGGAGTCCAACTATACCGTAGACAGCGATAGATCATCAAGAAGACACCCAGACACAGTGACAGAATATTGCATTTAAATTTACTTGGTTTTCCATCAAGTTTTCATTATATCCGCTTGGATATACAGTAAAGCCATCATTTAATTATCTTTAGGACTTCCTTCAAATAAAGGTATTGCGAGAACTTCCCCGTGTTTACGTTACATTATTTCCTTCTTCTGTTCTTCGTAACTTCTAACCGCTGTTTCATGCTATCGAAAAAGTCTGTTCTCCCTCCCTACTCTGCTTACCCAATACTATTCCTTCCATTACGGTATTTGACGACCCGCTACCTCTGAGAGTTTCCTCCACGCACTTCTGCTGTTTTATTAAATTTCCCATTGTAGCAGTACAAGTACTTAGGGGAGGCGACCGACAGCTGAGGTCATTTGCGCCATTAGGGATGGACTGGAAAGGATGAAGGGTGGAGAGAAACACGGTGTCGGGTGTAGCCCACTCTTAACGAAAGGCGCCAAGGGTTCCGCAGCTTAACGTCCCATCCGACGGGCGGCGTACTCACCCTAAGTGCCTAGCTCCTCACCCGGCCTAGTTCGCATTCAAGTTTATTTTCTGTGTGAAATTACAAAGTTGTATGTTGACGTTATTCATTATGGAGCAATGCTACAAAGTCACGACTGAAACGATTAATTACATCTACTGATTTTCTTTCTCAGGCTTATTTTCTCATACTTTAATGTACGATGTGGTAGTACCATATATTCCTCAAAAGCTCAGTTCTTTAGCTTCAGAGAAATCTTTCTAACGCATAATATTCAACGTTTTTCCGATAGAGCTGAAGATTATATTTAAGTACTCTCTTAAGATTACCACTCCCATAACTGCTTACTCAAGGATCTTACCTCCAACGCGACCAAAGGCCTATCTTTTAAATAGCCTTTAAACACCTTAAGATTTTGCATAAGACCTGCATGAATATTAAAACTACTATTTAAGGTATCACAGATGAAAACAGAACTATTTTTTTTCTTTTTTAATATTTTCAAATAAATCGTTTACATGCTGTGACTTCATGCGACATGAATTTAAATGGAGTATTTAAATGGTATAGACAAAATACTTACTTCTCTGCATCAATGCTACCAACTGCAAAAAATTGCAAAATATTTTAATTTCAGATTGGAATTGCACTAAATATGATGTTTTTAACCAATGATTCTATAGGTTCGAAGGGTTGTCCTCTGCATTCACACAATACCATGAAAAACATCACCTTTGAATGAAAGCATGTGACGTATACTATACGCATAATGATTTTTTGTGCACGGTGGCAACGAAATACAAAATATAAAAGAAGCTAGGCATAGTTCCAAAAAGTTTGCAAATTTTTGTGAGGTATTAACATTGTAATGGTAATTTATTGATCATAAAAACAAATGACCTCATTCTTCCTCTCTTTACAAATTTCACATCGTAATTCCGATAAGGATGGCCCCACATACCTGTATTCTCATCAATCAACGAAAGGTGTTTGACTTGAATGTGTTTGATCCGAAGTTGATAATTTTTTTCTCCACATAATAATAGGTCGGTGGTGGAGAAATCATTCCTGTTTCTTCCCCGCTGGTCGGGCACTCGAGTTCTCCTAGTGGGCGGGGCTTCGGGTGTGGGTCGAAGGAGTGAGGGGAATGGTTTCCCTTGGAGGAAGGCTCCTCGGAAAGAAGGGAAGTCTCACGTACAGAGTATAAATATCTTGAGTGTGGAACAGATTAGATCGGTGGAGGAGGAGCCGCGTCCACTGTTTGGGAGTGACGGGAGAAGAATCGGGAGGCGCCGGGAAGTTTCTTACTCACTTGCAACTCCCCGCAAGGCATTTCCACCAGCGTGGCAGAGACATCATTGTGCTCCGTTTGCGATTGCAATATTTTCGGGGCCCTTGGAATTCTCAATCAAGGTGGGTCATTCTGTTACGCTCACTTGTAGTCCGAGGCTGTATCGTCAATTTGCACGTTCCATTAGGATGACAAAGTCTCCCAGTGCCACTGGTAATTAGTTGCAATTAGCTCCGAAAAAATGATCGGTGAGGATTATAAATAATTTGTCACTTAACATCAAGGAGTAATCATTTTTTTCATTGCTAATTATTAATGTGTCAGTTCACTAGGCTTGGGATGTTTTCACCCATGAACTTCACAATTTATTTATTTCATTATTTCCAACAAGTGGCCAACTCTTTGCCCCATATAATTATTAATTTTCTGTTTGATTTTTTGGGTTTTAAATGCCATGGAATTGAATATTCTATTTTATTTAATCGCAAATTTAGGTCGGTGAAGCGCAATCAATTCGGCAAAGATTTGGAATCACGATAAAAGTATCTTATACTTGTCGACTTCGAAAATATCATGTTAACCCATTTAAAAATCAGCCCTCAGTTACTTTAAAGTTGACCGAAATTATTTTGTCGTCAAGTGATGCTCGATTGACGATCAGATGTGATGCAAGTTTATCGTGGTCCATTAGGGAAGTTAGGCGACAAATGCTTTATGCATTTATCATCAGATTCATATTAATTTTATCAGAATTACAACAAATAAATTGTAATGTGCCAATGTATTTCCGGATGTCGTACTTGTTACTGATAATCTCTTCTCCGACTGATAAATTAATTGTTATGAGCCCGTGTTATGACCACTTTCAATCAGTAAGCAGAATAACAGGTTGATATGCGCTACAAAGCCCAAATATTGCCAGCCAGAAGTATTGAGCATGACGTTGCAGTCTAGCCGTGTTTTTCCGAAGAGACCTAGTGAAGTGCTTGGTTGTCGCAATTGTCGGGGGCTATCGCAATGCTAATAAGGGCGTTGCGATATCTTCCAGTAAAAGAGATACTCATTATGATTCCAAAGAGTAGTATTCGTATAATGCACTATGAGCCGCGATGCAAGGTATATTAAAATCAGGAAATCCATGGCAATGAAACACTGAATGTCAGCGGAACCGACCCGGATTGTAAAGTTTTGCCAACCAATTCAATATATCTCCAAAAACTAACCACAGGAATGCTGAGGTGAATTCAAAGCTTGTCCAAAAAAAGCGATTGGCCATATCTTAAATTTGGTCTCAGAAAACCTATTCGAAGCCTTATTTTCGGTTAGAATTATCAATGATGAGTCAGACCTTAAGTTAAAAATGTTTATCATAAAAGTCGTATCACTTCACGGGCGATACGAAGATGTGATAACGTAGACTTGAGAATCTTAAGGGCGATGGAGCTGTTTGTTTATGATTTATTGGAAAATAATTTCTCTTCAAACGTTTGAAAACCGAAGAGCCTAAGTTCTTGTCAGTGTCGACTCGGAAATACGTGGGTTTGTACCTCTTAACTCGACGAGCGAGCAGACGAAAATTGTTCCTGTATCCGCCAAAATAGATTCAGAATTACTTTAATAGCCTTATCCTTTGAGTCTAGTGTAATGGGCGATTTACAACTTCGCTCATCTATTTACGCGTTCCTCCAAGGTGACAAAGCCACTCGGTTCGAACAGCGATTTCCAATCATGTTCATCGGAGCATTTATTTACAATTGGTAGTGGTCTTTCGGTCATGAAAGATTTTTGATTGATCTAGGGAGTAATCACTACTCTACTTGCTTCTCATTCCGGCCTAACACGAAAATAATATAATAGCGCCACACATAAAAATTAAATCTTTTGTTAACTCCATGTACTATCTTACCTCTATTAATTCCGGCCAAAATGCCTGATATTTTCCTTTCCTCTATCACACAACATCCCCCCCCTTTCAATCCAAGTCTTCAGCTCCCCAATGTTCACTCACTACATGCCCTACACCACTGGTCACATAATTCTAAAACGATCTTCCCCCCGCGATTGTCAGATGAGCCATGGATGCGATTTTTCTGTCTCTAGCCAACATTTTCCGAGTTCACTCTTTAATTTTACGAACAAAGATCTTTGCCACTGCGCCGGGTCCTTTACGTTTATGAAGCTGGTGCCTCAAGAGTTACGAGGAGACAGCAAAAGCTATACAGATAGCTGGTGTTTTTTGAAAATACTCGGGATTGAAGTGTTCGAAATCGGATAGCATCCATCATTTGATAGAATGCTTTCAAAATCAGCATCCAGCACGTGAGGTACGTGGAATGTCTGTCCTCGTTTCATGAAATTGAGCCATTTAATTCGCCATGCATCATACGCACACTACCCTTGTCTTCTTAGAATTTTTCCCAATAACGTCACTTTTCCTCTCTCGTGCTTGGCCCTTTTTGGTATGTTTTCCTTTCAGTCCTTTGATTCTCTTCATTCCACGCTCACATATTACGCAATAGACTCCAAGTCTACGCCCATCCTCTTTCTAAAGCGGCCAAGCTTCATCATTAATTAATTGATGAATACGTATCGATGAAGAATCACGTGAGCTTTCCAGAAAGTGTGGTATAAGAAAGTGTGGATGTCCATCTTTCGGTGTTTTCCTCCTAAAACTCTTGTTAGACCCTGACTTCTCGTTTTTGGAGATATCAAAGCCTCGCGGACGCGCTCTCTGTTGTTCACATTAGTCTGAGTAGTAAAAATAATTGTTTAATTTGCATAATACATGATGAAAATATGCATTACTTTTTTTAATTTGGACTCCAATAATTTTATGTAAATGGCCTCTGTGTTATAAGCTCGCATGAACAAACAGTTGTGACAACCAACGAGAGATTTTAGGGAAATAGCGTAACAAGGCGAAAAATAGACAGGTAAGCTATACGGTGAGTTAACAGAATTTTTAGTGTTTCATAGTAGTAGTATTTTAAGGGAGGCGACCGACTGCTGAGGCCATAGGGGATGTACAGGAAAGGATGAAGGGTGGAGAGAAACCTGGCGTCGGCATTAGACTACTCTTTACGAAAGGTGCCAAGGGGTCCGCAGCTTAACGTCCCATCCGACGGACGTCGTACTCACTCAAAGTGCTCTCCACAAAGCACCTCAAGTAGGGACGGAGATACCTCTGAAAAATATTCAACACCGCCGGGATTTGAACCCGAGCCCTCTGGGTGGGAAGACTGTACGATAGCCACCGCACCAATCCCGATCCCTTAGTGTTTCATAATTGACAAAACTTCCTGAAATGGTTTTTTCCGCATTAATAATTCCTATCATACTTCAGTAACTTCACAACAGATAGATATGCACACAATTTGAATTGTACATGGTTTAATCAATTCTTAAATCGAGGAGGAGAAAGGTTACATCTTAAATTTCAATCTACTCACGTACGTAATGGGCTTCCTCTCCCGGAACGAAATTTTCATTACTTTTTTGGCCAAATAATATTCTGCGTTGGGTGGACTTTTAAGCTATAGACTTGCGTAAAGCTCCACTATTCCAGTGATTCCAGTAATTCATCTTGCGTGAAAGAAGGAATTTGTTTTATAACGTGCGAAGACAAATTGGCTTGCGGAGACCCAATATGAAATCAGCAGGGGTTCTTGTTATTAAACCTTAATACCTCTTTATTCATGCTTCGAGTTTCTTTACGCCCACGAATCATTGCGACTGCTACAGCTAAATTTTTCTTGCAATTGAAAATTTACCAACTGCAAATGGATATAAATTAATTCAGTTGAGGTTCCATAGAAACATTAGATTCTGATCTTACCCGCGTCCTTGTATCACAAGCGTCATTGCAGTTTATTGAGAAATTTTAGATGTATAGAGTATCATGGATAAGCTATTATTATCAGTTTTATTATCTATTCCATTGAGTTAACTCGTGCATGGGTTAAAGTCTAACGGACGCTACTAGCACTCACAGAACTTAATATTTTCCCAGTCGCTTCCTAGCTCGGACGTGAAACTAATTGGCGAGGGCCGAAAATATTAGCGTTGAACATTACTAATTGGAATTTCACGTACGTTCGTTCAGGTTCCTCTATGACTGTAAAAATACGTGCCTTTGCAATTCCGGAAGGAAAAAATCATTTGGTAAATACACAAATCAAATCCAATCAATCAAAGTAAGTCCTTTTGATTAGTTTCATTGCATAATATTGTATCATATTTTTGTGGAATCCGAATCCATGATGACACCAAAGAAGTGGTCATGACATGAAGAATGCGTGAGGTGGTATTTACTAAGATTTTCTCATTGATTTCTTCATGAAGGAATTTCACAACGCTTTGACAACTATTGTCTCGCTTCTAAGTATTTACGTCGAGGGAAATCAAACATGTCACTATATTTCACGCGAGTCAACCTTGATCTACCTTAATGGAAGGGCATGGCTCCTGGAAAGAACGCTCACAAACCATAAATAAGTTCCGCTCAAAGTCTGTATTTCATTTATGCCAGTGATGGATTTGGTGATTTGGAACTTTTCCAGGCTTCTCTTCCTTCGCTCCGATCTCTCTACTTCACGCAAATATCTCCCTAAAGTTTTTTCCCTCCCGTTCTCTAACCACTAAGCCCGTTTAACCGTGAATAGTTTTTTCACCCCGTTTTGTTTTTCGATGCTTATCTCTAAATAACTGAAAATAGGATTCCTAGTAGCTACGACAAAACCAGCGTGAGTGTTACGCGTGAAAATTCGTCATCATTTGGTTCATGATGACACCAATACAAGACTTTAGAGCCAAAAGAGCAGTGAATTCTCTCGATTATCTTAATAAAATAATTTTTTACTGAAATCGTATATTTTCAGATTTGAAAGGGGGAGGGGGAGGTTATCTTAAAAGCGATATAAAATGCTGAATAAATTTACATTTTCCAGAACATATCTCCCGAAAAAAATGCGATTTTTACTATAAAGTTATCAGGTCCATGCTATAGAGAAGGAGAAAAAAAGCCAGGTTCTAAAGATTATGGAAATTTCCCATTTTTTCTTCTCACCCAACACAAGGCTATAAAATATTTCCACTAAATTACGCATGAAACTCTTTTCCGAAGTTTTGAGGAAATATTTGTCTTCTACGAAGTATAACCACCAAAACTAAGAATTAGCTATTATATATACTCAATCAGAACGTCAAAAAGTATACTTATCTCTTTGGATAGTAATTTGTAAATATATTACTGGAAATTATAAACACCATTACGCCATTGCCAAGAGGAAATCACCATTTAGGCATGGCAACTTATTTCTGTGCCCCTAGATTCCGCTTACGTGACCAACCGATGTGAGATGAATTTCTCATCTTGCCATTGGAAGAGGTATGATAAATGATTCAAAACCCACTTAAGTACCACCTTCGAATAAGTTTTTTTTTATTTTTTAACGAATTAACATGAATTTCTTATCTTTCCATTTGAATAGTTATTCTAAATCAGTCAAAAAACCACTGAAGCAATTAAATTTGCCGTATAAAATGGAGCAACCATAAGCTGAATTGGGAAATACGGTGCTGACAACGATAGGAGCAATATTCGTAGTTGTAAATGATTGCAAACTTTATTCATTTTAATATGCCTCAAAAGAAACCACCACATTATTCTCCCTAGAAAATGCAGCCTTCCATTCAAACATAGTAGAATGGAGGGCTGCAGTAAACCAATCCTAGGATTGAAATACTAATGGTGATGGTGATGCCTAAGAAGTAGTTAACTATAAATTTAAGTTAATACTAGTACTGAAGACAACATTCGACATCTTAGTTTTTACCTTTAGATCGTTTTTGTGGGTTTTGAAAGTCTATTGTTTCCGAAGAATGTTTGATATCGACAAGCGTGTACTGATGCTCCATCCAGTGGCGGCGACCTCCATAGTCTGGTTGACACGCTAGCTTCCATTATTTTGCATCATTATGGTCTCAACATTATCCGAGAGCTCCCGGCGTAATCTCCATCTCACCTTGGAGGACTTGGAGGCGGATCTGCGTCCGCTGCACCCTTTTCCTTCTCCCCCTTCTATGCCAATGCTAGCTATACGAAACGTGAAAAGAAACCACCGCGATATTTACTTCTCGCGCAATTTCACGCACAATTTGTCAAATTGCTCGGCCGAACGAAAAAGTTGGGTTCTGGCCAAGGTTTGTACTCCTCGATCCGCGTAAAAACGTGCTTTTGCCTTCAAAATCACGTATGGCACAATTCGAGACGGCAGACAGATAATGGCGGAGGGTAAATCTTTTCCTCCTCTCCGAAGAAAAAATAATGGTAAATAATTACGCCAGTACCGTAATTTTTTTTCGAAGAAAAAATGGAATCCAAATGGAATTTTTTTCCGAGAAAAAAATTCCATTTGGAATCGTCGACGTGATCAAATCAGAGCACCCTGTTATTTAAAGGGCATGCCTGCACATGCTATGTGGCATACATGTATATACTTGTACATGCTCGGTGAAGTCTATTTATAAAAGATCGCTTTGCTCTGTGCCCATGGACTGCTAGTTTCCCAGGCTACAAACCATCATCACCCAGATAAGTGAACTGTTCTTGATGGTTGGGAAAGATTTTTGGGGGGAAAGGCTTTTCATTTCTACAGTGGATTGCTATCGTATTTTAATTCGTCATCTAACTGTACCATTTTCTCAAACGGTCACGTTTCCAACATTTTGTTGAACGCTACAAAACCTTATGTATTCAAAAGTGTATAAAATTATCATAAAAAACCAGGAAAACCGAATTCTTATTTTGGAGGAATCACTCAAAGACTTTTGTTTGTTTCAGAGAATTCCGGGGTCGAAGAACGCGGCGAAGGTCGTTTCATGAAGACGAATAACGCCCCTCTTAATTTTAAGTAAATATTTCACAGGAAATTTTTCAGTGACCGATTATTCAGAGTGACCGATGATTAAAAATACTGTTGCGCTCTCTTCATTTCATCCACCGAAAGCATTTTTAGAAACCTTTTCTCATAAAATATGACTTCCCTAAGCTATAATAATTTCGAGTTCCACCAGTATCTAAAATTTCGAAGGGGAAAAATTACTGAATTATATGATTAAAAACACATCAATCAAAAATATGTATGTTATAGTTCAATATTATGGACAAGACTATAGAACGATACAACGATGCATTTCTTTGCCTCTCCTAACAAAACACAACCTGATATCCGTCACTACAAAGAGCCCCTCTTCAATTTTCCATATTTCCTTCTTCCCTCGATTCCGTATAACATACCTATGAAGCTATTCCTATCCCTTCGTCGCTTGCCTAACGTCCTCCCATCTAAAAAAGATTTCAACATCCCATCGTCAATCAAAATGCTCTGCATCCTCCTTTCGTGCCTCTTTTGAATTTTTCTCAGCAATCATTTCTCCTAGACCGCAATGTATTCTCAATTTGTTTTCTTTTATACCCATTGAAACTTTTCCATAATTCTCCAAATGCAAATCTCAAAACCTTTCACTTTGCGCCTGTCATCTAGCTTCAACGACAATGTTTCCACGCCGTACAATGCCACGCTCCGCATAAAAGTTTTAACAAGTCTTTTCTTAACAACTCTACGTCCTTGTCATTATCCCCCGCCTTTTCAAGCACCTTTGCCCGTGGTAATTCTTCTCCTTATGTACCTACTATTATGAAGATTAAGGCCCCCTTCTAAGATAGGTAAACTGTAATGCCTGCTCTAGTTTTGCACAGGATTATGGTTATATATTTCATATTATTATTTTTCCCCACCTCTCCGTCGCGTTGAAACCTCCAAAGAGGACCTTGAGGTGGTATGTGCATGACTGGTTGAAAATACTGCGGAAACAATTACAGGGCTTATTGCCTCGTTATATTAGCCCTTATTGTTTGATGCATTTAGTGAGAGTTCGTTCGAGGCGTTTTGATGTTTGAGTCATTTCGGTTTTCAGTAACTCCGCGTCGAGTTGCCTTTCGTGGTCGATTATAATAAGTTAAAAGCAAAGCTACTTCATTAATATATAATTATCATTATTAGGTAATCTACCGGTTAAGGTAGATTTTTGGATGGACACAACTACCAAATAAATATTTTGTTACTCCTAACAAAACACAACATCCAGCAAACTACCCTACATCAGGTCCCTCTTCATGTCTGAGTACCTCCTTCCTCCCTCATACCGTCCAATATCCCTATCCTTTTCCGGCCCTTTCCTCGTTTGCCAAACATTCTCCCATCTATTACAGTTTTCAGCATCCCACTGCCAGTCAATACGCTCTTCGTCCATTTCGTCCTCCTGCCTCCATAGGATTTCTCCCAACAAACCCCTCTCTTCGTCCACCATACCAAGTGATTCCTCGTATGTTATCTTCTCGGTCCATTTCACCTTCTCCATTCTTGTCCACGCCCACATTTCAAAAACGGTCCACATCAAAGTATTTTCAAGTCTTTTCTTAACATCCTTACTCAACATCCCTGTGATCAACTCCCTCCTTTTGAAAGCCTCTTTGCCTAGCGCAATTCTTCTCCTTACGTCCCTACTACTTTGACCGTGTTGGTCCAAAACACTTCTGAGATACGTAAACTGTTCTACCTGCTGTAGTTTTCGCCCTCCTATTTTGATGCTTAGCTTAGCCTTTTTCTTTCTAGAAAATCGTATAACCTTTGTTTTCTTAATATTGATTCTCATCCCATACCTGTCGCACTGAATTTCCAATTCACTAAGCAATGCTTGCAACCCCTTGGCTGATTGACAAACTAAAGCTTGGTCATCAGCGAACCTAACTGATTTTACGAATTCCCCGCCCACTTTCATTCCTACCTCCAGCTCTTCCCATGCCTCTTTAATCATTTCCTCTGCGTACAGGTTGAACAGCAACGATGATAATGGGCAACCCTGCCTTACACCCCTTCCTAACACTGCCCATCCGGACTCCCCGTTTCCCACCCGCACCTGAGCAGTCTGAGACATGAACAGGTTGCGGATTTGCCTCCTTTCCCTCCAATCTATTCCTATTTTCTGCAATATACTCATTAGTTTTTCCCAATTCACCCTATCAAACGCTTTTTCGAAATCTACGAAACAGGCAAATACCTCCTGGTTGTGTTCTATATTCCTCTCGATTAATAATCTCATTACTGCAATGGCATCACGCGTACCTGTCCCCTTCCTAAACCCAAACTGATCATCCCCTATGTAAACATTTGCCCTACTCTCTTTCCTTCTGTTGATGATCCTGAGAACAACTTTAGCTGCGTGGCATATCAAACTAATCGTCCTGTAGTCCTCACATGATGTAGCCTTTACTTTTTCGGAATAGGGACAAACACTTATCTCAAAAAGTCTTCCGGTGAGATTCCTTCCTCATAGATACTACGAATCAGTCCATATAGCCTCTTCCTCCCACATTTTCGTAAACATTTCAGTAGCTGGTTTGCTTTTTTAACACACTTAGGTTTATATTAATTTTTATTAGCATGATACGTCCAATGATAATTCTAGATATTTTTTCATTTTTTCAACGTTATACGTGTCGGAACACACATTAGGTGTTCGCTCATTAAAATTCAATTTTCATACGTATTTATCATAATAATCAATAGTAGTTTATCAATATAAGTAAGTTTTCGATGGACTCAAGGACTAAGCACTGCCACGCTTGCCTAGCATGGCACAAATTACCATTTAGACAAATATTAAAACGTACCCTTCTTCTACTCCACACCTTTCTGCCACCCTTCATTTCGTCCATTATGCCTATTCTTTTTCTCCCTCTTCCACACATACCCAATATTCCTCTCTCGATCACTGTCTTCAACATTCCATTGCCATTCAGTATGCACTGTATTCATAATTCTTTGTCTTATTCGAACTCCCGCCCGTTTAGTACATTTGGTAAATCATTCTTCGGGGCATGAAAAATTCACGAACAAGAGAAAAGTCCGGAGTAAGTTGGATGGGGAGAGGGTGACTCATGGTCCTCGCGCGTGAGAGGCCGAAGAGAGCACGGAGCCATTAAAACGCCGGACTGCGGTTCGCCCTCCCGTAATAGACGATCGCTCTGCGTTGAGCAATTTGCGCCAAGAAAGCTATCCTGGTAAAGAATAATTGCTTTTTTTATGACTGGACGTTTCCTGTTTTCTTTTCCTCCGTGTGAATCCAGGAACGAGCGATCACCTCAAGGTTCAAGAAGTCACCTTTTGAAAATACCCAGAAACCGGCGATGGTTGGCACGGCAAGCAGAAAAAGATGACGCTCCAGAATTCCATCAAAGCGCTACCAATTCAATCTGGAACATCCCTGGAGAAACAGGTCCCGTAACTGCAATCTTTGAGTTTTAGATACCTCAGGCTTGCTCGATGAACACACTGTAGTGCAAGGGCAGCGGGAAGTTTTTTCACCAATATCTCAGCAATTAATGAATTAATGGCAGGGTGAGAGACGGGTGGATTAGGGATTATGCGCAGAATTCTCAAACAGTCGCCCAACTTATCTATTACGAAAATTTCCCTAAAAAAGCCGTAATATAATGCACAATATTTAAGACTAGAAGAAGCGTATCCAAAGCGGTCACCATACTAATCTGAAGTAATTGATTTCCAATTTCCAATTTCAAAGTACTTTTCCATCGGAGATAGGCCATAACAGAAAAAACATATGGATGAATGTAAGGGATGGGAATGTGGTGCCATTACACGCTTTAAGGAAGGATAACTTCATCCTGCATATTCTAATATGTAATAACCTCCTGAAAGATAGGAAATGGAATCCGAAGGACTGCTAAGTCGAACCCATCAAGGGTCACTAAATTAGCAGTAAAAAGAGTGAAAATAATGAAGACACTGAATGTGGTAGGAATAAGTAGTAGCGAATTGCAACAAACCGATCTTCGATTGGTAAACTGCTGCTAATCATGCGATTTGATTAATTGAACTTAAGAGTTTAGATCGAAATCCGGGGAACTGAACCAAACTAGCGACCCCTTGAAATTCGCACATCGCAGTGCTTTGGCCATCGATTATGCAAAGAGATCGACGCCTGGCTTGCAACGTCATCTCTTCCGGCCAGGTAAATGAAAATTTCTCCATGTGCGATCACCTATTGGTGGAAGGATTGGAGTCAGATATAAGTTACTCCACGCAGTGTCTATTCCTCAGTTAGGTGACTGCTAAGACGTCTGAATGGATAATAAATCCTGGAACTACGGAGGTCGGTCACCCGCGCCGGGTGTTGCACCGGAAGCGGGGAAGACAAGGTCCCCGCGGTCGTCATCGCACAAAATATCAATAGGGGCAATATCGCTGACAGCAGTGAAAAAGGGGACTCAGAAGAGGATCACAACAATTAGGTTAGGGACAAGGGGTATTGAGACAATTCTAAGGACAGGAAGACTAGAAAACATCAAGAGGGAAATGGAGAAAGGAAGTATAGACGAATGAGAGATTTCACTGTTTGTAAGTACACGGCTTGACCGGGATTCGAATTCAAACCCTTGATATTTAGCTGAATACTTTAGCCAGTGAAGCCACCGTGACTTCCTCTTGCACTTTGGATTTCTAAAGCCTTTAAAGGAACGAGATGTTCCGACGATTTACCACACATGAATTTCACAACGTAATCGCAGTTGTGCGTATTGCGCCACAGTCCACGTGGCTCGAGTCAACGTTTACACACATAACGTTGACAAAGAAATACGGTAAAGCCACAAGAGTTACTTTAGCGGATTAACATGCTGATATGCACATACATGCGATAATTTCACAGCATGACCATCATTCACAGAGACTGACATTCAAACCCGGATCCTCAATATCCGGCCGAGTGCATCAGCCACTTACGCTCGTGGTTTGTGGTGCACTGTGAGATTGCATGCATGGCAATTACTGCGTGCGACATTGTATGAATGCCTCAGTCGTTAAACTAGCTAAAGACATCGTACTGATACATAGGGATATTAGTTCTAATTCCGGTCAAGGCGAATGATTTTTAAAAGATGAAATTTTCGCATTTGTGTGCCAATCAGCTGGTAACACCGCTGAAATAACTTTTTCGGCATTTGCCGCAGTTCTTGATGCACAAACAGGTTTGGGTGATGTAAGATGGAGAAGAAACAGCGGAGAGTACTGAACCGATAGTGACCAAGTAATTTATAGCGGGAGGCAGAAGACTCAACGTCGCTTAGCCATAATAACGAATAGGAAACTGAAAAGTAGGGAATAGAGCAGGAAAGTGGTAAAATTCTATTGGTGGAAATGTAAGCAGACGCGGCCAACATAGTGGTAATCCAGGAATACATGCCGACAAGTAGTCAGCGGGAAGATGTGAACAGTTTGTTCGACCAATTAGAAAAAATTGAGGAAGTGCGTAATAGTGATAAAGGATTCGGATCGCAGTGGTGGGCGAAGGAAAAGATAGGAGAGTACGGTTTAGAAATTTGGAACGATCATGAAGAGAGATCAGCCGATTTCTGCAAGAGAATGAGTTTAATGATGGATATCACCTGTATAAACATCATCTCAGGCGCATTTACCAATTGAACATTCCGGAATGGAATAGAAAGATGCCAGTTAAATTACAAAATGGTCAGGCATTGGTGTAGGGGCAGTATGGTCACATAGCAAAGCATCCGGGTGGTTGATATAAATTCAGATTATGAAGTAGTTTTTATGATAAACAATTTAAAATTCATAAGTATTAAGAGGAGTAAGGGAGTGCGGAAGTGGAAGTTTGAAGCTTTAACGGGAGTATGAAAAAGGAGTACCAAGAAACTATGAATAGATGACTGAAGATAAGGAGGCGGAAACAGTTAAGTAAAGGTCGGCAGACAATAAATAAGCAATTAAAGAGCTGAAAATGTAGCAATGGGAATAGTAAACGCTAAGATGATTAAGGAACCGTAAGTCACTGGAGAGATGACTAAGCGGATGGATGATCAATTAGAAAGAACTGGAAATAATTAAAAATTAATAGTGAAGAGAATATACAGGGAACTTAACGAAATTATCGAGAAACAAATAGTGCCAGGGGAGTGTCACCGAAACATTAGTGTAAAATATGAAGAAATTTTACAGGCTGGGAAAAATAGAAGCTTCAAAAACCTTTGAAGTTTACTTATAAATGAAGTCAAGCGAATTATCGGGGTGTAAGAAGGGTAAAACTGTACGGACCGCACGTGATAAGACAGGGAAATCATTTATGAAGCCGTAAGAGATTCAGAGGGGAATAAATGGAAACAGAAGAGTTTTCAGAGTATTTGGGCAGTGAACATAGACAAGGAAACGAAATGTGATGTGGATGAGGATACCATGGGTTCAATTAAGGGAAGATCGAAAGACCATATGAGGGAATAAATTCGAACAAGTTAGAAGGAATAAATAATATCTTCACAGAATGGGAAAAATGAAAGAAAGAGATTTTTTGTATTTTTACGCCGTATTTATGAGGGAGGAAGTTGGGTAACAAACTTAATTATATACATTTTATTCACATATCCGGAAATGAGTAATTCAGAACAATTTGGCGCATACAGTGTGGTAAGTTAATTTTTAATATTTGTACAGTGAAGGTAGTTCTGAGAATCATCGATAAAAAATTTAAAAAATAGTGCAAATGGCCTAGCCGAAGATTATTTTGGGTTTGGAGGGTAACGAGGAAAGCGTGACGCCATTGCAGTGACGATGACGTTAGTAGAAAGGATCATGGAGTTATATCAGTATATCAATGATCTTCGTGGATATCAAGAAGTCCTTGGACAGAGAACAGTAGATAAATTAGTGTAAGTACTGTGGAAAACAGGGGTAGACTGGGGGTATAAGCTTATTCGAAACCTGTAAATGGATCAGACGATACAGGTATGGGTATCCCTTGAGTAGTGATTGGCATGGAAGTAAAACTTGGGTGAATATTATTGCCGGTACTTTTTAGCTTTTCATAATCAGTATTTCAATCCTGAGATGAGTTTACTGTAGCCCTCCATTCTTCTCTAATCAGTGTCAACTCCCTCATCCCCTGATTATGCTGAGTGTTATGTGTACTTCGCCTTTATCTGGTCTTAGTTTCATCTGGTTTGTAGTCATCACATTCTTCTTGAAGTCCTCTGGTAGTTTTCCACTACCACTAGAGCTGTTATAGTATAATAGCTATTTTTTTGTATTCCATAGAGCGTATCCTACGCTTTGACTTCGAGTGCTTGTCCGTTTCTTTTGTCAACTGCTAGTGCCTTGCTGTCTCTCAGGTCCTTCGCGACTATGCCGAATTCGCTCCTTGTCTCTCCAGGCCCCGTTCGTCTTTTTCTATCACGATTTCTTCTTGAATTAAGTCATGTTCTAGTGAATTAGGCCCTTGGTAGAGTTCTTAACTGTATTTCTCCGATTTCTTTCCAGTGCATTCTTCTTCTATAAGTGTATTGCCATTAGCATACTGGATTTCGTGGGATTTTGTTTTGCTTTTTCCGAATCGTCTCTTTACCAGTTTATAAGAGATTTCGCTTCTTACATTCTTCATGTTGTCATTGATTTTCTTGCAGCAGCTTTCAACATTCACTCCTGGCTCTTCTTACACTCTCGGGTGACTTGGTTTCACATTTTCTTTCGAAGGGTTTCCGAAATATCATTTCTTAGATTCTTACATTTTTTTCCTGTATGAGGTCCATTGTGTCACGGTACAGAATTTAGGAGAATGATATCGTTTTCTAAAGAAACATCAGCCAGAAGAAGAGAAATGATGACAGGTTCGATAATTAAAGGAGTAAAGAAAAAATAAACAAAGACTTTAACTTATTGCTCCTGGATGTGAGTCCTGCTCTTTGAGTCAAGGGGAAGAGTGTAGATTAGAGGATTTAGAGACGTACTAGTGGACAATAATAGAGAAAATAATCTGGACGGATAGAAAACCGGATAATGATCTTTTAAATATGGTGGGTGAAGAGAGGAAGTTGCCAGGTGAAAATCGAAGAGGGCAACAAAGTGGGGGTAGAAAATATTGAGAAACAATGAGATGTTGAATCGCTGCTATTTGGGAGAATTTTAAGTAGTCGGGTTTGAGGAAAGAAGAGTATAGGCTTTATAGACGGCGAGAACAAGTTAAGAAAAACTGGAGAAGGAAATAATGTATGGCGAGCATGAAGGAGTTGACGTGATTTGTAGAACATATTATTCGTTAGATTAATAGTTGGTAGACGTCGGTTAAGATATTAGCCCAGAACGATTAGATAAGTTTGGAGAAGAATGGTGATAGGTACAGAATATTTCACAAGGAGAAGTCACTCGATGACATGGACTTTGATTAAGAGTGCTAAGAAAAGGCTTTATCAAAACTTTGATACGGATTGTAGTAATGTACGGCGCGGAAACATGGTCATTGGAGCAGGAAGATAGGAGGCTTTTGAGTCATTGGAGGCTTTGGAAATGTGGATGGAAATGCATTAAAATTTTAATTGAATAGGAAAATAAACGAGGATGTGCTAGTTATTTATTTACATAAAGACTTTATTGGGACGAGAATGAGACTTCATAGTCCCTTCTTCCACCTAACCCTTAAACAGTTATGGTGGGGGGGATTTTTGGAGAAATATAAAGGAGGCAGGAAGGTTGGGTGCCGAGCATTTTGATTAGCAATGGGATGTTAAAGACAGTGACAAAGGGGAAACTGTCTGGCTAGCGAAGAAGGGGCAGGAATAGGAGAGGGATGTTGGACAGAATGAAGCATGCAAAATTGAAAAGGGGCTCATTGAATAGGGGTGCAAGATTAAATTTTGTTACACTTTTACATGCTTATTTGAAAGAATTTAACGATACAACTCCATCCAACTCAGCAAGTCGCCGGAAGGGCGAATGGCAGGGTTTGTCAGTTAGTCTACCATTTTGATAAAGGGTTATCTTTACATTCCGTATAATTTTTTATTTTCCTGCATTTCGATTTGCCACGTGCAATGTTTACTATTATTTTCGTAATGAATAATGGGAAAGGATTCCCTATCGTTCTCTTCATTACTCAAGTGTTCACCACTCGCTATAGTCAAACACATCAGCGTCATTGCGGCTCTAGAACGATCATTTGCGGCAGCGTTAAATTCATACAATTTGTGATTATCTAGTTGTGTTAATCATGCATGAAATCTTCACGCTTGCCTTCGCCTCAACCCAGGATTTCGAATAGTTGTGCGACACTTCTCGCTCGAGACGATTTTTCACAAAACAGGCAGCATTTCCCTGAACGTTTTTAATTCCAAAAGTAGGTCCTTCTGCTCAGGATCCAAAATGCTCGACCCGATTCAAGATGAGGCCTGACCAACGTGAAATAGCACCTCTCCTTAGCCACGGGTATTTCCCCACTACTCGTTTGACGAAGCTGGGTTTCTTTCATGCAGCTTCGTAGATGTTCTGTAATTTTTGCTGTAACTGTTATTTTTTTCCTGATTGTCCCGAGGTTAGCGCGGCTCTCACGCATCATATATTGGCGGTCCATATCCTGTGGCGAAACTTAAATATTCCGATTACATGATAACTTCTCGGGATTTCATCACACATTTTTTCAACAATTTGACCAGTCTCTTGCCTCACCCGCGTAATTGTTTTTGTCGCAACAGATGTACGTAAAACAAGAAGCAGAGTCCAATTACACAACCCTCGGATCGTTTGTCTCATTAGGGCAGGCCGATTCAGAAAATATCTTGAAAGATACTTCTGCTATCGTATCATACGAGTCGAGAGCTTTTTATCTTCGAATTTAATCATGTCCCAACTCTGCCCTGTGTGATTGTCTGTAGTTTTTGCAAGTTTCCTCGAGGAACGTTGTTTATGACCTTAATCCGTTAAGCAACGTGTGTGGCGGATATATGTGATAATAGGTCGCGAGGTCGGATTTCACCTCGTTGTTAAGTTGTTATCCGTTGATAGTTTTTACGGAGTTGCTTCGGAGCTCAGCGCAAACAAAAATTTTTAAAAATAAATGACTTCATCCTCAGGAAACTGGGAATATTAAGTCCACCCGACATGACCTCAAGACGTTGGAGTATCGTAAAAGCGCTGATATACTTATCGCTGAAACTGAAGCAGTGGTAGGTTTTTCAGGAGGCCTACTCCTGCGGAAGCCATTTAAAACTAACGCACAATGAAAAGTATTTAAGGAATCAGAAGTTGAAAAGACGGAAGAAATTGTTCATGATAAAAGTCACCTCTCAACTTTTTTATTTTAGTCCGTTTGAAACCAATTCTAAAATCCTAAAGACACGATTTTCCAGTTTCTAAGGTTCCGAGGGATGTGGGATGTCGCAATGAAAAGCACTGACCCTCCTACCCGGAGTGAATGAATTTTACACGCCAAAAGACTTATTTAAGGGTGAGTTCTTCCATCACTTATAAAGTTAACCTTCAGGCTGATTATTCTAATAGTTACGCTATTTCATACGGTCGAAATATATCGTTTCTTAAGCCAGGCTTACGAACATTGGGTGAAAATTGATTCTTCTACATATGGGAGTCGTGGTAGAGTTTTGGCGATCCCAGGTCCTGTGTTCAATCCTAATGACTTATTTTCATTTGATTTTTTTAATTTTTAGTTTTTCTATTTCATTCACAGGAAAGGGGAGTAACAGCTGTAAATTACCATTAACGATTCATTGTAAGTCCTTTTTCATTTCCACTCAGAAATTCTTCCGGAGCTCATTCTTTTGAGTTCAGTTTCCAGATCATCTCTTCGCAACAACCGACAGTAGTCTTCCATCTTTTTGACAATCTTTGCATACGTCTTTGCAGTTCCTTGAAGTCCTGGTAAAATCATTCTCCTTATCCCTCGCTGATTACCCCAAGTTTCTCGGTGAAGTAGTTGAAGTGAGTTTTCTGAAAATCTACCCTTAAATTGATGATTCATTGATCATAATTTTCACTCTTTCTTTTTAGGTGAAGCTTAAACCTTTTATTGAGCAGTTCCGTTCACACTGCAAATAAAGCTGAAGTTCAGCGCTATTAGCTTCAGATCATAGGCATCTCAAAATAAAAATATTTTTTCTTCTCTTTTAACCTCATTGGCGGCTCTTATACATATCTATATATATATAGGTATCATATTTTTTTTCTTGGGAATGATAATTGAGGTGGTTTCCCGTTGCCTTCCTCAATAGTGTTTTTAACGTGACACCATCACTTACTGGCCGCCCCACTGGGGTCAGACGCCATTGCAGCCGCCTCACTGAGGAACAGACGCTGCGTGGACTACCTTTCTTCTGGCTCCTAACCTTCGACCTTCGACCCATGGGTGACCCTACCAGGAGCAAATTTTATTACTCCCGCCAGCACAGCTCTAGGGGTCATCGGCACGCACAAGCCCTTCCACCACGTCAAGGTTGTAGTCCGGGGAGGGTAGATTGGAGGCTTTTGAAATGTGGGTGTGGAGAAGAATGGAGAAGGTGAAATGGACACAGAAGAAAACAAATGAGGAAGTACTTGGTATGGTGGGCGAAGAGAGGGGTTTGTTGGGAGCAATCCTATGGAGGCAGGAAAAGTGGATGAAGGGGGTGTTGACCGGCAGTGGGATGTTGAAGACTGTGATAGAGGGTAGAATGTTGGGCAAAAGAGGAAAGGGAAGGAACAGGATAGGGATGTTGGACGGGATGAAGGGAGGAAGAAAGTACTCAGAGATGAAGAGGGACCTGATATAGAGTAGGATGATGGATTTTGTGTTTTGTTAGGAGTAATAAAATATTTGTTTGGTAGTTGTGTCCATCCAAAAACCTACCTTAACCGGTAGATTACCTTACAAAAAAATATATAGGTATAGTTCATTGCACTGGAGTTCAAAACATGTTTTGTAACCAGGAGTTATACCGAGGTATTCATGGTATACTTTTTAATGAAGTCCCATTTTGCTGATGTTCCTCTTTTGCTTTTTACTACGACTACACCGTACTTATCTCCAAAACTTATCGGGTGCATTAAGACACAATTATGCCATTTTGCCTACACCATTTCTCGTGGGAAAATAAAATCTTGAAAATTGCACATCAAACGAAAGGGGAGGCACAAGGGTAATAACCGCTTTGCATTACACATATAGTTGTTCATTATACGACCAGGTTTCGCGGCAGAGTTCCAAGTTCCGATCATATACCTTGTATCGAAACCTGGTCGTGTTATAAATAAGTTTATGCATGAAAACGCGAGGTATTTTTTAAGCTATTACCATTGTGAAGTTCCATGAAGTATAGCCGGATAAAGTTTCTTTCGAAGAAAAGACGCATTTATTAATAGAACTCTTTGCCACTCCACTGTCCACGAATAAGGGCGTGGAAGTCTAGTGGGTAGAGTGCTGGTACCGAAGGTACTCGAAGACGTCTCTGGATACCCTCAGCTTCAAGATGTGTGATTTTTCAGTCACAAGATCTTCCTGGGAATCCACAGGCGATACAAACTGGCCCTCTCATACCTTGATGTGTGAAATTTTACAAGCCGTTGGGCTTACTATTTTGTGAGTTCTATCTAAAATCACCAATCAAACCAACCTTCGGCTTGATAACTGAGATTTGGTTGCTTTTTTCCAAGCTGAAGTGAATGACTGAACATACTGAAATGGGGTAATAAGGGTAGGGAAACACAGATGAGTACTGTAATTATAGAAAACCCTCTTGCGTCCTCGGCCTTTCCTCCCACACCCTCTTCCCCGACTATCGTGACTCATTTCTTGGCTCGGTATTATTTATTGCAATGTTTACGAAGCGATAACAGAATATATGTTTGCATTCTATTTATTTTATGACGGTGAGTCCCCTTCTTAGTGGTTTGTCTGGGAATGGGCAGCACTTTGGTTACGTATTGTATAGGATCAAATACAGTCATCTAAAACCATCCTCTCCAGCCCGTATTCTTACTTTGCTACTCTAATTGAAAACAGTAGCTTACAGAAACCTGCTGAAGTCTCCCGCAGAGGCGCGGAAGGAAAATAGGCACCACGTTAATACCTGTACATCGCACATCTACTCAACACACCGAAAGCCTGTATAATAGGTTGTGGCACGGGGCGTAAGGACACAAGCCAGGAAAAATCCATGAATGGAAAAGAAAGGTAAGAAATACGTAAAGGGAGATTGTATATTGTGTTAATGTGTTTTGTTATGGTCAACATACACACATAAGAGCTTACACTGCCGTAGCTCTGGGAAGTATCGACCGTGAATCCGGAGAAGTGCTATTCACAATAGGCAATTATTATTTATTATTATTATTATAAGGTAATCTACCGGTTAAGGTAGGTTTTTGGATGGATACAACTACCAAACAAATATCTTATTACTCCTAACAAAGCACAAAATCCATCATCCTACTCTATATCAGGTCCCTCTTCATCTCTGAGTACTTTCTTCCTCCCTTCATCCCGTCCAACATTCCTATCCTGTTCCTTCCCTTTCCTCTTTTGCCCAACATTCTACCCTCTATCACAGTCTTCAACATCCCACTGCCGGTCAACACCCCCTTCAGCCACTTTTCCTGCCTTCATAGGATTTCTACCAACAAACCCTCTCTTCGCCCTCCATACCAAGTACTTCCTCATTTGTTTCCTTCTCGGTCCATTTCACCTTCTCCATTCTTCTCCACACCCACATTTCAAAAGTCTACGTATATTCTCCTGCTTCAATGACCACGTTTCCGCACCGTACATAGCTACGCTCTATATCAAAGTTCTAACGAGCCTTTTTTTGGTATCCCTATTCAATGTCCTTGTCATCAATTCCCTCCTCCTTGTGAAAGCTTCTTTGCCTAATGCAATTTTTCTTCTATTCTTAACATTTTAAGAGTTAATATTAAATCTTCCTATGTATGGACCTTATTTTGCACACACACTTTTGATACATGCACACCCACATTTCAAAAACGGTCCATACAAAAGTTTTTTCAAGTCTTTTCTTAACATCCTTACTCAACGTCCCTGTCATCAACTCCCTCCTCCTTGTGAAAGCCTCTTTGCCTAGCGCAATTCTTCTCCTTACGTCCCTACTACTTTGACCGTGTTCGTCCAAAACACTACCGAGATACGTAAACTGTTCTACCTGCTCTAGTTTTTGCCGTCCTATTTTCATGTTTAGCTTAGCCTTTTTCTTTCTAGAAAATCGCATAACCTTAGTTTTATTAATATTGATTCTCATCCCATACCTGTCGCACTGAGTTTCCAATTCACTCGGCAATGCTTGCAACCCTTTGGTTGACTGACAAAGTAAAGCTTGACCATCAGCAGATTTAACTGATTTTACTAATTCCCCTGCGGCTCCTCCCCTTCCTAAACCCAAACTGATCATCCCTTAAGTAATCATTTGCCCTACTCTGTATCCTTTCGTTGATGATCCTGAGAGCAACTTGAGCTGCGTGGGAAATCAAACTTATTGTTCTGTAGTCCTCACATGATGTAGCCTTTACTTTTTCGGAATAGGAACTAACACTGATCTCACAAAGTCTTCCGGCACAATACCTTCCTCATAGATACTACGAATCAGCCCTTATAGCCTCTTCCTCCCACATTTTCCTTAACAGTTCAGTAGTTCCGCAGGAATGTTATTAACCCCCACATTATAGGCAATAGAAATGAAAAAGTAAATTAGAAATTTCAAAAACAATGCATGTAAAATTTACGTGATGATTTTATTTCTATTTTCTACCCCAGAAAAATATCTGCCGCCGCCGGGATTCGAACCCTGGGTGGGAAGCCAGAACCTGAGCCACCGCACTCTCCCGATCCCCTAATTAATTCGCATGGAAAATTTAAATAGCATATAGAGCCCGCCAAAAAATGTATACACACTTCAGGAAGAGGAACTAATTACAAAATATGTTCAAAGTTGTAGGTGACCTTTATCCTCCAGATATTTATTAGTACGGCAATCTACTTCCTGGGCCACTTTTGGGAGTGTCCAGCAGGACTGGTGCGCATGCATTATCAATTTCTTCTCTAAGAACTGCCAGTGTAGGTGTTTTTCTGCGATAAAAGACATATTTTACCCTCCCCCATGGATAAAACTCTGCCAGTATTTAATCAGGAGAATATGCGGGGCACTCAACTGCATCTCTTTATCCTGGTCAGTGTCCTTGCAAATTCTCCACCAGATAAGCCCACACGTCTTGGAAGTAGTATACTTTTGCGCTGTCTTTTAGGTAGATAAGTACGTCATTCCTATAAAATTCGTGCATGGTAGGAAAAATGGAGATGAGTGACCTGCAACAGTTTCAATGCCTTCAAATATCATAGCCATGAACGAAGCACTTGTTCTGTATGGGGTCTCCCGGATTAATGTGCATATAATTATTTTTGGTGGACAGTGTATATATTTTTGAATGACCTTTCTCGGACGAACCATTATCTAGATCATTTCTTTGTCTAGTATCTCATCATAAAATGAATAAGCATACGTCGTGACACCTAAATATTAAATTACTACTCCGATGATACATACTTGAGTAAGGTTCACATAAATGACTTCTGGTTTTGTCTGAAGTTGGACGTACAAGAAGAGTAATCAACCAGTTTGCTTGCTGAATAGTTGAGGGTGAAGCTGATAACGTATCAAGTCATGTGGCCTGTGAAATTCAAGCAGGAAGAGCACATCCTTTCTCTGCCCCCCCTTGTGGTTACTCAGGAATATCTGGTACCCTAAAAATCACACAAGTAGAAGGGCAGGCTATTGGGCAAAGCAGAAAAAAGGTTCTTTTCATCATAATTTCTCATCAATTCCATGAGAAATCTTTACGTGATGGAGTTAAACGGTCATTTTTCAAGTCAGCCATAATAATACTCGATAAATAACCCACGATATTCCAGACAACTTTTGATGAATTCAATTTCGCAGGTATTTGCTTTGTTCATTTAATCCCCATAAAATATGCATTCATTACGATGCTAATATTTACTACTTCCGAGTTATCTTACCGCTGGAAAACGAACTAAAGTAACTTTTTTTGGCGTTTTCATAGCGTATTTGGCTTTTATCCCGCTTAAGATTTCCCGTGTGGTTTTCTTGTTTCTCTCGCACAGGATATGTATGTACGAGTCCTATACACTCGTATACGGTTTTTTTTTGCAGTTCAGCTGGCGATTGGATCATTGATTAATATTCCCGCTAACTGGTTTTACAGCGGCTTTGATTTACTTCGTCTACCAATGATTCCAGGAGACTCGGTAATCTTTAAAAAAAAAAAAACAGTTCTGGATAGTTTTTGATTTTTCGCCCGGAATGCAAGGGGCCTGCAGTTCAATTCCAACCCCAGGTGACTTTTTTAGTCGATAGTAAAAATTCTAAAATTGCACTGAGACGTGAGCAAAATCCAAGGAAGCGCAAACGACCACTACGACTTGGTTTTACAGTCTCGGTTCGCAACCAAGTAGGTACTAGTCACTCTGAAGTGTTTATGACTGCTGGAAGATAGGACAAAAGTGGAGCAATTCATGTTGTCGTAAAACACCGGGAAGCTTTGGGCATGAAAACGTCTGGGAATATGAATTTCTGGTACCATGCAATATTTTTTGCTCAATTCTGTAAAAAAGGTGGAAATAGATTGCCTCCACTTTGAAACTTTATGTAATGATGACATTGAAATGATAGTCATTTTCAATGTTTACTACTCCGTCTCAATTAACGCGAGAAGCCAAAATTAGATTAGTCAAAATGACGATAAGACGATACAATTACCACATAAAAAAGCGACTGGCTAATATAAAAAAGAGGGACCTTACTGATTTTCAGTATTATGGGGATAATCCTTTAGTTACCGCAGGACCACCTTTGGAGACTCCTCATCCACGCGCTCGTAGGATTGTTATCGCCCAGAATGTTATCTCAGAGCAAATAAAAATATTTATTACCGATGTAATCAAAAAGAATTCCCTCGGATACGACTGCCACTCAAACACCTCACCCATTAAATTTTGGCGTGCCCTGACGATAAAAATTATCCATTCGACATGGGTCGTTGAAACGAACCAGAGAGAAGTGAGCAAAAACCTTCTTTTCCATCTCGATCGCACAGGTTGAAGAGCTATAAATGCCCAGGTCGTAGCCATGGAAGGCGGAGAGTTTCCGAACGGAGGTGTGGACAAGGACGATGGCGAGGAAGTCATCAAGTCTCCGTGGGCCGAGATGGCGGACGGCATTCAGGCACCGCCCGTATCTGCCGCGGAATATCTCCTTGGAGCCCTGAGCATGAATCAGGAGTACCTCAAACACAAGCCCTGGGTGGTGAGTGAGGAAGTTAATGCTATCGCTGATCATTTACATTAGTCATTTCTCCCATTTGCAGACTTAAAATACTGTTCTCCGAAAATTAATATTTTCATTCATCATTACGGTGTTATTTCTAAACTTCTATTTTCTATGAAAATTTCGTTTGTTTACAGTTGTTCTTTATTTGATTCTATAATTTTCAATTGGGTATTTTCCTACATAAGCAAACACTTCATTCAAATTCTTGGTTACATTGCACAACACACTGTGTGCATTCTGCGATAGTGGGAAACGGGAGTAAACTTCGTCAATGAGATGTTAAATTAACTGTAAATGTTTTAATGCATTCAATAATGCCATTTTCTTCGTAGGCCTATGACTCTAGTGCTGATGACGCGGAAAATAAATTTCTTTCACGAAGTTCTACGCCTCTCGTTCACTGTGCTTTGGATAAGGCAAACTAAACCAGTTCCGGTTCAATGTCTTTAGAACTAAATGGCTTTATCAGAAGACTTTGAGATAACCTGCCAAGATTACATGTTACGATGGGCATGGGGTTTTTCGGCCACGGATCTGGGGGCAAACATTCACTCACCTCAGATGAACATTCCAATTAAATGTAGCGCACTTTTCAAGGTAGATATTTGATGATCTTAGGACGAAGCACTGCTACTCTTCTAAGCCCGATATAACACGACGTTGAATATCCTTGAACCACACCTTACGGAATACGATATTTTAATTCCACATACTGTCTATCTTCATAATCCTTCGTTCTACTTCTCTCATCACATCCATATTCCTTTATCGCCTTCTTCAACTGTCGGTCAATACCATGCATCCACTTTTCTTTCTTTCTTCGTTTTTTTCCCGACAACCTTCTCACTTCCTTGCTATACTTATTATTTCTTGGCTGTTTTTTCTTTCTGCCCGCGCTATTTTTACCATTTTCTTCACGCCCACATCGCCCACCACGGTCTTCAACCTACTTTTATCCTGATTTTCTGATGGCATGGTTTGCGGAATTTCAAAGCGTGTGCTGTGGACACGCTTTGTATTGATCCTACTTGATAATTGAAGAAAGGTACAGGCAGAGCTCGGAAGCAATTTGATTACATACACTTGCAGTTAACCGGTCTGCTAAAAATAATCCATTGTAATTAATTCCGAAGTTTGTTAATTATGACCAAAACTGGAGTCTTCGTAAACACCAATCGTCATGCATCAATGGAGTTTAACTCGTAACCCTCAACAACAAATTAAAAGAAAAGATGGCCTCGATTTCACATAATATATCGAAGATATGTGCAAAAATTACCTATCTGGAAAAACAATACAACTTGGTCAGTGAAGAAAGAAGAATATTGACGTCGTTGTCATGACTTCTGTCGTTCTGGTCTCAGAATGAAACTAAGATCTTCTCCCTTCGGATGTCCAAAAAAGTTAGATTCCTCGAATATAACTTGATTCTCCTTGATCAAAGTATTTTCCAGTTTTTGGTGGGTAGCATCTTACGGCACGATGCGAAGGATGTTCACTACTGGTTCCAGTATGGTATCATATGATTTTCTACCATTGAAAATTATAGTATCTTAATATTTTACTGGGATACGAATCGTTTACTACTTCGCACTGGTAGTAAAACATATTGCATCTCAGCGAAATTAAATAATACCCTAAGCCCATTTCTGGGCAAAAATATGTATATGTTATTATAAAACCTGTAGTGTGTTTGTGAAATAAAAAATATATACTTACTTAATGAATTCTGACTTGGAAATGCGCTTTGATTTGAAGCTGGTCCACACAAACTTCACGCTTCGTTATCCCATTAAAAGTTCTGTATTTCTGTGGGTTTGCAGAGTTACATAAATCTCCTTTTTAGGGGCAAGACTCATCCTCCATACTGCCAGGCCTGGAAATAGAGACCAACCAATGTATTGGGAGTGTCTGAGATTCTTTATCTTCATACTTCGAATCTGTAAAAATCAAAGAATATATTTTTGCCAGAAATATTTATGCTATGTTTATGGTGATATGTGTTTTCACATGATCTAAAGAGTAAAAGCTGGTTGTACAGACCATAAAGGAGCAGTAATAAACATGAAAATGCCGCACTCCTGTACAATACTGTCACTTTGTAAATTCTGAACCATATTGTAGACTAGCCTGCAAATGTAACATTCCATAATTGCCATTAAGTACAATGCCAGTTGACTCCCTGACCATTTGGGTAATTCAGCAAATAAAAATACTTCTCTCTTGGGGAAATTAACATGCCCCATGGTTTTTAATGAAATTGCGCTCTTGCCTTAATGAAGACCCAAACTGCATTTATGCAAAAGAGTACTTTTGACAAAGTGATGAAAATGGAATCAAAGATGATGATCCAGCTTCATTTTTACTTTTATTTGGCACATATTCTAAGATATTGACACCATTTAAGTCAGTCAAAATGTATAGCGTAGAGATGTTATAAACAACTGCCAATTATTAATGTTATATTGGAAACAGAAGTATTATATGAAAAAGAGTAATTGCCATCTATTTTCAAAGACTCAGTAAAATAGTTAAGCAATTTTACATTAGTTAATGAATTTGCTAGAATTATTGGGTTTGTATATATAGAATTCCAATATAACATCAATATTGATACTGTCCCAAAAAAGGAAAAATAGCAGTATATGAGGATTACAGGAATAGAAGTTTGATTTCACACATGCCAAAATTATTACTTAGGTAATCCAACAAAAGTATGGAGAAGATAGCAAATGATTACTTGGGAGAAGTTCAGTTTGTATTTATATGCACAATAAAATAGCAAAAACAAGGTCACTTAGGGTATAAACAAGATAAAATTACGAGGGTGGTCTGAAAAGTTTCTGACCTCAAAAATTTCAGAAAAAATATCTTGTATCTTTGTTAGGTCAGAAACTTTTCAGACCACCCATGTACGAGTATATGGTTAATTGACTTTGAGAAGGCATTAAGCAGAGGAAACTTGGAACAATAAATGAATGTTTTGTAGAAGATAGGAGTACGCTGGATGGCCAGACAATGCATCCAGAACCTGTACATGTCTCAGACTGTACAGGTGTAGATAGCCAATGGACAGTCAGCATACACATTGCTAAGAAGGGGAATAAGACAATGTCTAATAACACCTCTTCTTTTCAATATGTATTTGGAAAAATGGTGAGGGAGTCATGGAACGGGTTGGAGGCAGAAGTGAAAGTAAGAGGGAAACTTCTGAAATTAGTTAGAATGGCTTTAGTTTGCTAGTCAACCAAAGGGCTACAATCATCTCTAATCATTACTGCTGAATCAGTATGATCGGTATCGGATAAGAAGTAATCATAAGATAACAAAAATAATGATTTTCCTGAGAACAGGGAGGTTAAGATAAAGTGGGGGGGGGAGATAATCGAGAATAGGTGGAAAAATTAACCTAGGTAGAAATTGTTTCAGGTGAGTGTGAGCAGAGTAGTGGGGGCATTAAAAGACAAGTTGCATTAGTTAAAGAAGCATTCACAAGTAATGATGTAAGGAGAAGACTAGTGAAAGCTTTCACATTATACTGTATGTATTGTAATTTATTATGTTTAAAAATGGCTGGAGGATGTGTAGATTAGAAGGTTTTGAGATTTGGGTGTGGAGAAAAATGGAAAAAAAGATAATTCATCAAAAGGAAAACAGAAGATGAAGTTCTAGGCATGGCAGAGGAAGAGGGATTGATAATGAGAGAAATTTGAAGAAGGCAACACAATTCAGGATATGCTAAGATACTGAAGGGATATACAATGGGATGCTGTCTGTGGATGGGACAACTATGGAATGCTGGCCATTGTGATCGAAGGGAAAATGCTGCATATGTGAAGTAGAGGGAGGAAACGTATTTCAGTAGGGAAAAAAGAAAAAAGGAAAAGTAATTCTGGATGGAATCAAGGGTGGGAGAAAGTATTTAGAGCAAAAGAATTGAGGTGTATTGTAATGTGAGGCATGGAGGTTAAGAATATTTTTTGCCCTGTATTTTAGGAAGTAGTATTGCAGTCATATGCAGTCTCAGGGCCCATTAAAGACCCACCCTCAGCCAGTAGACTGCTGCTCGTAATAAACCATTTTTAAAGTAATTTCATTATTTTGAAATCCTTTCTGATTTTGCTGATGATGCACACTTCTTCTGCTCTCTGAGTCATTGACCCTTGGCTATTTTTGATTTGATTTGTCATCAGAATATATATACTATGCATTCTATTTCGTTGAATGGTGATTAAAATCCCTGGAGAGTAATTCTAATGAAATTTTCCCGCCAGGTGGATGTAATTAGGAAAAAGTCCATCCTCTTCAGCGAGATAGAGCCGCTTTCATACAGAATCGCAAGTGCCCTCACAAAAATAGGATTCCAGAAGGGTGACTGGCTCTACTTTGTGACCTATGAAGTTGCTCTCATCTATGTGGTACACATTGGTGTTTGGCGGTGTGGTGGAGCTGTTAGGGGCTGTTTTCAGAAGGAGGGGGAAGGTAATAGTGATATTGATGTTTACTGTGAAAATTTTTTAAGTGACTGTGAAATCAATACTGTACCTAGTTGTAAAATAGAAAATTCTTTAGATGCCTTAACTTAACCATTATCCTAGTACCATGATGCCTTGTGACATTTGTTTCCTAAATGTTTTACCTGCCAATTTTCTAAAAACTCATACTTTAACCCAGGTTCAGTGTTTTACCAGCACCATTTAATAATTTAAGCTCTGAATCCTTGCACAGTGGTTTGGTTTCAATTTCAATCATGTACATATTGAGATCAACAGATATTTTAAGTCTTTAAATTCCAAAAATGTTTGAAGCCCCATGGTGGTCATCTTACTCCTCCTCCTACCACCTTAGGAATTAGGTTTTTGTATTGTACTTCCTCATGGTGATATTAATTAATCAAATAAAAGTGAATGCATTTGCCCTACTCACTTTGTTGTAGTAGAGAAATGTTGCTTACGTAGATATTTGGCGAAATGACATTTTTTAATAATGTAGCGGAAACCAAAATGCACTGTAAAAGGGTTAAGAATTGAAACCTGGCACTTGAGAATGCCAAACGTCTTTACAAAATAAATACAGATGTAAAAGAAAACAAGGTTTCTAGCATTAAGAATCTTAATTAGGCTCATGAAGTGGCTCTGCTCATTTCACTAATTAATGTACTTGCATATCAGAAGTTATTGCACTGTGTTCCTTCTCATAGATACACAATAGGTATATTCAGGGCCACCAATATATTGTGTTCATTAGATACATTCACAAATAATTTGATCATCCAATAGTTCATCAAATAACAGACAGTACCATGTTTTAAGTTTCAAGGTAGGTCTTTTACTGTGGCCTATAAGGACTTAATGAATGGGCATGATGGGTAGTTGCCCAGGGGGACTGTCAATAAATATACATTCTTATGCTATGATACACTGTAAATTTGTATTAGGAAAACTGCATAATTATCATTATTCTATAAATTTGTATGGGGATGCATAATTAGCATATGTTTAGTATTTATATACTTATTCAGATAACTGGTTGAGCAGGTGAGGGGACCCCCAGTGTTCAGGGGTGTATAGTGATGCCAAGGTGACTGTTTCCTTAACTGTAAGCAAAGAAGTATGAATAATGAAGATGAATTAACATTCCAACAGACATCCGAATCTCATGTATTGTTTGCTACATAAACAATGCTCAAAAAATGCTGCAAGAGGTAGCATATAGATGGTATTATCACTCTCATAATTCCTTATTTGGACAATTTGGTAATTGGTGTACCCTGATTGACTAACATTCATTATGCTTATTTTCTAGAATACTATTGCTTGCTTGTACTTTAGATCATTAGATTTAGAGAATTAATAAATATTGTCTTTATCCTTAGATGAATTTCAGAGGCAATTAGAAGAGACAGGAGCTCGTTTTGTCCTCTGTGATCGTGAAACTGCAGGGCCCATTAAGAGGGCCATTGGCCGCCTCTCTTGGTCAGTTAACCTGTTGTCTATTGGTGACACAGTGACAAGCGCCATTTCCATTGAGGGCATGATTGACAAAGATGATGGTTCAAGTAAGTAGGAAGTAAGTGGCTGCATTTGTAAAAATACACTGTTGATGCATGGCCGTTGTATTATGTGTTAATAAATATAAGCAATGCAATGATGATTTTGTAAAAAATGTTCTTTTTGAAAACATTTTGGAATATATTCATGTGGAGCCAAGAATAAATTCATTCATCTAAGATTGGTAGCTATTGTATGAGGTATTTATACAAATTCTAAGTTTGTGTATTCCAATTTCTCTCAGTTGTTCAAATATATTTGGGATGAATTCTTTCTGCATATTTTATTTTTCGTTAAATGTATCACCTTATCCATTAACATCAGGATCATTATCACCATTAGTGTTCAATGTATATGCGGAGGAAATAGAAAAAGAGACAAGGGAGAACTGAAAACAGGAATGAAAGTTGGTGGGAAATGCATAAAATCAGTTAGGTTTGCGAATGATCAAGCTTTAGTTCATCAGTCAGCCAAAGGGTAGCAAGCATTTCTGAGTGCATCAGAAAATCAGTGCATTAGTTATGGAATGAGAGTACATGTAAGAAAAATTAAGGTAATGTGGATTTCCAGAAAGACTAAGTTAAATATCAAAATAGGAAATTTCTAAGAAACTGCTGGAGATATGGCAACAGTAACTTATAATCATTTAAGGAGTCATCACTAAATGTGCATTATAATGCAACAATTGCAAATTGTAAAAATCTTTTGCCTTGACCATGATTTGAACCCATAAACAGGAGTTTATGGGTTCAAATCATTTAAACCCTGTATATCAATGCTCGGCCAAGTGCTTTAGCTCGTTAAGCTAGCAAGGCATCCTCGCACACTCTGAAATATTGGGGCTTTTAGCATAACTGGTTAAAACACTCAGCCATACATTGTGGGATATGGGTTTGAATCCTGGTAACTTTTTTTACACTTTGAAATTTTTGCATTTTAATTAAAACAGGAGTTCATAAACTTGAACAGGTGGAAAAGTTTACCTATCTGGGACATGTTCTGAACCAAAATGGTCAAAGTAGTAGGGACATAAGGAGAAGAATTGCATTTGACAAAGAAGCTTATACGAGGAGGAGAGAATTGATGATAGGAACGTTGAGTATGGATGTTAAGAAAAGGCTCGTTAAAACTTTGATGCAGAGCGTAGTTGTGTAATGTGCACAAACATAGCCATTTAAGCAGGATGATAGGTATAGATTGGAGGCTTTTGAAATGGTGGTGTGGAGAAGGAGGAGAAGGTGAAGTGGACAGAAAGGAAAACAAATGAGGATGGAGGAGGAGAGGAGATTGATGGGAGAAATCATAAGGAGATAGAAAAAATGGGTACAAAGCAAATTGATTGGCATTGAGATGTTGAAGATGGTGATAGAGGGGAGAATGTTAGGCAAATGAGGAAGGGGCAGGAATAAGATAGGGAAGTGGGATGGAATGAAGGGAGGAAGGAAGTGTTTGGAATTGAAGAGGGGTTACTGCAATATAGGTTTTCAGGCTGTGTTTTGTTAAGAGATTAGGGAATTGTCACTGTTTATTTTAGTAAATCGTATCCATCCAGAAACAACCTTAAATAGTAGATTACCAATAATAATAATGTCACATTATTCAACATGGAGAAACTTTTTGCTTTCTCATATTTTTTCAGGCAGTATAAGATGGGAGTGACACAAATTTGCCACATGCAAATGATGATTCTTGTCATTATACATTATGCCAAATAGAACAAATATTTTTATTGTAGGATGTGAACATATGTGTGTCATCCAGAAATATCAAGTATATAAATAACCAAGCACATTTATTTACTTGATTTTTCATTTAAGGAATCTAAGTAAAAAATAATGATAATGATTAATGTAAAATAATTTAGCCAATTTGAAAATGCTTCTCTGTTATGATGATTGCCAATGTGTGCGATTCATATAATTTATTTTGAATAATCGATTTTTTAATATGTACCTCCAGCATAATTTTCAAAATTCTAGGTCTTTTAAATGACATATTAATCAGAAATTAGTTACTTTTTCTCCTTGCCTATTTCAACAAATGACTCCATATCCATAAGTCAAATTTCCACGGATCTAATGTATGCCATAATAGCAATGAAATCACAATTTTTTTCAGTTAAAAAGAATATTTCATCCACAGTTTAAAAAATTATAGAAAATCAAGGATATTTATAATGAGCCAAAATACTGCTTCATACTCTGATATTATTTTTAAAAAATATGCAATAATTAAAATTTCATGATTATATAGTCTTTCTGCAATCTAGTCTGGGTCTAGTTCCGTCAGGTCTCTGGATGCATCCAGATATCATCTTTAAATATGGCTGTAAACTTTCAGAAAATAACTTTCTCATAGTGTTATTATATCTGCTACCTATTTCAGCATTCCCACATGAAGTGAAATTCAATCCTAGAGAAGATGTGCTTTGTGTTCCAAATACAAGTGGCAGTACAGGCAAGCCAAAGGGTGCTATGCATACCCATCACAATATCATATCCTTTTTGGAAAATATGGGAGGACCAAAGAAACTAGAGAAGTAAGTTGAAATAATAAATGTTGGAGCAAAGTCAAAGGATCACAAGAGATGCCATGGCAGTTAATAAATAGAGTTATCCACCAATCAGCAAAAATGCAGGCATTTCACATTCACCTTGACAAAGGCAAACGATTTTTACACTGTCAAATTCCAACATTTTTTATGTTGAAAAAAATTACTAATGGAATGTCAAATAGGAATTTTGTGGGCAAATTGTTCTGAAGTTGGTCGTATTTTCCATCTATTAAGGAAAGAGTCATAGATCTTTGGTAAAAATATAGGGACTAGAATGTCAGTTTTCTACTATACCGCATTTATCATTGTATCTGACCAGTTGTCGATATTTTATGCAAACATCTCTGAATAGCAACATGATTATTTTAATTCAGTTGTTTCCTTTCGTGCCTGAAGTGAAATGTGTTAATGCTAATCAATCGACATATAGTATACACATCCCGACCCAGCAAAAATGGAAATTCCTTTTAAATAGTTTAATATGCATGCAAAGAATAATGTCCTTATATTTTAATAGTGAATGCAAGATAACTTCACTATGTGAGATTATAAAAATGTAGTCAAGTAAAATATATTACCTATATGATTCAGATAATTTTGTAAAAAATTCACGTTTTTGCCCTTCAGTAATGAAACAATTTGAAAATACTAAGTAGTCAAGCTTTGAGATTCACCACTAAGCAATAATTGTATTTATACCTTATTGAATATTTTTGGAACATAATCAAATTTGTAACATTTCATTTCTATTTTTTCATCTAAATACTCATTCCTTTTACAGGGCTCCTGTAACAGGCGACTCTCTATTGTCTCTCATGGGAAATTTTTCTGTTGGAGCTTTCATGCATACGAGCATGGCAATAATATTTGGATATACCCTTATTACCATCTCTAAGTTTAATAAACACTCATTCATGTCACATCTTCTGAGTTACAAGGTGAGGAGTTTTTATGAAAAGAAGTCAGTCAACAAGTTTGAAAGCCACTAATGTCCCTTGATTTTCATCCACATTCCACCATCATTTAACAAAATATTTTTAAATGGTTGCCACCTTTGCCCCAACTACTATGAAAATTGGTTGATAGTCCAAAATAGACTCATATCTGAAAGAGAAGTGGGTGTATTTGACTCTAAGTAATTTCACTAAATTAATTTGAAATATGATATAATTGATAGCATTTTAAAGTTGGCATACATGCACAATGTTTTAAACCATTTTTTCTAAGTTATTTTTGATGCTGAATTGTGGTCTTAAGTTTTCAACCGCACACTTTTAAAAAAGTATCCACATGGTACTTAATTGTAATGAATATGAATGCTTAGTCTTACTGTGCAGTAAGCACAATTTGGGAGTAGAGGAAGAAAAGAAGCAAAAATATACAATTGGGAAAGAAATGAAGCAATTCAAGTGAGGCAAGACTAATTAATAACTCTGCTTCATTAGAGTTGTTAACTGCATTTACCTGCTATATGGCATGACAGAGATTTGTCATTCCCAGTACTCTAAAATTGGTTCTGAAGAATTTTGATTTTATGAAGCTAAATCTTTCATCCAAGTGAAAAGGGTAGCCTTAAAATGTCTCGCATTACGAAATAATAAAATTATGTGAAATGGAAGAATTGAAATATAAAGAGAGAGTTAAATAGAAGGAAGTATGGTGGACCCTCACTTAATGAAAACATCACGCAGTGAGTAATTTGCACAACGAAGAAGATGCCAAAGGAAACCTATATTTGTGTGCATAACAGAAGAAGAGAATGCATTGCCCGACCACAAGGCAATGAAAGACCATATCACACTGCTATTTTGCGCAAATCCAACTAGCTATTTGAAAATCAAACCCCTGATTGTTTACCATTCAGATACTCCACGAACCTTCAAGAAAAGTTGAATCCAATCTGAGAAGACCGCAGGCTAAATGGGATGTGGAGGTCATGGGAAACTTGATTATGTACTATGCCTATGAGGCACCACTCTAATAAGGAAGTGGTGATGCGCACCATAAATTTATTTAATGATTATTCTCAGGTGCATTTTTACCTAATTTTGAAACATTGGTGAAAACAAATGAAAACAAAAAGGAGTCAGGTACTTGTCATAAATTATTTGTAATTTATTTTGATTCTTTTTTCTTTTACAAATTGAATTCACATTCCTTGATTCATTCCGCAATAGAAGGAAAGGTGAAAGTGATTCATGATCCTAAACAATGAATAATTTTCCTTGAATAAACCTTGTACATAATTTATTATTTTTGGCATGGAACGCATTATTGTATTTTACATTAATTTTTATGCAAAAAGTGGTTTCACTAAACAAGTGTTTTGCTTTACTAGAAAGATCGTGGAATGGATTATGCTCATATTATGAGGTTCCACTGTATAAAGAGTTAAAAAATAAATTGAGCCAGGTAAAAAATTGAGCCAAATAAGCTTGGTGGAAGAAGCAGTGTGAGGATATAGAAAGTTAGCACAGGAAGGGTGAAATTGGTGTGCTAAACAGGAAGGTTAAAACAATGATCTGACAATGATAGAACAAGATCTGTGCTAACAGTTAGAGATAAGTTGGATGAGATAATAGTTGACACAGGAAAGATCTAAGAGAGATAGAAGGAATATATAGGAGAACTGCATGGTAAAGAACTTAGGCCAACAAGGTTAGACATAGAAAGAGAACATGACGTAGAGGAAGATAGCTTAGGTCCAGGCATACTCGACGATGAGATAGAAAGGGCATTCAGGGAATTGAAATCAAATAAGGACCTGGGGGTAGACAACATTCCTACAGAACTACCTTATGGTTTAGGAATATGTGGGGGGTAAGAATTTTCATGTACTAACTAATTGCATTTATGAGAGAAGAATTTGGCAGGAAGACTTAGTCAGATCAGTATTAGTTCCTAATCCAAAAAAGGTAAAAGTTAAAACATACGAGGGCCACAGAACAATAAGTTTCATTTTATATGCAGCTAAAGTGCTTCCCAGAATAATTGACAAGAGGATGGAGAACAGAGAAAATGACAACTTATGGGATGATCAGTTAGGGTTCAAGAAGGGCCGAGGCATGCATGATGCCATTGCAGAAATGAGATTACTAAAAGAGTGGAACATACAATAGAAGAACAGGATGTTTTGTCAGTTTTTAGACTATGAAAAGGCATTTGAAAGCGTAAATAAAGGAAACACAAATGGGTGTATTGCAGAAAATAGGAATACATTGGAGAGACAGGAGGCTAATCTGCAACCTGTACATATCTGAGACTGCTCAGGTGCAAGTGGGGGATGGAAAGTCCAGATGAGTAGTGTTAGGAAGAGGTGTAAGGTAGGATTGTCCATTATTACCTGTGCTGTTCAGCGTACATGAGGAAGAAATGATTGAAGAGGTATGGGAAGAACTGGAGGTTGAAATGAAATTCGGCAGAGAATTAATAAAATTTAAATTAGGGAATGTTGTATAGAATGTTTAAGACAGTGATAGAGGGGAGAACGTTAGGTAACCAAGGAAGGGGCAGAAATTTGATTTAAAACATGTACTGTCTAAGAAAATTATGCCGAAAATCAATCATGTCCATTTTTAATTAGTTCCGTGGAACTATTTTAAGAATTCATCAGCAGTGAAAGTGAAAATGGTTTTTCCATCTACTTACTTTCAGGGGTTTAAGTCATTATCAAGTGGGATACATGAATTATACATGACTCTAGTGTTTAAAATGTTGGATGGCTGATATTTTATTCAAAAATCATTTTTTACTGATTTGTTTTTCAATTTAGTATTTTTTATACATTTTAGGGGTTAATATGCAACATATTCACATTTTGCTATTCAGGTTGTGGTCATTGTAGTTTGTAATTTTCTCTTCCAACAGCCGAGTTCCATATCACTGTATCACTACGTGGCATCATGGTTGACTCGAAGTGGGGAATTGGAAAGACATGATTTGTCCTTTTTAAAATATATTATTTGTGGAGGATCAGTATTTGATATCTCAACACTCAAAAAGATTTCTTCGGCACTGCCCCATGTTAAAATTGCCCAAGTAAGTGCATTTGTGTATCTTTCTAATAGTGAGTACAATATCACGTGACTTAACATTTCTGTAATTATTCTGTGGACTGAAAATAATCTCCCAATGAAAACTTTTAAAATTAACTCCAGTGTTCTATGTTTTAAACCATTAAAATTGTAGTTTTTCATTTCTTATCATTGGTCAACATATATATCTCCATCAGAGTCTAAAATGTTAATTGAAGTTACATGGATATTTCTTAAAAATTTAAATAGTTCTTGGCTCAGAGATATGCTAAATTATTTTATAAATGTACCACTTCAGGAACTGAGATACCAACTCAATTGGAGTAATGCTTGTCCATCTCCTTTAGAGAAACACTGGTAGAGGGGACTTCACTGCCATTAAGCTTTCAAGAATTTGCTATAACAATTTGACCAATAATTCATATAACTATATAAGTATTTATTATATGTGATAATTTATAAATTGTTCAGCCATAGGTCTTATTGTTGTAGTCATATGGAACGTCAGAAACGTTGGTGGTAACTACAACAAATGAGGGCCCAACACCCAGTGAAGGATGCCCATCCATTGCAGGACTCAGGCAGTTAAAAGATGGTGATGGAGAGGATTCAAGTAAGTATACACTTAGTTTCTGGAATATTTTGAATATATGAATCAACAGGAAATGGTATATGAAATCATAAGAGAGATTCATATGGAATAAAACACTTATACAACACTATATATCCCTAGGGGGTGGATGAATTCGATAATGCAAAGTGGATGCATGTTTTTTTTTCTGTGTTCAACAAACTGACGTCATAGCAAGTGCTGAATGTCACCACTAAGAGAGGGATAGAGCAGATGGGGAGGGCTAGAGAAGAGGTGGAGATGAGTCGCATGATTGGAGGAGGGTTAGGAGGGGTTGTGGGAGAGAGGATAGGGAGAGAGTAGGTATGGACCATTATACGAGGGTCATCCGGAAAGTAGTACCCGTTCGTGCCGCATGAAGTGCTGACGACGCGAGTAGCCGCTGGACGAGGTCAGATAGCTTCAGTGGCTTGTCTGCCTTCTCTGAGCCAAGTTGCGTGACGCTAGCATTGCCTGTGTTGTTTCTGTGATTGTTTACAATGTTTAAAAAAATTGAGAACGCCGCCAGTTGTGAAGTGAGGGCAGTGATTAAATTCCTCAATGCAAGAAACGTTCGCCCATGTGATATTCATCGCCAATTAAAGGAGGTGTATGGAGACAATGTAATGGACGAGTCGTCTGTTCGGCGGTGGTGTCGCAACTTCAACATGGGGAGGGGGAACACACACGACGATGAGCGTTCGGGGAGACCGTCTGTCATTACAGACCAACTGGTGAGCTCAGTTGACGAATTCGTGAGGAACGATCGGCGCGTCACAATTGATGACATCTGTGAGCATTTTCCCAATGTTTCTCGAACAATTGTTCATGAAATTGTTAAACACCATCTGCATTATGCAAAAATTTGTGCAAGATGGGTCCCTCGCGTATCTCAATGAGCTGGCGGCGAAGGACTATGCAGCAGGAATACAGAAACTTGTCACACGTTATGACAAATACCTTAATTTGCTTGGAGATTATGTTGAGAAGTAGTTTAAAGTATCCTCTTTCAAATAAAATTTTTTATGTTTGTTAATATTTACTTTTGTGTCTTTATTTCACGAACGGGTACTACTTTCCGGATGACCCTCGTACTAAACCAGTGCCACTTTCTCTGTCTCAAAGAATAAGCTAGTAACTTGATGAAGGGCAATCCATTCATGAGAGGCTGCATCAATACCATATTCTAGCCATGCAAAATTGTTAGTGGCTAAGGGTGGTGTTACCATAGGCAAGTCTGCCTTTATCTATTGACCTTATGACGATTAAGTCTTGATGCACAAAGCATCTGAGAATGATTAAGAGCTTCCAACCACACATGAATAGCAGAGATGATGGCACTAAAGTGGTATCTGGTCCTCTGGAAAAAGAGAATACACAAATGTATGACCATTGTACCTTGGGGAGAAAAAATAAAATGCTCAATAATGATTCAGTTCCAATGCAGTTACCATAATTTCCTACAAGAGTCAATGTTTTGTGAATAATCAAGCAAAGAGTTGAGACCATATGCAGTCCAACCAAGGTATTGGCACAGCACCTAGTCAGCGTGCATAATAAACATACATGCCTTCATAGTATATGGCATGATTCAAAAAGTGCCTTCACAAAATCATCTCATAAGAAATGAAGGCTACCATTCTTGCTTCCATAAATGGCTCATGGAACAGCTTGGTAAAAATATCCATGGTCAATGAACTTTCAAACTACAGTGTGAACATTTACCAAGTTGTTTTTTCTTGAAATATTTACAAAGTGAGGACTGATGTGGTATCTAATAATACTAAAAGTTGGTAGAAAACTTAAGTCATTTTAAATCACTCAGTAAATGGTCCACCAATGTTCTACATGGAGGAAAACCCAAAAATTTGGGTTTTACTCCATGTGGTTCAATCGATGTAAATGTAAATAAATTATTTTGATATTGCCATTATTTGGAAATTTTTAAGGGGTATTTTAGCAATAAAATATTGAATTTTTCCCAATAATTTATCATTAAGGATTTTTCCTATTTTTTGTTCCAGGAATTTACACTTCAGCAGGAGTGCTCTTCCCTCAAGTCCAAGGAAAGGTAAATAAATAAAGAAGGGAGGAAATCAAACAAAAAATAAATTTATGATTTATCAACATAATACTTTGTTGCCGTAACTCATTGGAAATGTCAAATGAGCAGATTTAGACCATTGGTGAAATTATTTTCTATGTCATACTCAATGCCAATCATCTCAAAAGCTACCTGAAATTCATGACTATTTTATGCTCAAATGTTAATGGATAACATTGTAATGGTCAAGGTACCTTACTTTGTATATTGCTGGAGCCAAAGATTTTAATAAAAGAAAGTTCTAATCAGTAAATAAGACTTCAAGAGAGATGATAATCCAGTAGCCACTAAGAATTGTGCTAATCACTCCAAAACATGCAATGCTAAATTGAAAAGTAATAAATCAAATTCATTGATGAACATTAGAGAATTTACAGGTGCTTGGTGACTCCTTTAAAAACTACTTTAATACTTTAAATTACCAGGATTGATTTCGATATGCACTGATTACAAAGTATTCTCAAATTGATTGAAATTTAAGATCTGAATCAATTAATTCGAAGCTTGAAGAAATACCCCAAGAGCATCAAATGAAGTAACATATGATCATGGGAAAATGTTGCTATTTTGGTTATGTATTTAACTTCAAAGTAGACTGTTTGAAATTTGTTTGAAAAAATTATTATAATACTTGACTTCTTCAAATTCTTTGGTCCTTTGATGCTTCATCAATACTAATGATTATTTATTGACCATTTGTTTAATCTTTACGTAAGTATTTAATCTCGTTTACTTTATTTCATCCCTGGCAGATAGTTGATCCAGATACAGGTCATGCCCTCAGCAGAGGATCCATTGGCAGGTTTCTTCTGAAATGTCCATTTGTTATGAAGGGCTACTTGGGCTCTGGAGGAGGAAAGGTGAATTCAAAAAGTTGTCACTAATTTAACTGACACTGTTTAATCCTTCCCGATTCTGAGTTGTCTTTCATACCAGGCAACATCCACTTTTCCCAATTAGAACGTAACTTAGATTTAAAATATTTATTAATGGATAAATCCCGGTAGCCTCGCGATTTCCCGTCTTTCGAGAAATTGATGACTTCTGGCTAAAACATCGCTGTATACGATTTTCTTCTCATTGTGTTATTTTCTTGAGAAAATTCTAAATTACGAAAACTTAACTCAATTCCGGTTTAAAACAATTACCGTGTAGCCGGTATGTTTTATCTTGGAGGATGTCTAGAACAGCTGAACGCTGATACAAACAAAGCGGCGTAAAGCAAACAAAACAAGAAAATTCTATTCCATTCACTCTCTTATTTTTTTAATATTTCATTTGCTCAAAGTTAATTTATATAGCAAATAAAAGGGCACACAACCCTGCGTCTCGTTTCGACTTACGAATCAAAGCGAAAAAGCAATAAGGTGGCATATTGTGTTTGGTTGTAAATATTGTTTATTTTTTTATCCTTCTGTTGTTTGGTATTAATTTCAATCACCTGGCTCTAATCTTCTGTATACTTACTGTAGGTATAACCACAGGCAATAATGTATTCATTGGTTATTACCACCCATTAGTGTATGGATATAGACGTATCTTTATCGCACAATACATATACTTTTTGCGCGCGCATACATATATACAGATGCGCGGCATCTATAAACGTTCAAGATAACTATGAAGCTCTGGGCGCGCGGTAACAATACAAATTCATAACTACCAAGTTCTAGGTGCGCGTTATACATAAGGTGCCCGTTATCGATGGGAAAACACAGTGCAAACCAAACTTTTGTAGATTATTCTACCAGTTTTTACTGAGTTGGATGTAAAGAGTTGGGATGTTGTTATCTAGTGAGAAAGAATTGATGAATGATGTAATCCTTGCTATAGAGACTAGAGTAGTTCCCTTCTCTGGACGGTGGAATATACCCTGTTTTCCTGGATACATTCTTATTGTTGAAAAATATCATATCCAATATCTATATTATATCAATTGAAATAAAATTAAAGAAGTAAAAGAGTAACACAAATTGTACAAAAAATGTCTAAAAGAGAGTTTTTTTTGCTTTCAGAAATGCGCTCCAGTAGTAGATTTGGATGGATGGTTTGACACTGGAGATAATGGATTTTTTGATGAGTCTGGAAATTTATATATTGTTGACAGAAGCAACCTCATTTTTAAATACTACATGCACCAGGTAAGAGAAAATTGGAGAACAACCTTCACCATATTATCATAAGATAGAAGTTCTTTGGATCAAATAAATATTGCAGCATAATGAACTAAAGGTAACTTAAGGAACACACTTAGAATGACAATTGCATCAATTGATTCTCCAACTGACTCATAGTAATGGAATCAGACATACTATATATATTTTCCACTCAAATAGTTTGGTTCTAGTCTGGAATCTAAGGTTTTCCTTTTTTCGCATTGTTTTTTTCAAGAAAGCCAAAAAAATATGGATTACAATGTTTAGATTGGCAGCAATGACAGCACCCTGAAGTGCAACAAATGCTTTCATTATAAATTTATTAATATAAATATTCTAAAATTTGTATAAAGGTACATATATGTATTCAACTTAAGTATGTTTCCAAATGGTTCTCCAAAAAATTCTGCTGCTGGCTTTATTCAGTAACATGATATCGGCTTCACCATATACTTTAAAGCTATTGTTTTCATGTATACACATAAAACCTTAATATTAGTAATTGGTGGAATAAATTCATTCTGAGTGATTGAAAAACTTTTTTTTGAATTTGACATTTTTTCAATGTTTCCGGTATTTCATTTACTTGCTTATTGAAAATTGTGAACTGTTTCCCGTCTAGGTCTCTCCAATTGAAATAGAGGCTGTTATTACAGAGCATCCTGCAGTGCTAGCAGCTGCTGTGGTTGCTCTTCCTAACCCTGAAACTACATCCTTGGCGCGGGCATACATAGTTCTCAAACCTGGGAAGATAGTCACGGAAGATGAAATTCTGCAATTCGTTGCAGGTATAAAATGTTTTTCATACATTATTCAGGTTTACTATTTCTTAAACCATGTATAAAGCACCTAATTGAGGGGTTTCTAAAGACATATTCTTGAATGTTTAATCTCACATAAATCCTAATGAAAGCCATCCAATGGAACAATTATATAATATATTCCAAGTCTTACAAATACCATTAAGCATATAAAAGCTCATCAATTGCATTAAAATAAACTGCAACATTCTAGATTTCATATGTGTGTCCCATTATAATGAATTGTAAGCTATAAGGTTATTTCTTTTGCATTATAAATAAATCATTTCTACTGATGATATGGATTGGGGTGGGGATACAACTAAACACCTTTAGTATAGTATGTAGTCAATGCTCCAGGGTCAGGCTCTAAGAACCAGTTATCACAGCTAAATAAGCTACTGCATCAAATGAGTACAGGAAATTTCAAGTAAGGGCACAATGTTTGAGAGGCTTATTAAAAAAACCTAAATATTGCAGTCCTATTCCTTATATAAAATGAAAATGCAGCATTAAATTCTTCTATAAAATGTAGATCTTCATTCTCTACAAGTAAAATGGACTGCGATATGTACATTTTATTTCATAATAATTAAATAGAAATATATTAATGCATAGAAAAAAGTGGTGTAATGGGGAGAGGGAATCAAGGTTTTAAACTGGGAAGAGGTGCACATAAGCTTATGAAAATGTATAGTGTTGTGATGGATTGTCCAAGGTCGGCCTCTTATTGGTTGGTTAATTTTGATAATGTTTTCCGATTAATACTATAAATTGCAAACTACAGCCAACGTTAGCCAAAAACATTATATCCTATAAACCCATGCATAGTTAAACATACTGATTTTGATGCATGGACTATATTAGGGAACTGCAAGTACCTAAATGTACATGAAGTCACTAAAAATAAAATTAATCAAATAAATATTTTATATGTAGTTCATTTAACCATAAATTCTTACTATTGTCAATGAAAGGGGGGATCTTTTTGATATTTATCTTTGAAATAAAGTCAGTACTTTATGAAAAAACATGAATATTTATGCAATTAGCAACTATTTACAAATTTTTATTATTAACGTTTTTATTGATATTAATGTTTACTCCATTGCTCATTGCAAAAATTTTATTATTTTTAAACTTTAATTATTTTCAGGTAAAGTAATATTCTACAAACAGTTGCATGGAGGGGCAAAATTTGTGAGCCGCTTACCAATAAACAGTGGGGGTAAATTAGATAGGAAAGCTCTTTTTGATATAGCAATGAAGGAAAAGCAGCAAAGTGATTGTAATGGCTTGCAAAAGTAATTTGGAAATGATTAATAAAAACGGTCACATTCATAATGATGTAGTTTTATTTATAACATTGTAGAGAAAATGGTGGCGCTTTGATGTGGAAACTAATACCAGAATAATTTAACCCCTTACATTCTATATCTGTCTTCAACTATAATATCAACTTTTGGTACAAAAAATAAGTTTGAATCTCGGTACATGTATACAATTGATGCTTAAAAAAGAACGTTCATTCATGTGGTATATTTTGACCTTTTCAAAAAAGTACATACAAGTTTCAATTGGTGTGCTGTCCACATCTGATTCCAAGCAACTTTGGTCAGGATACAGGATGCTTTCACTGAGAGATTCCAAAACAAGGTCCTAGGAAGACCTGTGTGGCTATCCAAGATACCCCACACAGTAGGTAATTATTTACTATCATTAGTGGTATTCTGCTGATTAAAGTAGGTTTTGGATGGGCAAAGGTGGAACAAAAATAAAGAACCCGACCCACTTGGTGGCAGGGTAACGTCCTCATCTGCCAACCCAAAGGTGACAGATTCAATTCCTGTCTGGCTTAGTTTTCTTCCACCTGTCGAGGATGTTACCTTGTAACATATAAAATAATGGCAGCATTGTAGCAGTATATTTCATTGTCTCATTTTTCATTCCTTTCCCCAAGTTTTAACCTTTGAAAATTTTCTATGTTTGTATGACTTCTTTGATAGGGAAATATTAAAGTCTTACAGGCACCATAGATGGACACCAGAAGAAATCAGTATATTTCCACCATTCTGTTGACGCAGGATCTTTTTCAGGATTTTTAAGAAGGCATGGTTTATGGAAGCAATGTGACATCATTTTGAGGAGGTCACTCCTGCAGCAGATAATGTGAGAAGTTAATGCTGGAAACAGCATATAGCATGTGTAATATCCCTTAAATATGATCTTAATAGTTAGTTTGAAATCACCCCAAAATTGTAACTGTTTCTAATCATGTAGAAATGGAAAGTTATAGTGGAGAATAAGTTGCGTTCTTAATTGGGTCAGATCTAATGGAATTGGTTCACCCACATTGTTCAATGTGGTGAATACCATTATGGAGATATTGATTAAAATATGGAAAGATTTCAGCTGAAAAGTGGTGAAATCCTATTAATCATAAGATTTATTAACTTATACTAATATGAAATTGGCCATATTTGCATTCAATTTCGTTTGAAGTGATTTACTGAGTAATTCTTTCCAATTGAAAATTTAAATACAACCAATTAATATGGAAATCAAGCTAAAAATCTGTTAAGCAATTTTTTTTAAATTATCATGTTCAATAAACCTCTAGCTATATAGTTGAAGACTGCTACGCTTGTAGTGAATTTATCTGACAATTGATTTCAATTTTTCAGTTATTTTATTTCACAAAAATATAACATTATATATCAAATAAGACATAACAATATAATAAAACAGTCATTACCAGTGTCATAATAAATGCATCTTATCTTAAATACATTAACAATTGTCTTGGTGCAATAAATGATGTAGTTAGTCAATGAAACCTTCAAAGCCTTTACTGACACCAAGATAGAGAGGACTCTTCTCAAATGCACAGAGACACACACATGCACACACAAACTTCCAATTACACAGTCACAGAGAATACTGTTTCTGACGAGGTCACATTCAATACAACTTGTTTAAAGTCCATCTATGATAGCAGGCCAGCTAGAGGTCATTGAGAAGGGGGATGGCATAGGCCCCAAAAAAGAACAATCAGAATACCACTGAAATGTCTACAGGTGCCTCTCTTCTCCCAGTATTTGAAGATGATAAACTGATTGATCATGGATCACACTCCCTAACTGATCTGTTATGATAGGCAAACCATAAATGACTTATCCCAAAGTAGCACTTACCTACATCATTTGAATGAAGTTTGGGGTGGATATACGTAAAAATCCCCAAACTAAATCAACACTGATGAGTAACCTTTGGGTGAAGAAGAAAAGAGGTGGAGCTCTGTGCAGCTGATGGTAAGTCACCCATCCTCCTTTTTATGCACATCTGAAGGAGAATAACTTTAAAAATTTAAGTGGCACTAATAGAAGGAAACACTTTGCTAGCATTTGTATCGATGGTAGTCACTTACAGCCCCTTTTTAAGGCAGTGAAATAATCTTATGGGCTTTGATCCCTGTCTGCATGCATTACTAACAATCAGAGGAGTGGGAATTTCAGTCACTCATGATTCACAAGGACCTCAAATCAATGCCAAAAACTTTCACTTTTCTGCCCCTTGAAACCTTCATCTCCCACCACTTGGTGAAGAATCTTCCCCAGCCTGGGATATTCCCTCGATGGTATGCCTTATCCAGTCCAAACTCCCCTTCACTGCCTCAAACTCAAGCTTCCCACAATGTACCCCACTGCTGCCTGTCCTTCCTGTTTCCACACCCACCACAGTCCACTTTGGCTGACTGTCATCTGCATGAATATTTCTGTACAAGAGTGGTGCTCCAGGAAGTTGCATGCCCTGTTTTGAATAATTATTCATCAGTTATAATGTTTCATTAACTGCCTGTTTAGTTGTCATTTTAGAACTGAGTATGTAGATGTATCCAAAATCCTTTTATCCAAAACAAATCTTTCAGGAGAAATTAAAAGGCTTTGAGGTTAAAAATACAGCATTCAATTTTAACAGCGGGGTTCACGTCAAATCATTGCCGAAAATTAATAATTAAAATAGTAACTTGGATTCATTATGCTGATTTCAAGAGGATTAATGCTAATGAATAATTAATTCAGTTCTGAGTGATGATGATTTTTAGACATGTGAGAAAAAAGGTAGCAAGTTCAATAAGGTGTAATTTAACATATTCTATTTTTGATGATGCCAAAATAACTATAACCTTCAACAATTTGATGGAGAATTAAAATTTTGGTTTTTACATTGATGAGATAACAAAATAAGCTGTGCCATATTCAAAGGAAAAATGTTAAGTATATGATTAATGGCTGACTTTATTGTTGGTACCTGTTGTACAGTCAGAATTTATATATGAGCTTGGGTTAAATAAAATGAAATATATTTAAAAAATAATTAGCATTGTTTTTATACATCATGTTTTCATGATTACTGGGTAATCTAATTCAATAAAAACAAGTAATTTATTGAAAAAGATAATTAATCAAATAAATATTTTCCAATTAGAGGATTGATTCATTGCATAATTGAAAAATTAATTTTCTATTGTTGGGCCATGTCACATTTCCAGTTGATGGGAAAGGTTCCAAACATTGGCATCAAAGGATAGTTAAAATTCATGCACCATGACAATTGGAAGGAAGTTGATGTTGCATATATAATTTAATAGAATGTAAGAGTATTCGGTGCGGATTCATATATTTTATTGCACTTGAATTTTGATGAATACCCAATTGATAAGGAACAAAGTGATACTTACGGTGCAGGATTTCTTTGAATCAATATAAAACTCTTCTGCACAGATCATTCTAGAAGGATCACTGCTAGCATTAGTACATGATGTTAAATTTAAATTAATGGGCTCCAGTCTGTCTCCTGTTAAAAAATTAAGGGATATATTTGATTAAGGAATAACATTTTAAATCCATAAACTTATTGTCATGATAGATATCCTAAGCATAGCTTGGGTATATTTTTAAAAAGCATCAAATTATTATATTTTCTATACTTGACTATCAATAAATATTATTAATGTTAGTTCTCTAAAAACATTGAAAGTGAGATATGATTTCAATAAGCAATATGTAAAATAGTTGTCTTTCTTATTGTATTTTTACAACATTTAAGAAAGCTGTAAGGCCTTCTAAATTGGCTTGTGTGGTTTAATAAATAAGCCTGAGAAATTCATAAATAACTTCAGCTATTCACATTGTCTTCACCAAAAATTATTCTCAATTATTATTTATACTTTGTTCCTTGGCCATCACCATGAACACTGTCTCTTAATCTTTATGAGTTTAGTTCAAATACACATTTTAAAATAACTTTCACAAAAATCACCATAAATACATTCACATACTCAAGTATGCCCTTACATTCTCTTTACCTCATTTCCTGTTATCAATATTGATTTCATAAAATTACTCCCTTAGTATCATTCTGTGGTAAATGCCATACGTTCTAGACTAATCACTGTTCCCACCAATTATCCAAATTCTCACCTTTGGCACCCCATGTAAGGGAAACATGCAGTCCTCTCTGTGAATTGATCATAAGTTCTGGCAGACATGCTGTGCCAATGTAGTTATCTGATATGATTGGGTTTGTGAGTCTTCCAAGGGCCAGAGATCCTGTAGGTGATGTGACCATTCCAACAAGAGATGTTTCTTGTAGCCATGGATGCTGAGAGCCAGTTGGACGAAGAGCTCCTAGTCGAACCATCCACGACAGTGTAGGGGGCCTAAAACTATTGAACATGACTAATTAACAACATCACTTTTCAACTGGGACCTTACACATACTAGGGTAACAGAATAACAAAAAAATGCAAGTGCATGTGTACAATTAATTGATTCATTTGGAGGTATAATAAAAATGGTTTAATTATTCAACAACTTAATTTAATGGCAAGTAAGTTTCTACCGTAGCTATGTTTTAGGATGGGTATCATCAAATGCAATATATGTATCTCTAGTAGCCCAAGATTGCATATAGTAGATAACTACAATAGACTGTGTTATTTTTAATATTTTTCATTATTTAACCTCAAAAGCTAAAACCATGGTGGAGTAGGCTATGGTTATACTGTTTAAGGAAAAGTAAAATCTTTTACTCCTCAGAGGACAACACATTTTAGGCATTCATAGATTACTAGGCTTCTTTGATGGCTTAAATTGAGATGAGTTATGCCATACTGACACCTCTCAGATGAGCACTGTGTGAGTGTATTGCAATGTTTTTTATGTGAAACAGAGTAACTCACCCATCAAAACAGGAGGCAGCTGTAAGAATCCAGTGAGGAGAAACAAGTGTGGCATCACAAACGTGCAGTCCTTCTTTAAGGAGTACAGCTTCCCAAGGCCAATCTCCTGGGAGAGCAGCCATTGCTGCTATGCTAATATCGTTTTCTCCCAACACAGGACCATTCCCCTTCAACATGGGGCGCAAACCACATGCTGTTAAATAGCATAAAAGAAAAATAAATTTTTCACTCCATCTCATTTCCATTAGGTATCCTAATATAAATTCTAACCAATAGGCACTTTTTCAATTATACATTAAAAAAGAGATTAGTGTGACCAATAGTAATCAAGTGAGTAAGTTAGTGGTCAATCACTTATGAAAATATGAGTACCTTAAAAAAAGGAAAGTGGATTAAACACATTAATGCTTATAAATGTGAGTAGTACTTAAACAGTCACTTTGTAACATGAAAATTCAATTTTTGCAATTGATAACAATGTAATTATAGTGCAAAATTTTCAAATGATCTAAATTGACTCTTTAAAATAAACAGGTCACTATGACAGAATGATATTGCATCATTTAAAATAGTTTCAACGGAGTCACAGATGACTAAACACTGGATCTCAACACTATTCTCCTTTTAGCTGAATAACAAATTTAACTTTTGTAGCAGGGATTATAAATTAGGCACTAATAAATTGTTTATAATCCTCATAATAAAATAAATATTGTTAGTATTTTGGTCAAGATAATGTGCATAAACATATTGACACCTACCGCGACGATGGCATTTCAGATGAAGCGTCCGTCCACTTGGACATGATGTTGGAACAAATGATGATATTCCTGGGGTTGGCCTTAAGAAATGTTGGCTAGAAGATGAACTTAGCTTCAACGATCTGACTTCCCTGCAAAAGAGTGGAAATGTTCAAGATAGTGAAACATCTTGCATAGAGTACCCACAATTCCAAATTTCTGATGCTAACCCATTAACTGAAGAGTTGATGTAATGGCGAACGATGGTCTGAAGGAAGTATTATATCTAAAAATAAAATAAGCCACTGTGTGCACCATAGTATAGAAAAATCAATAGTATCTAAGAGTTGAAAAATACCGATGTCTCAGTGCTTAGTTCATTAAACCATTGGGAGGATTTTACATAAGTGTTGAATTGCAGCACATTAAATAAAAAATTTACAAAAAACATACTATTTGTTTGATTTAAAACTTGTGACCAATTATGACAAGGGAATGTAGGGTTAAAGAATCCCAAAAATGCATGATGTGTCATATGATTCCATTCATTTTTTTACATGTGAAGCACGTAAGTACCTAATAATACCATAGGAAATACTACAACAGCACACTATACATATATCAAAGGTATTTGTGCAACGTAAGGTCCATACAGAGGGAGATTTAATATTAACACTTGATAAACATAAAGTTTTGGACTAAATTGGCCAAATAGTAAGAATAGAAGAAGAATAATTGTGTAAGGCAAAGAAGATGTCATAAGGAGGAAAGAATTGATGACAGGGACGTTGAATAAGAACGTCTAGAAAAGACCCATAAAAACTTTGATATGGAGTGTAGTTATGTACTGCGCTAAAAAACAGTCATTAAAAAAGGATGATTGGTGTAGATTGGAGGCTTTTGAAGTGTGGGAGTGGAGAAGGATGGGAAAGGTGTTGTGGACAGAAAGGAAAACAAATGAGTATGTGCTTGGCATGGTAGGGGAAGAAAGAGGTTTGTTAGAAGAAATTCAAAGGGCAGATGTAGGCAGAGCATTTTGATTGGCTATAGAATATTGACGACTGTGATTGATGGAGGCAAATTAGTAGAGGGAGGAAGGGGCACGGCAGGATAGGCATGGTGAATGGAATAAAGGAAGGAAAGAAGTAGATATGTGGAAATGAAGAAGGGGTCATTGTAGCATTGGATCTGAGGTTGTGTTTTGTTGGGAGAGGCTAGAAAATTTATCATTTAGCTGTTCTATAGTCTGTGTCCATCCTAAACCTACCTAATCCAGTAAAATACCAACCACAATAATATTCCTACATAAACTAATTATGGGTTTTAATGTAAACATTATGAAAAAATAGAAAAATGAATTCTAATGAAATCTGAAGATTGGTCACCAAATTAAAACAGAGACTTCTAAAATTTACCTTATGCTCTAAGTGTATCATTTAAAATAAAATGGTGGTTTATGTATTTTGAAAAGTATTGCAGTGATATGTCATGTCAGTAATATGCAAGCAGTTTGACAGTATTGTGTATTGGGTTGCATTGTGCCAAGGATACATACAAGTGATCTTAGGCCAAAGTTACCCAAATACAGATAGGAAACTGAAGGGAGGTTATAAAAAATTTAGCTATATCAAAATATCAGCAGACTGCTATAGTGATTAAATATTATTGATGAACTACAGTATCAACTCCAATATTCAATCAAATTAAGTATCAATAATATGCCAAAATTTTTTATAATTATTCTATTGCATTGATCTTTGGTGAGGTTAATAGATAAATTAAAAGGGCAATATGTATTCATAACTTTCTGGGCTGTTTAAAAACAGAATTGAATTTCATTGTTACAACATATTTTATTACAGCTCATAAATAATTAGGGCTAGTAAAATACATTGGAGGTATTGCTAGACATAGGATAGATTTTCCTAAAAGTGATATATTTTAGAGTGAATTGAAACAAATAAATTTATTGAAATTCTATATTTTATTCAACAGAAAATTTTGATGTGGATATTAGACTAAATAAAGCAGTAAACCAGTGTCTGAAAATCAGAATTGTAAACAAGGTTTGAAAACCACGTATCTTCACATGAATATCCTGGATTATTTTAACCAATTGCTGGGGTCTGCCTCACAACTATCTTCATCCTCTTCTTTTCACACTCCTAACTCTCCCTTTTTTTACCTCCACTCCCTCTTAGACTAATCAATTGACACAAATTTACCCTCTTTGTAAGTGGCTATGCCACAGTGTGGTCAAATGCATCATGCCAACAAAGTAAAACTGTGGTAGCATACAAACTGCCATATTGAAACGTGAATGTATTGCCTGCTTTACTTTTAGCTATCAGCCATCAATTAAGATTGATTGAACTCAAAATTGATAAGCACTCGGTATTATTCTTAAGTTAATCTTTAATATTGACATGTAAAGAGATTCAAGAGATTTTGGTTTTCAATGGTGTGGAAAAATGAAACCCAACTTGAATATAATTGTGATATATTACAACCATGGTAAGTTTTAAATATTAACTATGGAAGAATACCAAGCAGTGTTTTTTCAGTTCAAAAAATGGAAAATGTCCCCAAACTTAAGGCTGGATAAATTTGTCAAACTAAGGTTCAAACAGGATAGTTTAATATACAACAAGGCATTACAAACTATGCAAGCCTAATAATAATATTATTATTGGTTATGTCAATCAAAATGTTTTGCACCCACCTTCCCGATCTCCTTTGGATTTCTCCCTAACAGTCCCCTCTCCTGCCCCACCATACTAACCCTTATTAGTTTGTTTTCCTTTCTGTCCATGTCACCTTTTCCATCCTTCTCTACACTCCCACTTCTAAATCCTCCAATCTATGTTTATCCTCTTGCTACAATGACTATGTTTCTCCTCTCTACAAAACCAAACTCCACATCAAAGTTTTCAAAACTCTTTTCAAAACATCCTCACGCAATTTCCCTGCCATTAATTCCCTCCTTCTTGCAATTTTTCCCTGGCCTGATGTAAATCTACTGATAACATCCCTATTATTTTGATCATTTTGGTCCAGAACACTTCCAAGTAGGTAAACTTTCTGCCTGCTTTATTATATGAAAACCTATTTCAATATTTAACTAAACTTCCTTCTTTCTTAAAAGCCACATTACCTTTGTATTGTTTACATCGATTCTCATCCTATAGCTATCACATTGTATTTCTAATCAGCTCAGAAATTCTCGTAATCTCTTTTTTGACTAGCCACAAAAAGCTTGATATCATGATGACTTGATGACAAACTTAATAGATCTTATTTATTCCTCATTAACTTTTATTCCTAGAGCCAGTTTTTTTGTACCTATTTCACTATTGTTAATCTCCTTCTCTCATCCAACTTCCTAATCACCTCATATGTAATTCATAGTTTCCTTCTCTTTTTTATTTACTGTTCCTGTAGTTTCATGTGCAGCTTTTGATATTCCATTCTAGATATACATTTTTCCTCTATTGTAACCATCTCTCTGTTCTCTCTCATTATTTTCTTTACAACCTCCTGGTACTCCTTTCCTGTCAACCCAGTTAATACTTCTTAATTCCATTTCCTCAACTGACTTCCTTTTTTCATCCTCCTGATTCTGATTTTACACTTCATTAGTGCTAAATTATGATCTGAACCCACATCTGCTCCCAAGAAACTGTGAATTTATCACACGGCTCCTAAATCTGTAGCTAACCATAACATGTAGAGTTGATTTTAAAATGTTTCTGAATCTACAAGCATAGACCAAGTTTTCCTTATCATTTAAACCCTCTCTCCAGCAGATATCTATTGTTTTCTCTCCACAGCCCATCCTTCTTACTAAACCATAGTTCCTCAACCTAACTGTTATCTCTTCCTTTGCCTATTATTGCATTCCAATCTCCATAACTATTAAATATTACCTTTCATGAACACCATTTCCTCTCCATCTCTATATTTTCTTATTTCCTAGTCCATAACATCATCCTAATATTCCTAATCCCTATTCTCTGTGCATTTGTCTTCTATGCTGCTGCTATTGTTTAAACTTTGTGAAGTTTTTGTCCGATATTGACCATGGAAGTCTTGCCTCTTCCAATGCCAGATGTCATACTGTGTACTTGGCCGAGTCAAGTTTCCAGGACTCATAATCAAATCTATGCTCATCATTGTTTCATGAGATAAATGACTGAGGTGGTTTCCCAATGCCTTCTTGAACATTATTTTTCATGTGGCACCATCACTCAAATGGTTGCCTGGATCCAATGCCTTTGGAGTACTGTACTGAAGGACAGGTACTGCTTGAACTACCTTCCAGCTGGTTCCTACCCTTTGACCCATCTGGCATGGGTGATTCCACCAGAAGCAATAATTATTGTCCCTGCTAGCACAGCTCTAGGGGTCATCAGAACATACAATCTTCTCAACCACATAAAGTTTTTAGAACATGGGGAGGGCATAAGCATAAGTAAGTTCATTTAAGAAAATGCAAGAGTGCATATAAAATTAAAATTGTCAATAAAATTGTAATTAGAAAACATGATGATAAACAATAAATGAAAATTGTCAAGATAAACTTATAAATATCAGCTAACACATGCACCTTATGATCTCACATTATGAGGTTTTAATATGATTATAAAACCAGCATTGGCAAAAGGCAATGTACATCTTGTAGATGAATTGAAAAGTTTAATGATTTGTTTTTAAAGCCTGTCTGTGAAAAGAATCATAACAGCAAGCAAATTTTAATCTAGTTTTTTTAAATCTTAGCTTACCCTAATTGAAGCTTATTGCACACCCAAGAAGCAATTTCCTCATTGGAAGCATTCTGACTGATGGATGCTGTGTCCTCATCACCACATATGCTGTAAACTTCACCATGATGAATTACCATCACTTCTGCTGCTCCACCACTGATTTCTGAAGTATCGCTTTTAAAGAACACTGTAATGTAGGAGGTGGAACAAAATAGATCTTGAGCTGGCGGTGCTGGTCAGAACTAAATGACTATGCATGACTATATGGAAAATATGCATACACTTTTTTCATGAATGGTTGAGCAACAATTTATGTATGGATCAGTGCAACATAATGACTAGCTTGAAATAGTGACAGAGACAAATTAAATTAGTGACAATAGTTGAATATATATTTTTATTTTCAGCCTTTGACTTGGCAAAAGGGTCTGTTGACCCTCTTAACAGGCTACACACCGTATTAAAATGATTATTGCCGAATGAGCATAAGTCATGAAAAATAACCCAGTAGAAAATCCAGAAAAAATATTAATATCAAGGAATCTAGTTTTAAAAAAAATAAATTTTATCATAGGGTGGTATATTTAGTAATATGTGGCACTACATTCTTGGTTCTTTACATAGTTCTTTCTGTGTGGCTAATGGACTTTCATCAGCAAAGAAACTAATCTAACTGATAGATAGATAGATAGATAGTTTTATTCACCATAGAACAATACATAATTGTATGGGCTTCGTCAAAAATTCAATTACATCAATTGTATACAGGTTCTTAGGAATAATAATGTACATGACATATATGAGTATTAAGGATTTAAAAAAGTTGAATTTCCTACATTGGCTCTTTCTGTGTACTCTTGGACGCTATAAAAAACATTATTTAAAAAGAAATGTTTTAACATTTTTTTGAATTTATTTTCTTGGGGGAGTATTCGTTTTAACTCTTCAGGAAGCCGATTAAACAGTAGTCTTCCTGAAACTTCTGGGGTTTTTTTTAGTACTGCTACTCTGCAATGGCCATTATGAAGATTTTCCTTGCCCCTGGTGTCGTGCTTGTGAACGTCCCTATTTCTGATCAGTGAAGGTGTTTTCGTGCAGGCATACAATATCACATTATACATATATATACTGGGAATGGTCATGATTTTGTGACATTTGAAATACTCCCTGCAGGATTTTCTTGCATTTAGTTTAAATATAACCCTTAACGCACGTTTTTGAAGTGTGAGTATTCTGTTGATGTTTCCATGTGCTGAACTCCCCCAGCAGACTATGCCATATCGAGCTATGGACTCAAATATACCATGATATACTGGGATTAATACTTCTGTATTACAGTAGTTGGCAAGATTTTTTAAAAGGAATAGGGCTGAACATAATTTTTTACTACATTTTTCCATTTGAAACCTCCAGCTTAACTTGTTGTCTATTTCTAAACCCAATAAAGTGGTATGTTCTAACTCAGTAATCAATTGGTTTTCTATTTCTACAGAAATATTTGACTGAAGGTCTCTATTACTAAATACCAAGTAAACTGTTTTTCTTGCATTTAGTTGTAAATTATTTACATGCAGCCATTGAGCAACTGAATTCGCCATAGCATACATGTCTATTTCTAATTGAGATGATTTAGTATGACCTGCTATTAGACTTATGTCATCTGCATAGAGCACCACGTTATTATTCTCTGGAGAGATTATGGCTTTTTCAATGTCGTTCACATACACCAGGAAAAGTAAAGGCCCTAATACAGAACCTTGTGGAACACCATATTTAATAGTTTTCATTTTTGATTTGTAGGTAGCACCATTTTTTCCGACAATTTCTACATACTGTTTCCTATTTTCCAAAAAAGATGTAAGCCAATGATGAGCTACTCCCCTGATACCATAATGTTCTAGTTTAGTTAAAAGAATGCTAGATTTTACAGAATCAAAGGCTTTTGATAGATCCATGTTAACCCCTATAACATGCTTTTTATCACTTAAAGCTTGGGCAATTTTAGTGACATAATCACTGCATGCAGTTTCTACACTTTTATTTTTTGTGAAGCCATGCTGTGACTGAGAAAGAACTTTATTTTTTATGAGGAATTTTAATAGTCTTTCTTCCATCAATTTTTCAAGTATTTTTGAAATACATGAAATTAGTGAGATTGGCCTGTAATTATTCAGTTGGTCTTTGGCTCCATTTTTGTGTAGTGGAATAACTTTGGTTATTTTTAATTCTTCAGGAAATTGCCCAGTTAGAAACGATTCATTGGCTATATTGGTAATAGGTAAAGTGAAGGATTCTTGACAAAGTTTTATTAGATAATTGTTGTCACTAATTAATATTAATATAGTTTCAGAGATATAATTTTTCTGTGAGGAACAAATTCATATTTTGGGGCACCTTATACAATGTATGCATTATACTTGTCTTGAGGCAACTAAATATTACTATAATAAATAAAAAATATGTTAAATGAAAAGCTGTATTTTTATCAAAATGAATACAAATAAGGGAAAAGTGGTAAAAAAGAACACAGAATTTGTTATTATTCATCAATGTCAGGGAACACATGCATTTTAGGGAATTATTACTAAATTTTTTGATGTGATGTTATAAAATAATACTTAATTTTAAAATGATCAATCAAATGAGACCAGCTTACCACAACCCTTCTCATCTCCACCTCTCCCACAATCTTCCACACCATCACACCTTTGGTGTTTTTTTATGCACTTTATCCTGTTTTCCTGATCGCCTTCATCACAATGAAATGCATTTTGCTCACTGGAGCATGTGCTGCTACACTGCTCCAACATCTCATCTGCTCTGTCCTTGCAATCTGGAAGGCCATCGCAGAGTAGGTGGCCAAGACTACGGCCAGAGAGTTCCGCTACGCATCCTGAAATACAAACATTGTACAACAATATAATTAGAACATTCACACTATCAAATACTTAGTAAAACTTCCTTCCTCCTCTATCTAACAATCTGTAAATTGATTGCACAGGCAATTGAATAATAAGGTAATGCATTACTATTGGTAAAGACATTGACAAATTACTTTTTGACTTTCTCTATTGGTTAATTTTCAGTGTTCAGAACAGTATTGTAGCAATAACAAGGAAGATCACTAGTATATGAACGAAATTATGAAGGATAGTTCCCAGAAGGAATCAAAAGCAAAATCATTCAGTGAGACTGAATTTTGGAGAGATAATTTATGTTTCAAACTTAGTGATTAAAAGAATCTGGGCTGAATATGAGATATGCCTTTAATTAAGATAGTTCTATGATGTGACTAATTATCAATCCCTATTGTTATATCTGGCTGAGGTTTGACTTACAGAAAAGCCACCCCTGTTTCATGGCCAATCTCAACACATTAGAGTAAATATTAGATATTACAGTAGTGATATTTTATCATAATAACTGACTTAATATAAAGTAAAATTACCTCTTCAAATTTTTTTGGGAATGATAATGTACTGATTTTCAGCGGAATGCAACAAACCCTATGGACCAATGCAGAGTGCTGTACCCATAAATTCATAGGCTAATAAAGTTATCATGATTAGAGGAGAAAAATCATCCACTTCAAAGGGATTTTTTTTGTTCCAGTTGCAATATGGACAATATGTCAATTTGGATCCCTTTATGCCTATTTTGTTGAGCCATTAGATTTATATTGGGTTCCACCACCAAATATCAACACAAATCTGACCAGAAGGAATAGAATCTAGGGATGATCTAAATTTTCTTGATCCCTCTCGTTGACTGAAGTTTTACTTGAGATTTATCAGCAAGTTAGAAACATCAGATTTAAAGAAAACTTCAAAGGCACATTTCAAATATTACTTCTTTATATGACCAGATGTCAATCAACACATTCATGATATAGATCACCAATTAATTATGATGAAAACTTTAGTTGTAGTGAAATCCACTGAACATTAAAAACTCAATTCTTGTGAAAGCTTGCACAAAGACAAAACCAGGGACAAGCTTGCCATCATTAACAGCACTTTATTTTATCAGGGAATGCAAAGCAAAAAAAATAGACAAAGGAGGCAAAGCACTGTTCCCAAATGAAAGTGCCTTCAGCATAGTTAGCTGTCAGTCCCCTCCTACTAATAAACCATCCCATCTTGACCCCTATCTTCATCACAAGTCAGTTCTCCTGACTCAGCCTCTCATCTGTCCACTTGAATTCAAATGTTGCTTCTTCATTGATCTCTTCCCTAGGCAAGCCTTTTCCCACCCTCTCCCTCTTGATAAGCATACACATCGACTGAAATAGCCATGCCAGAGTTTTTATCCTTCTGTTGGTTTTTGGGTGTTACATCTGCATAGAAAGTTTGCCTTGTTCTTCTTAGTCAGTTGGAAAAAAATCTAATTCCTCTAAATCATAGTTTGCGAACAAGTACATACATATATATATACTATACGTATACATATATTACTTCAGTTCAGAAGATTTCATTCATCATCTAATCCCAATTAATATATGGTTTTATATTAAAATAAATACATTTGATTAAAGACAAAGGCAGAATTTTATAGGTACCCAAAGAAGTGGGTCAAGGGTGTTTCTGAACTTAATCAGAGAGATCCATTTAGAGAGGAGAAGGAATGAAGAGATCTAGGTAGAAAATGAGATACATAACAGCTAGCCTATAGAATTAGGTGTGATTGAATAAAATCTTTACCTTTAGTCTACCAGTATACAAAGAATGCTAGTTACAAATAGAGATTCTTACTAAACAAATGAAAAGATAACTTCTTTACTTGTATTAAGCTGGAATATGAAACTGGAAGTTACTCTCAAATGAGTCCTACACAAAATAACTGCATTTTCAGATAGATCCTCTTCCTTTTAACTAATTGAGATTAATCCTTTTCATTTAGCAAGCTAAATAAATGTCAACATTGGAAATATAACTGCATTTTCTCATTTATAGAATCCATACACTCTAGCCTTCTAAGATAGAAAACTATTTATTGAATTTCATGATATGGTCAAAGAAATTCCCAGTAAGTAAGGAAAAATTGCTAATTATTAAAACATACCTGGCCTGGGAATACAGGTTCCATTTTTAGGATATGATTTACAGTTGACTTTAGACCATAACCTTGCTGGTATTCTGTCTCCGCAAGCACTGGAAAGCTCCTCACAAAAGCTTTGGCACGGAGGAGGTAAAGGTGGGCCTTTTCCTGAAAGTAAGAGTAAATAATGCAATAAAAGCATTAAAATTTGAAATATTCATTTTAGGGATACCATATTACTTGAATGAACCCCGAAGAAATAAGAATATTTGTTTCAAATGTCAAGGTTACAAAACCAGTTGTTACAGTATCACAATTATAGTTTTCAGAATATCCTCAGCCTCATTCTTGTTTTTGGATTAGAGAATTTAACATATATCTAAAGACTTTAACTTCCAACTGTATTTTTTGACAGAATTTGCCTACTAGGATTTTACTGTAAACTGAATCAACCTATGACTTACCTTCAAATTGGGAGCCTTCTCCCATCTCTGTTGTTTGTTCTACTTCCCAACATGGTGGCTGTAGAAGGGAGCAGAAGAAGGAATGGGCTAGTGGATGGCATTCAGAATCCACTGTCTCCCTGTTGGATCACAAAACATTAAATATCATTAGATCGCCAAATGCCATAATTTTTTACATTTTACCAGTGCAATAAAAGCTATTCAAATTGATAGACTTTTAGTTTTCATACATTCTACATTTTGTCAATTTCATCTGAAAACTTAGTCAATTAAATTATCTTTGCATAGAAAATTGGATCAGAGGATAAGGTGGTTGGTATCTTACAATAGCAGTAACCATCCTCACTTTTTCTTAGGCAATCAAGTGTCATCTGCCATTAGGACAATAATAATTAAAATGAAGCTAAATATCAAAGGATATAAATGGTTTGATGTTTATTGCCAACTTCACTATATTAAACTTGAATAAAACAGTGTTTATGAAATAACACACCAATTTAAACTTCCATTTACTAATACTTTTAAACTTCCATGTGGGTCAATACTCTTTCAGTCACCATATTGAATTCCAAGTGAAATTTCATTTTGTAATTCTTATTTATAGCTTGGCAATGTGCCTTGCAGAGGAAATGGTAAAAGATGTATGTGAAATATTGGAGTTTGGAATGAAAGTCAGTGAGGAAATCATAAAATCAGTGAGGTTTAGGATGATCAATCTTTAGTTAGTCGGTCAGCCCATGGTTTACAATCATTGCTGAGAGCATTAAAAAATCAGTGTGATGAATATGGGATGAGAATAAATGTGGAAAAAATTAATATAGTGAGGTTTTTGAGAAGGACTAAGGCTAAAATCAGAGTTTTAATCAGAGGACAAACCCTAGAGCTGGTCGTACAGTTTACCTATCTTAGAACTGTTTTGGACCAAGATGGTCAAAATAGCAGGGACATCAGAAAAAGAATTTCATGGAGCAAAGAGATTTTTCCATGGAGGAAGGAATTGATGACAGAGATGTTGAGTAAGTGTATTAAAAAGATTTGCAAAAACTTTGATATGGAGAGTGGTTTTGTATGGTGCAGAAACATCATATCCATACTAAAAAGAAAGACTCGTACTTTTCCACAGATTTTATTACACGGTACAACGCGTTTCACCGACTTGCGGCATCATCAGGTACAAATTTGCAAAACAGACAGAGAAAGAATATATACCCTCAGGACAGAGTGGGGGCGGGGAGGTTTGGAAGGATTTGAGAGGGGTGGGGGCTCGCAGGTGCGTTGATGGATTGTTTTGACCATTTCCAGGCTAATTTCTCGGAGAGGAGTGGGGAGGGGTATGGGAATAATTGCTCATTACAAAGTGTCGTGTTGGGGTTCACCAAGTGCCTTCTAATCTCTAATTGCTAGAGCGTGTCCATTTTTAATCCTTTTGGGAGTGTGTGTAATATCTCTGGGACAAAGTCACTGCTGTGGTCGAATTCTAGTAAATGCTTGGCGAAGAGAGAGTTGTTATTCTGATTTTTGTGACACCTAGCGTGTTCCTTGACTCATAACTTGATATTCCTGCCGGTCTGACCGACATAAACGCTGTTGCAATCCTCGCATTTCAGTTTATAAATGCCTGATTTGAGAAGGCTATCCTGGGTGTCTTTTCCATTGGCTAGAAGTTTGGAGAGGGTTATGGGTGGGTAGAAGGCTGCTTTGAGTGAGGTGGATAGGCAGTTGGAAATCCTATATGAAATCTCCTAGAAATGGGATCGAGCACCACTTAAAATCTTTAGATACTGCGGGCTGTGATACGAAAATGCTTTTTATGGCCATTGCTTTTTGTTTTTTCCGTAGTAATGTGTCAACTAGTTTGGGGTTGAAACCAATGTTGGTAGCTATATTAGTGATATTAACGAGTTCAATGTTGAAGTTGTGTGAAACAGAAACATGATAATTGAAGTCAGATGAGGTGTAGATTGGAGGCTTATGAAGTGTGGGTGTGGAGAAGGATGGAAAAGGTTAATGAATAGAGAGGAAAACCAACAAAGGAGTGCTAGTCATGGTGGGTGATGGTTATTGGGAGAGGTCCTAAAGAGGCAGGAAAAGTGGATTTAGAGTATTTTGTTTGGAGAGAGAATGACGAAGATTTTGATAGAAGGGAGGAAATTAGGCCAGTGAGGTAGAGAGAGGAAAGGATAGATATGTTGGACAGAAGGAAGAGAGATACAAATTATTTTGAATTGAAGAAGAGATTGGTGCTGAGTGGAGTGGCAGGTTGTCATTTTTAACGGAGATGGGAAGTGCAGCAATGATCAGTCTGTGTTCATCCAAAACCTACCTTATATAGCAGACAAACAATAATAATAGTAGAGGTGCATGTTTGTGTAAGCATTTTGCTGATTGATACATACATTGTAGGATGGTGGAAAATTTTAAATAATGGAAATACTATATTTCAATATATGGGTGTTACCAATAATAGCTCACCTGAATGTTATCAAATCCTGCATCACCTCTTGTATAGATTTATGATTGAAGACATTAGGATAAGAAATAAGGGTTGATGAAATGTCTGACCCAGCTCCAACAGCACAGTACTTCAGCTTTCCTTCCTCACACCACCTTGGGGGTTCTGGTGTCATTGTGGTCTCCTCTCGAGACTGTGCAGAAGTGGTTGTCTCCGCAGGAGCTCCCTCCTCTGTAATTATTATATGATAACATGACATTGTTAGAGACAAATCTAGAATATTTTTACTATTTAGATATGTATTTATCAATGCAAAGCCATTGCATTTATTCACAAAAAAAGATGAATGGATAATTGACTGAATGAGAGCTCCAACTGATTACATTGTATAGTCAAATAATAATGGGAAAAAAAACTCCAATGGCCATAATAATTAGTTGCAGCTCTCTCGTCAGACCAATTGTTGAGTTGGTTTAACGGGAACCACGTCAGGGACCAACCACAACCTCTCGACCAGAATACCCTCTGTGGTGGTTTGCGGGAAATTAATCCGCGTCAGGGACCAACACACAGCCACACGCACACTATCCTGACCAAAATCCTTCACGAGGCTGTGAGACCCTGTTAAAGAATTTCAGATGGAGATTGAATCCTTCACGAGGCTGTAGAGTAGACCCCGTTAAAGATTCCAGGATATTCTCAAGCACACACTTTGTGACTGGCACAGGCCGATCACATACACAAGCACTCAAGAAGCACACACTCACACACTCAAAAGGGCCCAACTTCTGGGAGAATCTGGACACAGGTAAAGAGCGCAACCGAGGATATGCGTCGAACATGCGTGTTTCGGCCACAAAGTGGCCCTCTTCAGCGAACCGAAGGGAAAACACCTCCAACAGAAGGTTGAAAGCCTACTTTCAACCTTGCTATGGGTGGATGATTGCTTAGGAATTTTAGTGCTTTTTAAAGCAGCATGAAAAATTATCTCTGAATAATGGCAATTTACTCAGTAAGTTATAGTTTTATCAAAAGTGAATACACAAGTTATTGCATTTTACGGTGTATAAAAAATGAACTCACATAAAAGATGTAACTTAATTTCAGGAGAGCATATTCAGCAAAAATGTTTTTTTTACAGTCTGGTGCTTCACTCTCTTATTTGAAGTTTTTTTTTTTTGACCTAGAAGCATCAATTTAAAAACAACTGGCTTCAAAAGGGTAATAGCTGTGTTCCCAAACAGATTTCCCAAAAAACTTCTGGGAAATCAACTGCAGAGGTGAGCATAGATGATAGAATTTGCCAATGGAAGGGCTCATATTCAAATATAACTTCTGGGAGTGATTTTTTGCACTATCGTTTTGGAAAAAAGTACAACTTACAAGCCATTAAATATATTAATTTGACCACAAATATTTGATTTATAAGAAAAAAATTCAGCATTTAGCTTTTGCATTTTTGCAAGTATTTGAATAACATCACCGAATCCAAGGCTGGAAAAATACCAATTGCTGTTAGACTAATCCGAGTGGTAAAGCAATCACTTATGTATTAACACTACGTTAAAACTGAAGACAGTAGCTCTTTAGTAGGGATGACAAAGCAGTTTATAAATATTGTCAAAAATCACAACAAGCTTATTCCTCTGTTTATGTCTAATGAGGCCTTTTATTCTAAGTTATGGCTCCAATATTTCTTTTTGCACAAGCTTGAGATTCTTTTCAAGTATTAATTACATTAACTAGAGATTTTGTTCAACCAACCTTGCACATATAAACTTTTAGGATCCACAGTGATGTTAGCGAAGTACACCCTTGAGTATGAAAATAATTCTTGTTCAAGAATGTGATGGACATTCGCAGCATTGAGTGGTTGTTCAGATTCATTATCCAACCATTTTGAATCAAAGATGAGCTCTGAATGGAAAGCCAAGTCACCATCCCCAAGACTAAAATAGAATAGAGAAAACATATATTAAGTATTAAACAACCCAAAAGGTCTGATTTCCAATACTATATATCACTAAGCAATTAGTTGGTTATCATGCCAAGAGGATTTACTATGACAACTCCTTCCATGTAAACTGAATCCTGCGGGTATTCAATGAACTTATACTCTGGTACCATTTAAATTTGATCCCTTGCATCTATCCATCCATGAAATACCTACTTAATTACTATTATTATTCTTTGTAAACATATGTACATAGATATGCCATGCATTGTAGGCTTAATTCCCCTTGATTTTCCAAATCTGCAGTTATACAGGGCTATACCAAAATCACTTCAAAATGTGAAGGAAATTGGGGCAGGTTGGAGGAAATTAATGTATGTTCAAGAATTGCATAGAAAGATAAACTAGGCTCCTTAGTGAAGATTGAAATATTCAAGCTTCAAAATATCATCAGTATTGATATATCAGTCATTTGCTGCATGTGTTGATGGCATGTTATTTTGTTACTGGGATGTTGGGGAGAAAAAATGAGAAATATAAATATGAGTATGAAGTACTGTTCTAGCCATCTGAATTTGCTGTTTTAATTACTGGACTGAAAGGGTCCTAGAATGCATGACCATTATTCATGTATTTTTGAAGAACTATAAATGTCTAATAATTAAAAGCTTAAAACAATAATACAAAAAAAACTAAATCTATTTAAGATCTAACAGCATCCCATATCAAAGTTTGATTATTCAAACCAAATTTCTACAAATAATAATATTGACGTTATATGCAATTCAAATCTTGAGAAATAAATTACATCTTAAACAAGATAGAGGAAAATAAAACTAGAAAACTCCATTGAGCATTATTTCCTAGGCAAGGCACGAATTCTCAACTAGCTTCAGTGAGCCCAATAGTCTCCATTGTTCAATTTTAATAGTTCATTTATCCATAAAAATATAAATACTTAGTCTGGTTAAAAATATCCGCAAAAGATTTTAATTTTCATAAGCTATAAAAATATTTAAACAACAATGATTCTCACCCATGGAGAGCTATAACCTTAGATCCAACAAATGCAGATCTCATCTTGCTTCTACGGAAGATGAGATTTACTCGCTCGCGGAGGTCTCGAGATGCAGTGCGCAGGAGGTGTGGAGTATCAATGAGTTGAACTGGATCTTTGTAGGAATGAACTAGTCCTGAAATGAGTGGTTAATAATTTGTTAGAATGTCTATAAATATTTCAGAAAGCACGAGACATAGCAAAGTAATAAAAATATGATACCCATGATACGAGACTAGTTTGAAAGGTTTTTGGATTCACCACCATATGTCAGCACTAGTACAATGGGTTTCCCGCGTAGTAATAGGTAATCTTTCATGAGCAAGCATAACGCATCAGTGCTCTGGGAAGAGGTCTGTCGTGTGGATGCCTGTCTGTTGTTGATCCCTTCAAGTGATTTGCGAAGATGGAAAAATTTATATTCCAGCAGTGATTAAAGTCTTTGAAGGAAAGGTATGGAAGCAAAGGAAATTCATGCCGACTTTCAGAACACTCTGGGGGACTCTGATCCACATTGTTACCAACTGTTACCAAGTGGCCAAACAAGTTTAAGATTGATCGGTACAGCTTAGATGATGATATGCATGGTGGTCGGCCAGCATGTGCCACAACCCCAGAAATTATTGCAAAATTCCATAAAATGGTCATGGATGATTGCCTGCTGAAAGTGTGAGGAATTGCTGAAGCTGTAGGGATACCATCTGAACGGGCATATCACATTTTACAGCGGAATTGGATATGAGACAATTATTAGCCAGATAGGCCTGTTGACTATTGATGCAAGATCACACATGCATCTAAATGGAAATTTCTGAACAATGTTTGACCCATTTTAAGAGCAACCAACAAGATTTTCAGCACCAATTTTTGACCACAGATGATACGTGGGCCCACCACTATTCCCCGAAGACAAAACAGAGGGAATCTGTTGATTCACCACCACCAAAGAAAACAAAGCCAGTACTGTTGGTTGGAAAGTTGATGCTTCCATTTTCTGGGATGCGAAAGGGATTCTGCTGATAGATTATCTTCCCACTGGTCGAACAAATATTGGTCAGTAATACACTAACCTACTGGAACAGCTACAGAAAAAGATGCACCAAAAAAGCCAGGTTTGGCAAGGAAGAAAGTCATCTTCCATCAAGACAATGGACGCCCACACACAAGTGTCACTGCTATGGCAAGAATACGTGAACTAAGATAGGAATGGTTGCCACACCCCTTGTATTCGCCTTATTTTGCTCCATCAGATTTTCATCTCTTCCCCAGGCTCAAAATTTTCCTTGGTGGATGGAGATTCTTGTCAAACAAAGAACTAACAGCCTAAGTAGACGAGTATTTTGCAGGGCAGAAGGAATCTAGTTTTTGAGATGGGATCAAGACATTTGAGCATCATTGGACCAAGTGCATTAGTGTACAGGGAAACTAAATTGAAAAATAAAATAGTTACACTGAAGAAAGTCATTTATTTCTATTCAATACTGAGAACTTTACAAATTACGCTCATATTACAAAATAAATTGGTTTTTGCATTTTGTTGTATAATAAAACTCGGTTGTAATTCTCTCAGAGACTATTGTTTGCAATATTATCATTATATCATTTAATCATTGTGAATATAAGGTCACATGCCCTTCACTCTCTACTCTTCTCCTGTTTACATATATGCTTGCTAACAATACTTGGGTACATATTCAGAGGTCATAAAAACAACAAAGATTATCGTTGAAGTTAACAAGTTCAAATTAACTTGTGAATACTGAAGACTACAACATCCCTATTATATTGAGTGCTGGGATATCCACCCACTTTTACTCCTACCTCCAGCCCTTCAAATGTCCTAGTAACCTCTGCATATATACCGAAAACAAACAGTGACAGAGGCATCCCTACCTTACTCCTCTGTCTAGCACCACCCATCCCAACTCTCTGTCCACTGCTTGCACCTGAACAGTCTGAGCCATGTGGGGGCTATGGATAAGTTGCCTATCCCTCCAATCTATTCCTATCTTCTGTAATATATTTATTAATTCTGATAAAAATAAATTATTCTATCCATTTAAATTTAAAGCTAATATTGTAACATTGTTTGAGCAAAAGCATCTAATATAATTCTATATATGATCTTTTCACTTTGCTTGGGATGAAAATACGAAGGAATTTCATTCAAGGTAATACATCTAGCTAATAACAGAACAGCTTGATCATAGTAGCACCTTCACTCTAACCTCGTTTTCTTAGTTTAGATGTAGCCTTATTGAATCAATTGAAATATTTTTTTTCTAATCTTGATAGATTACACACAAAAATCATGTCAACATTAATTTCAATTGATACACTAAATTAAAAAAACACAATCAAAGATTGTTGACTATATACTTTTCAGATTTCTGACCATTTTATACCATTTACAAGTTTTTTTTACAGTTTTGTAGTGTTACAAGCCCATGACAAAGGCATCCAGTGAAATTACCACCCACCAAGCTAGCACAGCCTGTAAAATTAGATTTACTTGTTCTCTCAATAACCCATGCAGTAGAGCAAATAAACATTTAAAATTCTATTTGGATTTCATTTTCTGTTAAATATTTATTTTGAGCATGGGAAAGAATGGGATGGTAAAGGTAATGAGATTTTCAAAAATAGGAAGGCTATTGTAATCATTAAATTGGGGGGGCACAAACTAGAACAGATGAAACAGTTAAGTATAGTATTTTAATGAAGTGTTTAGGAGGGTGGATAGAGTAGCAGGCACACAAAAGAAGAATTTGCATTGGATAAATAAGCAAAAATAATGAGAAGCTGGGAATTGATGGCAGGCACCTCAAGAGAAGGTGCAAAGAAAACACTGGTGAGCAATCTAATATGGAGCATAGTTTTGTGGGGTTTGGGAAACCTGGTCTTTTAGGCAAGAGAATAAGTGTAGATTGAGGGCTTTTGAGATATTGGATTGGAGAAAAAGTGGATAGAATGGAGGAAATGGTGAAGTTCTTGGCATCATAAGGGATCAGAGATGGCTGTTAAAATAAGTTTGAAAAGGCAGGAGAAGTGGATGTAGTAAATAAAAACTGATAGAGGCAATAGGATTTTGAAAGTGGCAATAGGGGAAATAATCAAGGCATTGCAGAGTATAGGGATAAAAAAAGCATTTAAGATGGATTCAAGCAAGGCAGAAAGAATACTTAGCTAAAGAATCACTTATTGTAATATGTAAAATGGGATTTAAGTATATATTATTTCAAATTAGTTAGTGATCATGTAGACAGTGGTGTATCATATCAGGGTCTATCAATAACTTACCCTATGCCATTAGACTACATACTTGTAATTCTAAGAATTCATATGGATTTCTCTTCAAGGATATTATTTTCCCACAGCTTGTCTTCTATTTTATTTCAACTGTTACCATTGACAATTGCCTAACTTGCCGGTATCTCTGAAGCTTTACCATTTTTTATACCAGCATGTAGCACTGCAGCAGTCTGAATACAGTTAAAATTGCAAATTATCAGGCAGGGTTTAAGTATACAATGTTTCTCTAATGGTTAGAATAAATGCCTTTATATGATATTGTGATGCCATCATGCGCAATATTTAATATTCCGTGCTAAAGATTATTTACATGAGAAAATGGTCAAAACAAAGTTAATTTGCAGCTAGAAAATTTAACGGTTCTTGAAAAATATCTTGAAATTCAGTATATTGGACCCCTTCAAAGCAAGAATTATAAAATGGCGACAGGAATAATTGTGAATCATTATAATAATAGAAGGAGTCTTACGAAATGACTTAAGCATATTTTCTCTTGTAGATGGTTGATCTTAAACCTAATTTAAAGGGCATGTGATGATGAATTTTGTGTGGTGACAATGTCATAAAACCATTACTTAAAAGTTTAAATGCTGTAACTTAATTGTCGGAGACTGTCACCGCTTTTATACAGCACTGCATGGCTTAGAATGCGAGCTTCGTGTTTTGTGACGCATGATCTTCCTATAGAATGGTATTGATTATTTATGAAGAGAAAACGGCAGGCTCCTGAGTCCAGATTCTGATGATGACTCCAGACACGTCACAATGGAACTAGGTTGTGATTTTCGAGTTGTGAGATTTTTCGACTGGGTACAAGGAAAGGAACTGCCATTTAATAATCTTGGTCACTGTCACATATTACATACAAAAATCCACCAATCATTTTGCTGTGATTTACTCACAATCTTCTGCCTGAAATAATCTAATAACAAATTGGGAGGGATTTGTCAATAGAATTAATTTGAAATTGATAATCTTATTTAGAAATATAATTTTACGGAACTACTCAGGCATCTCATCAACGTCCGAATCCATTGATACCAGAATAGCATAAACTTATTGCAGTTTACCTAGAGCAGTTGTGCTTAAAGCTAAAGCAGCGCATCCTTGAATGCACTTTTGTTTAAGTTAAATTGTTACAGCTCAGTTTATTTTGACGCTAATACTAAAAATGTAAGGCTCGATCTCAAAGATTTTATGTGCTTAATTCGACGCCATGAAGAAATATAGACGATGTGACAACCCATTACAAAAACTTTCCTATCAAAGAATGCCAAAAGTGCGTGACCTATTTAAGATGAGGCTGGGGAGTTGGTACATAATAAAGCAGGGCAGTGCCAGTGTGTTTTGTGCAGCGAGTACTCATTCCCAAAGTCATTCGCATATCGCGGTCACATATTCAACTCGACCTTGACAGCAGTAACGCAGTTGATACATTCTCTAAACTGGTTAACGAAAAAGGAAATGTAAGAGAATTATGAGCAAGCCGAGGAGACACCGAGCTAGTTTCGGTGCCTTGCAAAACTAACTCCAGAGTTAGGATCAAATAATTACTTAATTGTGAATATTTTAATATTTTATATCACATATTTTTAGTGTCTCCTTTTATCCCTTAAATGGTAGTCACAAACGCACTTCATAATCACGCTATCGGCGAAAACTCCAGAGGATTCACTTATGAATTTTCCCATTATTTTGGGCTAGATATAACCGGTTTTAACATTTAAGTATTCATTCAAACTAGAAATGAAAGAAAGCGCTTTGTTAAATAAGAATACAATGCGGACTATTCATAATTTACACGAAAAAAATCATTCGATCGAACAGATTACAATGAAGACGAAGGAGCATTTGGTGTGATATTGAGCGATTTCTTGATTAAGAAAAAAAAACCATCAGTGAAACCCATTACGAGTTTTTTTATTTCTCGAGCATGCCTTCAATACATAGTTTAATAATACCTTCAGACCTCAAAATATTAACGTTTACAGATTATGTAGTTAATACTTTAGTCTTTCCAATTAATATTGTGCTCTAATATTTTAAATCAAAGGTTTAAAGAATCTGAGAGATTATTACGAGACTATGGAGTTTTAACCTTCAAGTTCTGACACAGTTCCGAAATGCCAATCGAGATCGTGTGAGGGGATGTCATTTTTTAATATTTTTTTGTTCGAAGTTTAGTGCGTCTAACTGGCTTAATCAAAAATGCTGCCAGTGTTTGACAAATGAATTGAACATGATTTGCATTCAAGACTCTTGCGGATCGCGATGTTTAGCACAGGGCGTTCTCGAGGTGGGTCGATAACGCCGAATCAATTAGGGAGTCGAAAAATTCTCGCACTACATTTTCCGCCTAAGTCGGCCAACAGCCTTGGGGTTAAAAGTGAGAATCATGGAGGGCAATGGGAGTCGATCCATTGACCCCGTGCAGGAATATGTGTCAACTGACTCACCAGGACCGGTTGGGTGGAAGCGGTCCTCAGCTGCCTTGAGTTTTCAAACGGCACTTCGTCCGCCTTTTGTGATTTGTTTTGGTATCAAAAAGGTAAAAAATATACTCAGTTAATGATGACGACTATTCTAATAGGTACAAGCTTCTAACCAGGGGGTTCAAATCCATATTGTGATATCTCCATACAATTCCGTCTCAGCCCAAACTCTACGATTATCTGTACTCTTTCTGGGAAACTAGAAGCGGGATAGAGAATTTTACGCCTCTCTCTATCCTGAATGTGCAAACCTCACTTGCCATTAGGGCCAACCGATGTTGGGGTTGAAGGTGGAGTTTAAGCGTACTAAATGATACTGATTATCTTTCTAATGTAAACAATAAATGAGGAGGTGTTTTCAAATAATTCTCTCATTTACTTCGTCAATTAAACAGCACTCAGGCCACAGTTGGGTTTGATAAATGATTTTACTTGCATTCCCCAAGACTGTCCAAGAGAATTTACGAACTTGTTTGAATGCCAAGTTTCCCAAGGAAAAACTACGATTCAAATATCCGTAAAAGTTTCAGCAGGTGAAGGTTACGGCAATTTATATTAGGCAATCTAATCCATGTTATTTGTAGACTTGGCTCCAAAATTTCAGCATTTCCCTGAATTAAAAAAATATCACTGAAGTCAAATTTTTTTCCGGAACACTTTTTAACTACCCTGAAGTATCTAAGCTTTCTATACTTATCAAGCCAATGGCAGCTTTGGGTGAATTAAAAAAATAAGCGGTAAACCTTCGTATCTCGGCTCCTGGGTGGAAGGAGTTAAGTGCTCAAAAAGTGTTTTTGATTCGTCCCTAAATAATATGGGCCGCGTGAATATATAATTTAAAACATTTAAAACCAAAGTCAAGAGACTGGATGAGATTCAGCACCAAACAGTTATGTGTCCACAGTAATAATGTGGATTCAAAGGAAGGGGAAGACCGAGGAAGTCATACGAACCCCATAAGGATTCTGGGTGAAGAGTTGTGCGTATTCCCGTTTAAGAGAAAAACAAATCACACCACTTGCGTGAAGCAAGCATTTTCATATTAGATAAATAAAGAACGATATTCCTCATCAGTGAAAAATATGATAATATGTAAACTAAGTCAAACCAGCCAAAGTCAGAATTAAACTAAGAACGAAAATTGGCAGTTTGATTTTATTTGAGCATTTATGATGTAAGAGAATGCAGTTTACGAGATGTTTCGAAGATGCACATAATTCGCTTCACTTTGATACTCAAGTTGAACATTTAGGTCATCACTGTTCAGCCTTTTCAAAGAACATATATGGATGGCCTGCCTCGAGCGTGTTGTAAACCACTTGCCGAGAAAGTTTTGCTACGATAAGGAATATAAAGAAGCATTATTTAGTTTTCATTATTTTTCAATATATTTTTAATTTAACTAAAATTAAAGCATTATCTATTATTACAGGGAATCTACCGGTTAAGGTAGGCTTTGGATGGACCCAACAACCAGATAATTTTCTTGTCTCTCCTAAAAAAACACAACCCAACATCCTACTCTAAATTAAACCCCCGCATAAAATCTCCGCATACTTCTTTCCTCCCTTCGTTCCATCCAACATCCCTATTTTATTCCTATCCGTTCCTCATTTTCCTAAGATCCTCCTCTCTATCACAGTCTTCAACATCCCACTGCCGATCAATATAATTTTCATCCATTTTTCCTGCCTCCTTATGATTTATCACAGCAATCCCCTCTCCTCCTCCACCATACCCAGCATTTCTTCATTTATTTTCCTTTCTGTCCTCTTCACCTTCTCCATCCTCCTCCAAACCCACATTTCAAAAGCCTCCAATCTACGCTAATCATCCTGCCATTCTCTAAATCAATACATTTCTGAGGTTTAATATTTTCATGAATATTATACACCAATTTCCTGTCCATTCTTTTGGTTTTTATTTCTCGTTACAACTAAATATTCAAATTTTTGTCTCCGTAAACGAATGACGCAACTACAAGACAGATTTCAAGCAATATATCTCTTTAATTGTACATCTTGAAAGAATTGATGGCGAAATTATTATAAAATTTTGATATGAGTACAAATTGTCTTTATTTAAAACGATCTCGTATATCCTTTCTCCCTCTTTCTAATCGCAATAATTTGTGAGCATACTTTCATGTCACCAACGCGATAAATTTCTATTGCACTCTTCAGAGTTCACAAAGTGGATACCTTTCCTTTACATCAACCTATAGGTTTATGGGTGAATTCATCTTTACGATTGGGTACCCGTAAATGACATTAGTGACGAAAAGCGTTAATTAAGTGTTGAAAAAACCAGTTCAAATTACCAAACCATCCTCAATTCAGTTATTCTTGACAGCACAGTCTGTACCGTTAGCGTCGATCACATTGAAATTATGAGATATATTGAATTACATTAAAATGAGAAAAACAATATTTTATCTATTGGGGTTATAATTTAAAATTGCTTTCTTCCTATTTATTCCAAAAAATGTATTACAAATTTTATTGCCTGCATTATTTGTGTGAATCCATAAAGCAATTTCTTAAGACTTAAATCGTGGAAATGAAAAGAATGGCCGAAGAGTAATGTAAAGTGTTTACCTTTCGCTCAAATATCGTGGTACGCATGTACACTCATATGCCAGGTAGTATATCGTCACAGCATATCTCTCGACCCTTTTTTCCCTTCCATCGATATATTTTAAGCTCCCAATTATGTTTTTTAGTGCGTGCAATGCTACGTTTCAACCAAAAACCCGCGATCGTTTGAAAGGAGGCAACTCAATCCTCTGCAAAGTTTTGCGATGAGTAACTTTTTTCGGTGAATTGTAGGAAATTGAAAGCGCGACAGCACTCCGAACACGCAATGGTCGAAAGAAATGGGCCGAAATTGACAACTTCATCGTTTAAATTTGTGCTTTAGGTATGAATATCCCTAAATAGAAGCAGTTTCTCACCTTACAGATTCCATTTCTATCACCAGGGAGAGTTATATGACCTACCTCCGCGAAAAATTGAAACAATCGGTTGGAGTTTAAAAAAAACTGGCCGTAAAAAATGTTTGTTAGTATAATGTGCAACATGGGGTACAACATTTAAACTGAACGACAATCAAACTGGAGCCACAGAAAGGAATATAGCAGCGACACGCTGTGGGCGGTGTGATTGATGTAAACAGCTGAAAAATGGGGCCATTGAAGGAAATCCATGCACACCATGAATTTAAAGTGTGGTACTTAGCATTTCAAAATCGCCATTACACCGTATACGGGCGAAGTCAACTCCCCAACTCTCAACTTTCGGATCTCCAAATGTACGTAGCGTTTGAGATTGCAGAACCCGATCGGCGCTAGCGATCGCCAGACTCAATGATTTACTCTTTTACTTGGACGGAGCGCGTTCACCTCGAGCGGCACTGTTTCACAAACATCGGAAACCGTGACAAAAAATTTCTCTGGCAGCGAGAAATCGAGAGTGAGGTACTTTTTGGGAACGAAAACGAATAGCAAATCTTCGTTTAAATACAATGTTCTGCTCAATGCAATAGAACATTAAGGTATTATTTCATTTTTAGAATCTCACTTCGACATACCTTTTAAATATTTAGATTCACCTCTCATTGTTGAGTTGTAGCCTGATACTCAAGGCAACTTTATAATATATTATGAGGGGAACCAATTGCTACTACTATGCTCATTAGCCTCACCCACTTGGCACTAAATACCACACACACCCCGTATTACAATAAAACGTTCTGCAACTCCAGCACACTTTCTATCTCCCTTTATTCCATCCAATATGCCTACAGTTTCTTACCCCCAACTCAACAAGCATTCTCTTTACTATGACAGTCTTCAATATTCCACTGCCCCTCAATATGCCCTGCATCAACTCATCCGGTCTTCTTCAAATTTCTGCCAACAACCTCCTCTCTTCCCTTACTAGCACTTCGTTTGTCTTCCTTTCCGTTTATTTATTTTTTCCATTCTCATGAACTCACATTAAAAAACCTCAAATCTGTAAATATCCTTTGCCTCAACGCCCAAATTTCGAAGCTATACATAGTATCTATATTTACGTAAACATGGTAGTTGTCTTCTAAAGGTCAGCAGTTTGTAAAAAAAAACTTTCAGTGACCATTTTTAAATGCATGAAGAAACAATAAATTAGAAAGCAATAAAAGCCATCCGCTAAATAAACAAGCAGGAGATAGTTTTTGCTTATAATGAAGGAATTTTTATTAGTATTCTATTGTTTTGGGCCAGATTTTAATGGACCTTGAAAGCAAAACGAGCTTACGATCTTTATTAAACCTATGACTATTCTTTAAAACATGCTCACTCAAAGTCATCAGTTCACATAAATATCAGTTGCATTGCACTAAGTCATACTTGACTTCCATATAACTTCTACTTCCTCGTATGCCGTCTAAAATGCCAATTCTTCTCCAATTCCCTTACCATCCTTCTAGCACGGTTTTTAACATCCCGTTACTCCTCACAATGCCTTCTGTGTCCAATTTTCCTTCTTCGGCAACTTTCTCCCTTCCCTTAACATTCCTGACACTCGTTTTTTCATAAGAAATCTTTAAGTGGGGGGGGGGTATTGTATATGAATGAAGACGAAATGAAAGATAGTAGAAATTAATAGAATGAACCGTTTCCCAATAACGTGAATTATTAGTAATTGGTCACGGAATCGAATAGATTCGCCAACGGAAAACTATTAATTGGTCCGGTTTGACTATTATATTATATTAGTCCACCTTTGGCTTCTGGTGTCTTCGCTAGTGTTTACGCTCAGTGTTCTGCACGTGAGAGCATCATCGTCGGAGCGACGGAGAAACGAGTCGGGAATCCTCCAGTCGCCACCTGACTGCTCTTCCGGTTGAGTTGGTAATATTTCGCCCGCAAACACACGCTGTGGGCCAGGCAGGTGTTCTAGCGGCTGAAGCGGAGTTTTCGATGCCGCTCACGGAAAACGTGAACTCCTAGCGCATAAATCCGCCACAGACTCCATCCAACTTATCTATGAACACCCATCATAAATAGACTTATATGCTTCGAAAACCTATAAGCATAAACATTTTTGAAGCAGGCTCCAGGACAGATAATGCACGCCATTTGAAATCTATGACAAGTTGCTACTAAGCAGGCATGACAAAACACTCAACCGCTATGAAATCACTAGAAATATCTTATTTTGAAATGAAGTCTTGGCGCGGAAGTAAAACTTGGAGGAAAATTGCATTTACGGATGGCACTGATTTTGCTTAGCTAATATTTTTGTAGTTTCTTTTGAAATATATTTCACGGTCATGCTAAAGGTAATCACATTTAAATTGATATAAATAAGCTCATTTTCCAGAGCCAGTAAAGCCTTTCATTGGAGTTGTTGCTTTAGAGCAAATAATTCTATTACGCCAATATAAAAGCGTTTTAATTGAAAGTTTAAGAGTACATATTATACAACTGAGATAGAAACATAATTTGCCCAGAATAGTGGCGTATGAGAAGACATGTGCGGAACTCAGAAAGCTTTTAAAAACATTACTAGAAACATTTTAGGGTAGTTTTGAAATTATATTTCTTTCACTTTTACGCTCCAATGAAATATCGATCATTATACTTTGTGTGCTGGTATTAGTGAGAAAAAATATGATAGGCTAATGAATTAACATGCACTGATGAATAAGTTCTGCAATATAAATGGCATTGGAAGCTTCAAAACGAATTCAAAGAAAGGGAATTGATAAAAATCACACACAAAGAGTCAATAATAAAATCCTCTTTTTATTTCAGACGCTAACATATTCATTTTTCTCACAGTCGTCGAAAAAGTTGTCACCGGTAACGGGCAAGAAACGGACTACATTTGGCACCTGATAGTGTAAACCCTCTGTTTCCCCAAAGAAGAGCCCGGGGGGACGGGGGAGGGACGTGGTCACAGGACAGCCATGTCTCTTGTTACACCTAAGCTCCATTGATTTACAATTGAGATTCAGGTGCGATGTGGTGGAATCGTTCCATAATGATATAAACAGGGAAACAAACCAAAATTTTCCAATATAAAGTGGAAAATTACATGTATTTCTGGTGTTTTTCTCTGTTTCTCTCAAATGATTTGCTTATGCTACTCATTACCAAACCATAGTCTGCAACCAAGGGTGCAATCGACAGGGGACAGATTATTGTTCTCATCTCACTGGTGGAGCTTGTGAAATTAATTCGGTGTAGGAGGGGAAGTCTCTTTCCCTGTAACAGTTTCTCCATTGATTTTCAGAACCCAGAATTCCAGACAGATAGACAGAACTTTATCCAAGTCTTCGGGGTCATCACGGTGAACCAGATGACATCGCCTTCATTCAATCCCGCGACCGTCATCCGGTTTGCAGCCGAACGGTCCTACCGATTTGCCCAAGACGTCGCGATCGCTTTCGTGAGCCAAACTATTCCATGAAATGAGAGCGGAATCAGATTCGGCCTTATATGGGCATAAAGAGAGGAAATGAATAATTACATCGCGTGAAACAACCGCAGTCAGTCAAGTGGGTGGGCACCATTCTTCAGAGAAGGAAGCTTAAACGGAAAGGTTTTTCACGCGATTGGTACGTCAAAAGTCATGGGGGACGCAATGTACCTATTGTCGCCCAGATGAAAACCTTACCATCGAAACGGCCAACTGTCTCATTCAGGTCGCCGAAGTCTGTTGAGGGTTAAAGCGACCCACTTTGCTTGTCTCACGCGTATCCCTCTTCGCTTTAAAATGGGCGGTGGAAAAGAAAATAAGGACTAGACATATTTTATTTCATTTAAGACCACGCCACTCAAAGATCAAATGATGACTTCGAAAATCGCCAAATAGTATTACATGAAAAGGGGGTAATGGGGGACCATTCAGATGACGGGAATTTCAGAGCGCAGACAATTGACATTCGAACCGAAGAAAATTTAATTTATGTTATAATGCAGAAAAACGCTATGCATCTGGATTAAATTGAGAACACGTATGTTGCACGAGAAGAAGAATTTTTAAACACTAAAATTCCATAGCTGAATCCCAATAATAATGAATGTTAAGTCCATCCATGCGACCGATGGCTACTATATTTGGTGCTTATTTAAATTTGATCGTCAAAAGGATTTTGAAGACCGAAGTTGAAGTCACCGCGAATAATATTTTATACTTCTAGATGCAGACACAGTTACTTCTACTTTTTCACATAATACGTTAAGATCACTAATCCCCATTAGTCCTCGTATATTCATTGAATTATGGGCATAAAAATTACTATTTTCAGTCCAAAATATGGATGCAAAGTTGGATGTAAATTCACGCCGTAGTTACTAGAAATACGTGTTTATCGTCTGTCTTGGCAACCATGATTTTTCTATACAGCTGAATTTGGAAATAGACGACTCCTTTTTTTTTACTTTTCACAACCAGGACGATTAATGAACAAAATAATATAATATTTGAGAAGAAAAAAAAGGATATTTTTAAATTTTTCCAAGGGGTTTTATGTGTTCTACAGTAGGAAATGAGATGACTTTCATCTTTACCATTGCTATCATCACTGCCTCTGGAGAGTATTCCGTTTGATTTCTGAAAATAAAACTGTTTTAACATAGGGGTTGCGATTACTTGGATAACGAAACCAGACCACTTACACTGTATCACATCACGTCTTGTCGCGAAAGGCTCGACATCATCTATTCTAAAATTTGATATTTAAAAAAAAATAAAATATTCAACTTCCAATGTGATGCGGGGAAATACGAGCATCTAATTACGAAATAAAATAAATATCAATACGAAATCTTGTAATTAAACACCACATACCGACCAATGAGGAGTTCCCTAAGTTTTATAATTGAAACTTATCTTCCCTAAATACAAGTATTAATATATAATTATATGAGTCTAATCAAACTACTAGATTAGAGAAACGAGTCACTAACTATAACTAAGATATGAAGGGCTTTACTTTAATGGATTATGATCTAATATTCTAAAATTAGATTTTCAAATTTTCTTCGGTTTTATTTCCTCTGATATTTCCCACGAAGCAATTCCGTGCTTCTTCTAGGAACCACAACGCACACGTATAGTTTGGGAACCACAGTCAATATTAGCCCATTCAACTGTCATAAATAGTCAACCATCATTTTCATTGTAATTAAATAGTCTTTGTCCTTCGCAAGGGTTTTGGCCTCAACTGCATAAGGTTTTGGGCATATAAATAATCTTTTCATTGACTTTGTGTACCTTTGTAAAATTAAAAATGATTCATTATTACTTAAAGTTACATTAATACGTTTATAATTTTATTTATATAAACTAATCAATGATAATTTCCCATACGATCAAATTTTTTACTCGCTTTGAAATTCGACTCTTGATTGCTAAAGAGGTTTTAACTGAATCGGAAGAAACAAATATACAATATTGGTAAAAAAATAAAACCAGATTATATTATATTAATCTATACTATAATAAGTTCGCCTTAAATATTTTACCTTTTGACTTATTTAATGATAATAAATTCAAAATGGTTTTTTGAAAGCCGACGATTAAGATTGCTTTAACTTAACACTAAAAAACATATGAACATTGCCAAACATATTTGGGCCAAAGGGCCATTTTCCCCTTCTCGGGAAGAAATTCGAAAATATTAAAATTCTAAGCCCCTATATCTCGAAAATAATGTGGAAATATTGTTCAATATTCGTTTATTCAAATTCTTTTATATTTTGAATGGTATTTTTGTGCAGAAGATGTCAGTAGAGAATCGACCATGAGAGCCATGTTAAACAATTGTGAAGTACAAATTACGGGAAAAAAGGCATGAAAATTCCTTTAATACGACCACCAACGGATAATGATATCTGCTCATCGAACGTTAGGTGATATTTGATGCGGTTATTCAACTTGAGAAATGAATTTGACCGCGCGAGACATCTTGATTTCGGCCGCGGAATAAGTGCGACGGGATCACCGAAAGAATGAACAAACGAGCGGGGATTTCGGGATGATTGATTGCTCTTAGTGGGGGTAGATATGGTCGAGAGGTCGACTTCACTCACCCTCTCCATCCAGTTTGCTCTCTCCGTCGTGGGGTGGGGCCAGGACGACCCCAACACCGCCCCCGAGCGAGCGTCCGTCCTCCTGATTGCCTCCAGTCGCAGTCCCCCTCCTCCCCATCCACCGCTTGAGGCCATCCCAGCCGAGGATCCTCATCGAGACCCGGAACACCTTCTCAGTCGAGCCATCCTCTGGACCCAGGTACGTGTCTGTTGGCGACAGCGGGAAACGGGAAACACTGTCATTAATCATCGTCAAAGAGACATCGTGAGTGGACCTCCACCTCAGGATCGGCCGCCATTCGATTGAAGTGACCCAGCAAATCCATGCAAGTTTAACGCTCTTAGTCAGATGGTCGCCCACGCATGGTCTGAGGATTTCAACAGTGAAACGGCTCCGATTCTCCCTTAGTCAAGTCGTATTGAATTACATAATGACCATATTGGTAACAAAAACTAACAAAAGATGGAAACGTGTGGCTTATTACTTATTCAATGAGGCCAGTATTAGATAGATATGTAAGAAAGATATAACAAAAGTTTTATTTAGCTCATATTCAGGCACATTTTACGAGTATTTACCATCGTATTTATGAATGGAGGATTAACTTTTCATGCATTTAAGAGTAATAGAGCGATGGAAGAATGCAATTTGAGAAGTTGCATCTGACAGTGATACTATCTTTAGAACACATGTGTTATGAAAATGAAGTTATAATGCCTCCTCAAAGTATTATATCAATGCGGGGTGGCTTAAAAAAAAGTTTAGCTATTTCACTACCCAATGAAAGATATTTTAACAATTCATCAGTATTGATGCATTTACAATTATTAGATTCTGGCTTTCAGAGAAATTAAATGATGTCCCATCTCTGAGAACATTCTGATAACCCTTTCTGGAATCATAAAGTGCACTAAGTTGGCATATGTAATGGACTAATTATTCAAGAAAACCTCTGGTAATATTTAATCATTAAAATAATTGTGACAGCAATGAGACTACTGTGGAAGCGGGATACGTGAATTTCGGAATGAGGAAAAAGCGTGTCAAAAAAAATTGGTTTATGTCATTATTTAGAAATCCACGACATAGCCAACAAGTTTCCAGCAGTTGGCCGAAACCTGCCTTCAATCGACAGACCTATAAAATCTTATCTTATAAAAATAAATAATCGGAGTTGTATTCATTCGAATAGAAATTGGTTTATAATGCTCCACCCTCATTGTATGACGTAAATGTTTCATCCTAAAACTGGGGCTGGCCATATTTAGGCATATTAATTTCAACATCCTTTGAGGGAAGTGATTACATGATAAAAATTACAGATTCAGGTGTGATTATTTATTCGCATCCAGTCTCGATGCACTACATCATTTTCAAGTGAAGCTCTCACTGTCCAGAGTCCAATATATCCACGTGCTGGGAGGGGTTAGGCGAGTGGGAAAAACCGAAGTTCTGGGGATGGGAGAAAAAACGGGTAAAAGTGAGGGTGGAGGTTGAGGGTTTGAGGGTTGCAGTCACGGAGTGAGTCGACTCTCGACACCCGGATGATCCCCAGCGAGGTACAACGATCGGCCAACGGTCCCCATCCGACATCACGGGACGCCGCCGCCGCTCCTTCCTCGCACACCTTGGGGGGGACGCCTTAGGGAGTGCAGATGGGAAGGACGACCATCTCATCAAGGCAAACTGGAGTCTTCGTATTCATTTGTGTTTCTCTCTTCTTCTACAAACCCTCAACCTCCACCCCCAATTTTTACCCTTTTTTTTTCTCCCATCCCCAGAACTTCGGTTTTTCTCACTCGTCTAACCCCTTTCGGCACGTGGAGACACCCTGGTTTCCCCACCTCCTTTATTTTATTTCTATATATATTGGACCTGTACAGTTGAAACTGATGCAGTACATTGAATCTGTTGTGAATAAATTTTTATTTAGGGGAAAATTGTATTAGTTTTCATCTCTGTTATTATGATTACATGATGTTTGGCTGCCCCCATTGGCCAACCCACCAGTTTAAGTATCGTGAAACGATAGTGAATGGAATAACAGTGGCTGATGAAGTTTTTCCTGATGCTGGTTTTTTCTGGACTATTTTTAGCTAACGGAGAATGGTAAAACCGGTTTATTAGTTAAAAGGTATTTTGCCGATTGAGGTAGGTTTTGGATGGACCCAACAACCAAATTAATTCCCTTGCATCTCCTGGCAAATCACAACCCAACATCGTACTCTACAACAAGCCCCTCTTCATCTCCGTATACTTCCTTCTTCCCTTCATTCCGTCCAACATCCCTATCCTATTCCTGCCCCTTGCTCGTTTGCGCAACATTCTCCCCTCTATTACAGTCTTCAACATCCTACTGCCGATCAATACGCCCTTCATCAATTTTTTCTGCCTCCTTATGATTTCTCCCAACAAACCCCTCTCTCCGCCCACCATAACCAACACTTACTCATTTGTTTTCCTTTCCATCCAAATCACCTTCTCCATCCTTATCCACACTCATATTTCAAAAGCTTCCAATATACGCCTATCAGCCAGCGTCAATGAACAAACTGGTTTAGGTAACGGATAATGATGAATTTCATGCAAAAACATAGCTTCCCAAATTTCATAACTGGATAGTTATAAATGATAACCATACGATCGTATATACCCGCATGATTTTACAAAAAATGTACTTGACTTTATGAAAGTTAAGAGACGTGATGATTTTGCAACAAAAACGGCTTGTGAGAAGAAAAAAGAATAATTATTAATAAATTAACTCTGATGCAAGTACGATGGTTTATGAAAAGGAGGCAATGCCTTAGCCTAGCAGAATAAGAGTAATGCATACGAAACACTGATTTCGTTAAATAATAACAATAAACGATAATAAATTATTTACTCATTTAGTTTGGAAGATATGAATAAAAGAGCTCATGGTTTACTAAACATGCATATAACCAATTTGGAATAAAATGGAAATGTTGCTAAAGGCAATGGATTATGATAATTATTGTTAAATAATGAGTGGTTGAAATTTGTTTTCGATTGCTATGCACCCAGAATACACGCAGTGTTTTTCACACGAGAAAATCTCCGGGCCTCGGTGGTTTAACAATGTTATTTTCCTTTCGGATTTCTCACGCATGTAATTTCAGAGTGATTGCTATCCATAATTATTCGGTGCTTCAGTCTCAATGGACTTAATCGTCTGAAAGAACTCGAGCGTCGACCTTCATCGTCTTACGCATGGAAGCGTTCAAAAACCTGGGAACCCACCAACAGTTCTTAAAATACTTTCCTCCTATCTGATAAACGTCTTTGCGACGAATTGTAATTAATTGCGGAAAATAGCAGAGCGGGAAAAAGGAGACGATATGACGGATATCACTGACGAGCCAATACCTGTTGCGGGAAGTGTCGTGGAAGACCAACTTGGCTATAAAGTAGTCATTAAATGACGGAGGAATGTCTACAACCAAATTACACGTTTCAGACCTCAGAAAAGCCGGTTGTTGCGGGAAAACCACATGGTGCAATGTCATTAGCATTTGAAGTGGGAACTTGGGAAACAAAATGAGACCTTCGTGGATGTTTTCATTCGGTTATCATTAGCTTCAGCCAGAAAATAACGAAACATTCGGCGCGAGTTTTTGCATACATTTCAGGCCTTTGTGTCACAACTTTATAATTTTTACATTTATGTTAAATATGTAAGCCAGACGATAGATTGTTTCTTTTACTTGTATTGCATTTTATTCAGCAGACGACCATTGTTTATATTAACTCAAATTCCAAACTACACCCCAGCTTAGAAATACAACACATTTTGAAATAATTTCGTCATTTATCATCTCACCATCTATCCCATTAAAGGCTGTGAATTATTTTTTTTTAAACAATTAGATTTTGAACGTTGGATTAGTACTCGCTCGATATTGAAGTCGCTAATTATTTGTAAAAGTAAAGAAGTCGAATAGCTTTTGGACTGCAGCGTTCCCGGCGTTGAGTTCTTCCGATATTAGGTTTAACATTAGTATTTCACAATGACAACCGTGAACAACATGACACGATAATTTAATTTCCCCTCCTAATAAAACCAAACCTGACATCTGTCACTGTAATAAGCCCTTCTTTAATTCCGCATGCTTCCTTCCTTCTTTCATAACGTCCAAATATTCTTCGCCTGCCCCTTCTTCGCTTGCCTAGCACTTTCCCCTCAATCAAATATACCAGTGAACTTTGTTAATTAAAAAATTAAACCATTCTCTGATAATATATTCATCCATTAAGAAATAAAAGCAAGGTTATCAAGAGCAACCCTCTCTTGGAAGATTTAATTTGTAAGTTTAGCAACAATATAATGCAATCGCATTCATCACATGAACGAAAATATGTTATCGTACGATCATTACAAAATGTGTATGGCCAACAATGTTATACACTATGATTGCATTCATAAAGACCAAATTGAAAAGTACAAAACGAACAAAGTCAACACTGAAACTTAGGAATCAATTCTGATAACATAATTTCATTAGCATGCCAGACGAGGTAAGGGAACCAGCCAAAAAGTATGTGGAACAAACAATCCTATGTTGCGAGGAATGTTTTTGTCTCACGAGGAGCGGTGGATAACCTTAAAATAAGTTATCAGAAATAATCTTTTTGTTAGAATGGCACTCTACGAGAATGTTGTGACGGGACTATTATGAGATTCTAATGTATTCACACTCATTCTTCTGAATATCCTTCAATGTTTATTGTTTTAATATCCTTATCAAGAGCTCCTATAGCGCAATGCAGTTGATTTTGCCAAGGTTGAGAATGATTAATGTAGGCAAGCTAGAAATATTTGGCAAAATAGTGAAATACATCTTTAGAAAAATATCAATAAATATTTTCTAGAACTGCAATAAACCCGTCACACACACCCTTTCGCATGTGGTCAAACCATCGGGTATGATAGCCCGCCTGTAGAGTTTTAAAGAGCTGAGGGAATTCGTGAGAAGACACGCTGGCTGTAATTGGATCGTGTTGCTCCACATTTCCTCCCTCTTACCAATCTAGCCCAAAAAAGTAACGGCGCTTATTGTGCAAACGTTTTGTACTACTCGAGTCACGAAATTGATTTCCACAATGGCCCATTGTCAAATCTTCTCAGCGGAGAGCGACGACGGTGCGGCTGAAAAGTGAAATTCTGTTTTTATCCCTTCTCCTGTATAAGAATCGCATTCTGAATCCTTTTGTGCGCCAAACCTGGAACTTTCAAATGATAATAACTTAATTCTGCTGAAGAAAGCCACTAGGAGAATTTTTCAGAGCTGATCCTGATTGGACATTGGCTAAAATGTCTGTATCTCACACAAAATGGGAATTCGTTATTTTTCTTACGAACCAAAAGATCGAGATCTCTATAATATTTCTCTTGCAACACGCTCTGAAGGTCAGGACGGAGAGCCGACCGCGTATTTACGGAAATGGAAGACGCCTAATTCAATTGAGACCGGGAAGAAAGTGGGAAATGATACCATAGCGGATAAAAAAATCAGTACATAATAAGATTTAAAAACAATCCAATGAAAGAACTCAATTAAATAGCAAGTCGGCGGAGGAAAGAGAAAGGATGAGAGGTAAAAGGCTGTAAATATGAGGTTATGCAGTCAAGAAAAATGTTTGAAGATCATACGCATGAGCTTCATCTTGACCTCTAAATCGATAAATTGAAGTTTTGGTGGGGTAAGATACAGAGATTTTCAATAAAACTTATAACAGAAAGAATAGGATTGCCTCATTTAGAGAGAAAAGGAATCCGAGCGTCTTTTCTTTGTTACTCCGTTGATATTATTATTATTAATTAATCTACCGATTAAGGTAGGTTTTGGATGGACACAACTACCAAATAAATATTTTGTGACTCCTAATAAAACATAATCTAGCAGCATACTCTACATCAAGTCCCTCTTCATCTGTGTATACTTCCTTCCTCCGTCTATCACGTCCAACATCCCTATCCTGTTCCTGCCCTTTTCTCGTTTGCCTAACATTCTTCCCTCTATATCACACTCTTGAACATCCCTCTGCCGATCAATACTTTTTGCCCTCCTATTTTAATGTTTAGCTTAGCCTTTTTTTCTGGAAAATCGCATAACCTTTTTTTTATTAATATTAATTCTCACCCCTTATCTATCGCAATGAGTTTCCAATTAACTCAGCAATGCTTGCAATCCCTTGCCTGACTGACAAATTAGAGCTTGGTCATCAGCAAACCTAACTGATTTTATGAATTCGCCTCCACATTTTACTCCTAATTCTATTGATATATTGATATCTTTGATTGCAGGTTTCAGATAGCAAATCCTGCGAGAAAAACACACGCCCAGTTGTTGAATTTTTACGACTAGCCTTAAGGTGTATGTCTCCTTATTACATTGACCAAGAATCTATGTTTGTGGGAGCATGTTCGATATGTACACATGGAGGTGGTTGAGCGCAATGTGGACCCTATCGTCAATTCCTCATCAAATTGCAAGACTTTGTCCTTTCACATTCTCTCCCTCAAATAGAGGCGAGGCTTCTCAATAATCGTGCTTAAAACATCTTGTATCATCTACCGTGCTTTTTGCACTCAGTCCATATATGACACCGTTATTCTTCAACCGTTGTACACATGGTCGCGTGATTCTTCAAGATTCGTATGCCAATTTCTTTCGTTAAGTATGAAAATATAGTCGTATGGCATGGATGTAAGTATAAATTCTTCCAGTCATTTGATTTCCATCAGCCACTCACTAAGCAGAAAAAATGAACTTTTTGAAAAAATATAAATTCAAAATAATCCAGGAATATTCCAGCATACTTCTCAGTGGGTTCATCTTCTCGCCCTAGTTACATGCGTTCCGTGTCTCCGAACGAAGGTTTTTTTACGCGGGAGACGGCGCACAGTCTTCCACCTCTCCGTTCGCTTCGGAGACTTCACCTGGTGTGAACGATGGGAGGCGGAACGTTCGCTTCTTTTGGTGTCTGGGCCGCGCACACAAAGCCCTTGGGGCTGACCGACTATCCGGCCCAAGTGTGGGCACCGCGGCAGGGAGGTGAGGCCCTCCCCGTGGAATGAGGAGGCTCTTAAATGTGGTCGTGGCGGACAAGACTTGCGGCCGGACACTTCGTGAGCATTCAATCGGGAGTAATTCAACCTCCCACGGAAGTGTCGAGGACGCTCGATCGCCTTGGAACCGAGCGGACCACCCAACGCCCCCACAGCAAACAATTCGACTAAGTAGAGAGAAGGGGTATAACAATGTGACCTCGGCACCATAGGAATGGGGTGGACTGTACTTTTATTTCTTTTTCCTGATGCCTGGAATGCTACCCCTATGAAAAGTTGTTCCCTGGCACACGTCGGGGCACTGGCACGTGAGCCGTTGCGTGCTTGAGCTTGCGTGGCATGACGTGTGGGGTCACTTAAAAAGTATTGGACGTTCGTTCTCTGAGAATGGGATCATCATTTCACGGAGTCTTTTTTAGTTTTACGAATCGAAAGCAATGCGAGGAAAAAAATGACTACAATCTCAAAAGTTTTAGTTCCCATCCATGAACTCCTGCATTCTTGGTTCGTGTAACATTTTCAATGTTGTTCCTTTTATAATTGTCTAACCCGTCCTTTTTTCGGAATAATGGCGTTTAACGATCTACATTTAAAGGCTGGTTAAAGGGGATGAAACGGAGGAATCACATTTGTAACTATTGACTCATTTAGGTGGTGGGATTTTTAAATATTAACCCCAAATGTTCTTCGAAACGTTGATCAATTATTTTTTTACTGTAGTTCATCATTTTGATTATTACGGTAAGTTTACCATCGTGCGGGTCCGGTCATGGAGTCCATTTGCTGCGCTTGAAAAGGATCTGAGGGGAAGAGCGGACCGCCCCCTATGGGTCCGCCCGTGCCTGCTCTCCTTGACGTTCTTTTAAATACCTGCTCCCCCCCCCCCACCCCCCCGACCGAGTCGGACGGGTGGGCAACGCGCCTGCAGGTTAACCCGAAGGTCACGGGGCCCACCTCGGTTTGTTGTGTTGCTCGTTAATGAATTGTCTGGGGCGGAGCTATCGGTGAGATATGCTTTCAATCTTCGGAACAGCTGGAAAAACCCAGCTATGCACTGACATTACGATGATCCTCTCCCTCACAACGCCTCGCCTGCCTAACAATATCCAAGTTGGAGCGCATTCTCGTAATTTACCTGTAACGGCACACTGATTTTTTCAACATCACAGTGTTGGCATGGAAAAATCGACTAAAATAGACCGTAATGTAAGAGAGTCGCTTAAATTCTTCATTGACCCTTTGTGGTAGTAGTAGTAGTATTTAGGGGAGGCGACCGACAGCTGAGGTCATTTGCGCCATAGGGGATGGACAGGAAAGGATGAAGGGTGGAGAGAAACCCGGCGTCGGCATTAGCCTACTCTTTGCGAAAGGCGCCAAGGGGTCCGCAGCTTAACGTCCCATCCGACGGACGGCGTACTCACTCAAGGTGCTCTCCACAAAGCACTTCAAGTAGGGATCGAGATATCACTGAAAAATATTCAACACCGCCGGGATTTGAACCCGAACCCTCTGGGTGGGAAGCCAATACGATAGCCACCTCACCATCTCGATCCCCTCTCTTTGTGGAAAACATAAATTATCCACTAATATGGGTTGCTAAAAGTGGTGGACACTTGTGGGTATATGGTTCGGTCTATGACCCAAATACCCCTGATACAAATCTGGGGAATACTTCTAGACCCTCCCAACTACAGACCCTGTAAACCTTAGCTGGCGGAACTGCATGCGGAATAAGGGACGAGACGCCTTCCCTAAACTACTCAATACTTCATTTAAACACGCTTTAGGACTTGTTATAGCGTGAGCTCTACCCTCACCCAAAAGACCACCCCTCGGATTGAAATAATCGGTAGAAACGAACGATAGGAATTTACAAAAATGGGTCCGACGACGGGATTTCGCTTAGTGGATTTACAGGTACAATGATATTTATTTCATGGATCTAGCTGTGATCCCAGAGAATAATAAACTTATACCAAAGTAAGTGGAAATACATCTAACGAAAATCATAAGCAACTCTTCCGAAAACTCGTTTACCCAAAAGACTTTGCAAATGAGGATAATACACTATATCAAGCTCCTATATGCGCATTGGAAAGCAAAAAGATTTTTGATAGAGAAGGTTGGATCCAGGTAACTGAATTTGACGACAAAATTGAAGAAGCATGGTGGAAAAAGCCTTATACCCTACAAAGATTATGAATATGATTTGTGTACAGGGCCCAAGAGGCGAGAATTCGCTTTCGGATAATTGCTATCTTAATGAAGTATGCTTGTCGTTATAGCATACCTATCACGTTGTCGAGACGCGCTATGCATTACTTAGAAATGTGCATGAAAAGTGCATGACTTAGAAATTAAAATATTCTGTCTGCACTGGAAATTTTATATTACCATGTCAACTCTATACATTGTGCTATAACTGGAAACGATTCGACTTGACATCCATAGCATATCGGTTTAGTTCAGAATGCACGCTATTGCAGTGGTGGCCCGTTATATCTGCTCCCAAGTGTTTCATAGATAAATCCAATGGCCGCGAGAAAAATGGTTTCGTTTGGTTTGACTTCTTCTAATGGAGTAATTTCCCGTTTGTTTCGCCACCAATCGGGCGTGCTCCGAAGATTTTTTTCGTGGGGGTCAGTCGAAGTAACAAACGGGTGGGAAAGGGATTGTCCTCATTCGGTCAATTGACGCTCGTGAATTCGCTGTCCTATACTGCAATGAACTGTGCGCCACGACAATTATCTCGGTGATTAAGTCCAAAGATAGTCCTAAGATAACTGAATTCTTCGAGGACTTTCTCAAGCAGTGCGCCCAAATTTACCCTCTCAAAATTGCTCTACTCTAGAGGCGTATCAGCTTTATTATCTTCTTCGGGTATCCATGCTTATCGGATCGAGTCCAGAAGTGGACCGTACGTTCGTCCATATTATATATACATATATATATATATATATATATATATATATATATATATATATATATATATATATATATATATATATATATATAAGTATATAGTGTATATATAAGTATAAGTATATATATAAGTATATATTAGTATATAGCAGTCATTACTTCTATTACATTTTTTATATAGCAGTCATTACTTCTATTTCTTCCGATGAAGATGGAGTTGAATTCCGTCGAAATGATCTAGAAATAACAAGTGAGTGATCTTTTTATGTGTTCCTATATTGTTTGTTGCTGTCAAAGTTTATACACAAATATATATATAGTATATATATACACACACACACACACACATATATATATATACTATATATATATATATATATACATATATATATATATCACGATAATCTATCCGAAGGTGATGTTTGGTAGGTGAGCCCACCTAATTTATTAAGCCCAACGGCGCGCTGCGGTGTGTCAAATTCACATATCAGGGTCGGGATTGCCTTCATACTCCCAGTCCATTCAAATCTCAATCGTAATTCCAACCTCACTTAACTAAGGAGTAAGCAACGGGTTGTATTTAGATTGAATGATTGGTTGGACGTAGAATCACATCTTTCGGGACTCACTACGCAGTACCTAGAGAGGTGCTGTGATTGTTATTGATGCCTGTTTTATTCTAGTAAATAACGCCGTTTTGTTCTTTTAGAATGATTACTGTACCAGGATAATTATCTTCCACTTCACCTAATCGCCATGACACAAATGAGTGATAACTGTCTCTGCAGAAGAAATGTAGGGTTTTAGTAGAAAATTCCCATTAAAACATTTAATGTCCCGATTTCATAAGTTTTTCCCTTGCGGAACTTAGGGGCGAGGGAGGACCAGAGGTAGCGTGTCTGCCTGTGAAGCCGCTGGGTCGCAGGTTCCATTCCCGTAGCCGGCGAACATTTTTCAGCTTAGAAAAAGTTTGCTAATAGTTTTTCGGAACGAGGCATTCAAACATTTACAGAAACATTACAATAATGGTATTTCGGAACGAGAAAACGAGAAAAATAGACTCCTACTATATAGCTAACTTGAACCCATGCTGAAATGCAGCAGTTTCATCATTAGGCACTGGTGGCGCAGACCGAGTGTGTCAGCCCAGTATCAGCTGCGGGAGAGAGTGAAGTTCACGGTATCGGACGCAGTACTGCGATATGGAAGGCAACGGGTAACCACCACATTATTCTCCCTAGAATATGCAGCCTTGCCTTGCATTATCATAAGAGTAGAATGTAACAGCTGCAGTAAACCAATCCTAGGATTGAAATACTGATGATGATGCTGAATTAAAATAATTTCTTCTTCATTTGTAAAGCTATCTTAATACGAGTATCAACTGGCCTTCGAGCCACCTTTCTCCTGTGCATCCATTTAATCTTTTCACTACGCCTTCTTTCCATTATGTCCGGCATATGCTCTACCTTTTTCCATCTGCCTTCTCTATAGCTGTTCGTATTTGTGAACAGTTTCATCTTAAGATATAACCAATCTAAAACTTATACTTTGGTCATAACATCTTTATTCTTCACTTCTGTTTGACATTCCTTCATTTCTCACTCTATTGCTTTACTTTATTTCCTTCTGTACCACATAAATACAGCTCTGGTATCCAGAAAAACCACGCGACTTGGGTGAAACCGAGGGTGCCCGCAGTCGTCACCCGAAGGTCAACCCAGGTCCTGCAACCCACCGCTCTACCTATTGGACTACCATACCTCTTCATCCTTATATACGCGCATCCTCATCCACGCATAAATATCGTAAATACCCGATAGGAGCGAAATAATCGGCACGCAGGGGTATCGGAAAATCACAGTCGTTTAAGATACACCGTAAATTATCCCCTTCCCTGTCGAATGACCTCGGCATAACAAAAAAAATTGAAGTATGTACTCTTGTTTAGCATACAGCTTACACTCCGATACATCAATCTTACAAATCGTCCAATTCTCCCAGAAGACATTGGTATACTTCTATATCGTTATCATTATGACATTTTACAGATATCATCATTTTCGGCCCCGGAATAAGGTACAGCCGAGGTACGGAACGCGCCAGAGGCTTTGAATTGGGTTCTGGTTCATTCGGACTGTAACTGGGCGTGCCCTCCGAAATGGGTGGGTCCTTTTATCCGAGGAATTGGTGCGACCTTTAGTGCATTTCTCTTAATAAACGATGCGGAGGGAATGCGGAAGGGCATTGCGCACGCCAACGAACGCGCGGTTTTTGCATCAGTCACGATTTCGGCGGGGAGGGGTGAGCAGTGAACCAAACTCAACCGGATTTCGGAGCTCCATTATGGGCATGAGACGCCGCAATTTTGAATTAAAGAGGACATTTATGAATTATTGATTTGGCACGCCAATGGTATACTTAGTTTTTTTGTTAATCTTATATAGTTCGGACCTAAATAAATAATCGGGGCCTCTTCTTGGCGCAAGGATGCGTGAAATCCTCCCCCCTCCCTCTTCTTCCATATTCATTAATGAAACGACCGGCGAGACTATAAGATAACTTGCCTAATAAGCACTTTACATACAATACGAAAGGGTTTTTGTAAAGCTGTTATAAACTCCGACATTGTCCATCTTTTTATGCATCCTTCCTGCATCAGTAGCGTAAAAATAACAAACATTTTGCTCACGCTGGATATGCTAAACACGCATTAATTGCTGAAGAGAGGGCAATGCACTATTAGATAACACAATATTAGACAGGACACGCTTATTCCGAAGGCAATAAACTATACTGATTAGTCACGGTCGTGAAGGAGAGGTCAGAGAACTAGGTTGTGTTGCTAGTAGGACCGCCATGCCATCCCACAAACGAAAGACATTACATATGTCGGAAGGTCGTGATTAACCTGTGAGCGCCACTCAATTAGCGGCAGTGCTAATAAAGTTGCCCAATTTGTGACTAAATGACTTTATAAACGCTAGCTGTTGCGAGCCAAATAAAAATCATACTTCTTTTCAGCATTGCCTTTAGAATATCATCCTCCAAAACGAAAAGGGACTCTGTATAGGGTCACTAGGGCATTATTTTCGCCGTCAACATCCTCTTCCCAAGGAAATTTTTTATAGAGTATTCAATTGACTTACATCCAAGATAAACTGATGAAGCTGCGATGAGCAAGATGAGGAGGAATGCGGAGAGGAAGGTGAAACTCCATCTATAGTAGCGGCGGACACTCAACTTTCGGGTGAATCTCAGTGCATCCTCACTCCCAGTGGCGGAATACGATGATGGCGATATTGAGAACTGAAAAGAGAAGGAAATTACACCTATAATTACATCTAACATACTTTAATTAAATGTATTATCATGTAATTAATTATTTTTAAAATTAATGTTTTCTTTACATCTTTACTAACACTCCCTGTCTGAAAAGGAGAGGGCTGATGTCAGGTGATGTGGTATGATGAAACATTTAGAAAAGACTGGTGAAAAAATTTATATAGGACTTATTTTTGTATGGATCGGAAACTTGGTCATCTAGGAAAGTGGGTTAGCGTTGATAGGAGGCTTCTGAGATGTGGATGAGGAGGAGAATGGAGAAAACAAAATGAATGGAAAGAAAAATCAATCATACACTTCTAGGAATGGCAGGCTAGGAGTGAGGTTTCTTTGGAAAAATTCAAAGATGGCAGAACAAGTGGATGTGGAAAATACTGAGAGGAAATGGAATGCTGAAGACGGTAATAGAGGGGTTAAATATTAACAAGTAATTATTAACTATTGAATTGTATTGTAGTGCAATTCATTATCATTATATCAAAAAGTATTAACTGAATTACATCATCGTGCTCATGTACGTAAATAATAGATGCATTACATTCATTAAAATAAAATGAGTTCCACTGTTTAGAATATATTCACTCTATTGGAGTTAATTCAACTGTTTCTTTATTTTCATAACTTCTAATCTCTCTACCTTGTAAAGGTGATTTATAAATAGTCCCTGAAAACTATTACATAACTTTCTCTTTAAAAACATGCAGCATCCCACTACCTCTCAAAGTCTACCCTCCATCCAATTTTCTTCTTTCTCTAATTTCCCCATTAATTCACTCTCTTGCCCAACTATGCCTAACATAAATTGAGCAATTCTTTGTAGTTTGGTCCCTGGTAAACACGGTGACAAGCGAGGACCTATGAACAAAACGTACTAAAACAGGTAACAGTATAGAAAAACATGGCTGGAGTATGCCTTGTTGCTTGCCTGAACACGATGCATTTGATCTGTTAATTTCAGAAAAAACAATCAAATTTTTGAAGAGTACCTACAACCATGCAATAGTGTATTTTTTACGCCAATTATAAATAAGCTGCCCACATATACAAGGCTCCAAATTCCTTTTCCCTACTAATGTTAACTCATACAAAATGGTGAAAATTGTGCATGGCATCATTCACAGCCATAAATTTTCTACGTCCTTTCAGGATAGGTGCTTCGATTCCAATCGCAGAAACACCCCTGGCACAAGAGACGCGGCGTGAGCGGTGACTTTTCCTTTGGAGGGCATGCCAAGATTTTTAAGCCTTCTAAAGTGAGAGTTAAGCAGTTGATGGAATGCAAATATTACCATAGAGCACTTGGAGGATGAGGAGAATCACCCACTTACGTACTTACCCAACGAAAGCGTCTCCCCTGGACCGAGTGGGAGAGAGAGTGGGAAATAAAAAGCCAAATGAAAGGGTTCCTGGTTTGCTCGTGCGGAAGGCCATGATCCTCCTAAATGAGTCATTCCCGGTAAATACTAGTAGAAATCGCCCGCCCGGCCAGGATGAAGATGGCGACATTCCGATCGCTGAACTGACGTCGAAGGCTTTCCGACATGGGGATGCGTCTTGGCAGGTTCCCGTCAGAAAAAAAAACAATCAGAGAAAGTAATGCCAACTGTCGAGTACGTGGACGAAGATTTTTTTGCTTGACAGGAAGGAACGCCATTTTAGATTTTCTTTCTCTCAGGAAACCGCATTGAGACCACTGCATACCAGTATGATTTTCTCCCAAGAGATTTAGATTTTTGGGAACTCGCTAGATTATTTCAAGCCAAAAACTGACCTCTGAAAGTTCTATACTTTATTTTGCGATTTCCTCTTTGAGTACGATAGAACAAAACCCAGGCATTTTGATCGAGAAAAAATTAAGCTATCGAGATGAAAATATTCATACTTCATTTGACTCCTGAATACAAAGTCACAAATCGTCTCTTAAGCATGCATCTAGGTTTCGCCGGGTATTATTTAAACTCATGTACAATCAATATGCTGTTTTTCCTGTTGGCTACATTGATAAATGAATTCTTTTCATGAAATTTTCTCATGATGAAGGACGATGAGGACTTACTTTCAAAGTTATTGGTGTGCTCAGTAATGGTTCTGAGACTAACATTTTCGCGAGTAAAACTCAAGTATTTTAAAATACTAGTGCAGGTGTATGTTTCTCCTATTCAGCCGAGTGATCTAATCTGACTATTATTGAGTAGTAATCACTGCTTCCAAGTGATAAATATAATTTAGTACATTTTCCGGTAATGCTAAGACGTAAATATATAAACATAAAAAAATATATTTACGTAAAATACCGAGAATTTAATGTATCTTATATTAGGGTTCCAAAATAGAAGTACTTGATTCAGTGCACGACGATATAGGTCCAAGAGGCATCCAACCATAAAAATTCAGGAAAGATAAACTACGTCAAAGTTATATTGTATTGCGTTTTCTTCATTCTGAACTTTAAAATCTTGGCTACATACATTTATGGACCTTTGAAGATAGGCCACCTTTAAAATTCGCCTTTCAATGAAAATGCTTTGTAAGCATCTTTAGAGTTTAAGAGTCTATAGAATGGCATTAAATGTGGTTTCCAGTCGCTACTACAGACGAGAAAAATTAAGAGAGTCGAAAAAAGTACCACCATAAGCACAATTCTCGAAGACTGAGAATCGACGAAGGTGCCGTCACCAAAGGGACGAAAATAATGAGTCAAAGCAAGGAAAGATTTAGCCAACCAGCTAATGATAAATTAACCATAGAATGAAAAAAAAAATCGGAACGGTGTAGAACCTCAAAAGAACGAAAATTATATTCAAGTTGAATATATAATAGTAGGTGCTAAACTTGGGCTGTGAGTGATAACTGACTTTCCGTGATAAATAATTGATATTAGCACAGCATTCCCTTTTTAGCTACAACGTTTAATATTCCTTTAATAATCTCATTCTAAGAAAATGTGACATTTGCACCTGGATCAAAGTACAGCGAGGATTAACATCGATGAAGACTCACAGATACAAATACACTCAGTCGTAAAATTTGAAATCCAATGTGGAAAAATCTCAGATTTTGCGTGGCCGAGCTGGATTCCACTCCACCGATATGCCTTTCTCTTTCGCCAATAGCTAGCTCCAATAATCTACGCCTACTCACTAAGGTGTGTTGAAGTCTATTATCTTTAAATTAATATTTCCATCTACCCACAGGTCGGTTCGATAGGCGGGAGGGAGGAAATGATCTCGCCCAAAGCCTTCGGCGCGTGAAATAACGCATTCGGGGCAGAGGGGCCAGTTTGTCCTTCACTCCGTCTCTGCCACAGGGAGAGGATTGAATATGACAGCCCACACTAGATCGAATTTCGTATTGAGCAAATGAAGTGACTTGCTGAGTGAATAAAACATTATGTACCCTGATTTTAGTATAAAAAGTAGCCTACCGGGCAAGTTAGGTTTATGATTAACTCAGGAACTAAACACTTCTACACTTCTAAGCCTTACCTAGAATGGTACCCAATGTCATAAGCCCCCTACTCTGAAGCAAACCATTTTTAAGTCCTCACACTTTTTACGATCATTTTTCTCATCCAAAATGCCAGATTTTTCCTCCTTATTTCTCACTCACCCAGTATTCTTCCACCTTTCATAGTCATCAACAGTTTACTGCCTCGCAAAATGGATCCCTATTTCCAGACTATTTTGAATCAACGATCTCCCTTCGTCCCTTACTATTCTTAATACTTTTCACCTGTTTTCTTTTCTCGTCATTTTATTCTTTCCATTCTCCACCACACCCCAATTTCGAAATCCTCCGATGTACGCCAAACATCAGCGACCAAGTTCGTAGCTATACAACATTACGCTCCATATCGAAATGTTTGCTAGTATTTTCACTATGCCTTTTCTCAAAATCCCTTTCATCAACTCTTTCCTCTTTGATAAACTTTACTGCATGTAATTGCTATTTAATTTCCTTCCTCTTTTACCCAATTCAATGAAGCAGACTACCTATAAAAGTAAATAATTCTACGTGCCCTAGTTCATTTACCTCAAATCTAATAAACTTAGCCTACCTTTTCTTGAGAAGTTCACTACCTTCGTTTTCTTATCATCAATTCTCTTTTAACAATATCACTTAACATATATACTATCAAGGTCATGGTGGTAGTATAAATGGCAAAGTTAGATTTTTGATCAAACCAGCAAAACTAATGTGACCTAATGTTCTGAGGAGCATAGCAGTTTCGGGCACTACTGAAAACTGCACAAAATGACACTACCTGTTTGCATGAAATCAAATCATTCTTCCTCTAAACGGGGAATTGTCCATATCTATCATTCTGAATCCCTTATTTACGTTAAACATACCTATTCTATTCTTCGTCCCCTCTTCCTCGTTACCCAACGTTTTCCTCTCCCTTTCGGCCGTCTTCATCTTATTAACTCTCAAATCCCCTTTCAGTGACACTTTTCCTGCCCCCTTCAAATTGCTCTCAAAAACCTAGTTTCTTCCCGTAATTTTCCAACATTAATTCAATATTATATCAAGCCGTATTTACTATATGTCTTAGGCTATGGGTTATTTAAAAATACAGAAAGAATATTATCTTGACAAACCCAGGGTTGCTAAGTTTAACTATTCCTTATATACATACTCGTATATATATGTATATATACACATATATGCATATATATATTTAAAAGATTATATATATATATATGCCCCTCCCCGGACTACAACCTTGACGTGGTGGAAGGGCTTGTGCGTTCCGATGACCCCTAGAGCTGTACTGGCGGGAGTAATAAAAATTGCTCCTGGTAGGGTCACCCATGCCAGATAGGTCGAAGGTTAGGAGCCAGACGAAAGGTAGTCCACGCAGCGTCTGTTCCTCAGTGAGGCGGCTGCAATGGCGTCTGACCCCAGTGGGGCGGCCAGTAAGTGATGGTGTCACGTTAAAAACACTATTGAGGAAGGCAACGGGAAACCACCTCAATTATCATTCCCTAGAAAAATATGATGGACAATAGAGATATTTTGAGTCCTGGCAACCACGGGGCTCGGCCCAATCGGCCGTGTGTCGTGCCCGGCAGCGGGGGAGGCAAGGCTTCCGCGGTCGTCATCCCACGAAACCCTTGCAAGGGAAAACCAGCAGCAGCAGGACAGAAGACGCAGGAGAAGAAGACCAAATTAGTTAGAATAGGAACGTGGAATGTTAGGACAATGATGAGGACGGGGAAATTGGAGAATGTTAAGCGAGAGATGGAAAGGGGAAATATAGATATTTTAGGTCTATGCGAGGTGAGATGGAAAGATAGCGGGGATTACTGGAGTGAAAAGTATAGAATAATATACAGCGGTGGGGACGAGAGCCAACGAGGGGTTGCCATAGTATTAAATGAAGAGGTAGGAAGAAGCGTAGTCAACATAGAGCAGGTAACGGATAGAATACTACTAGTGGAGATAAAAGCAGAACCCACGAACTTAGTTATTATCCAGGTATACATGCCACCGAGCAACCATAAGGAAGAAGAGGTCGATAGGATATACGATCAGTTAGAGGACATGATTGCATGTGTTCCTGCAGGGAAACATTTGATAGTGATGGGGGATTGGAATGCGACAGTAGGCGAAGGAAGAGATGGTGATGAGGTGGGGGACTACGGTTTAGGCACGAGGAATGACCGCGGGGAGAAAGCAGTTGAGTTCTGCAGGAGACAGGGCTTAGTTATCACCAACACTTGGTTCAGACACCACAAAAGACGCAGGTATACATGGAAAATGCCAGGTGACTCGGGAAGATATCAGCTAGATTATATCCTGGTTAGACACAGGTTTAGGAACAGTGTGATAAATTCCCACAGCTTCCCGGGAGCGGATGCGGACTCAGACCACAATTTAGTTGTTATGAAATGTAGCGTACGTTTTAAAAAGATAAGGCAGGGGCGGCGAATTAGAAAATGGAATGTAGAAGCATTAAATGGGTTGAAAAGAAAGGAATACAAACAGGCGGTAGAGAAAATCATGGAGGACGGTAAAGAGCTAAGTACTATTGAAGAAAAATGGGAATGTATCAAAAAAGGGTTGTCTAAAGCGGCAAAAGACACTATTGGAACAGTTAACGCTAAAAGGACTCGTAAACCATGGATCACGGATGAGATGATTACAAAAATGGATGAGCGGCGAAAATGGAAGAATATAAATACAGAATTAGGCAAAATGAAGTACAAAGAATTGAACAATAAATTGAGGCGGGCAACAAATAAAGCAAAGGAAGCATGGTGGAAGACGCAGTGCGAGGATATGGAAAGTCTGCAGAGGAAGGGGGAAATCGGTGCGCTTTACAGCATAGTTAAATCTTTATCGGGAAGTAAGAAAGGGAGATCAACGATAGCAGTTAGAGATAAGGCCGGTAAGGTAATAGTTGACGCAGGAAAGATCCAAGAGAGATGGAAGGAATATGTAGAAGAACTGTATAGTAAAGAGCTTAGACCAACAAAGTTAGACATTGAAAAGGAACATGACGTAGAGGAAGATAGCTTAGGTCAAGGCATACTAGACAATGAGATAGAAAGGGCATTAAGGGAGATGAAACTAAATAAGGCCGTGGGGGTAGATAACATTCCCGTGGAACTTTTGAAATGCTTGGGAAAATGTGGGAGGAAGAGGCTATATGGGCTGATCCGTAGTATTTATGAGGAGGGAATCTGGCCGGAAGACTTTGTGAGATCAGTTTTAGTTCCTATTCCGAAAAAGGTAAAGGCCACGTCATGTGAGGACTATAGGACAATTAGTTTGATATCCCACGCAGCTAAGGTTGTTCTCAGGATCATAAACAAAAGGATAGAGAGTAGGGCAAATGATTACTTAGGGGATGATCAGTTTGGGTTTAGGAAGGGGAGAGGTACGCGTGAGGCCATTGCAGTAATGAGATTATTAATCGAGAGGAATATAGAACACAACCAGGAGGTATTTGCCTGTTTCGTAGATTTCGAAAAAGCGTTTGATAGAGTAAATTGGGAAAAACTAATGAGTATATTGCAGAAAATAGGAATAGATTGGAGGGAAAGGAGGCTAATCCGCAACCTGTACATGTCTCAGACTGCTCAGGTGAGGGTGGGAAACGGGGAGTCAGGATGGGCAGTGTTAGGAAGGGGTGTAAGGCAGGGTTGCCCATTATCACCGTTGCTGTTCAACCTGTACGCAGAAGAAATGATCAAAGAGGCATGGGAAGAACTCGAGGTAGGAATGAAAGTGGGCGGGGAATTCGTAAAATCAGTTAGGTTTGCTGATGACCAAGCTATAGTTTGTCAGTCAGCCAAGGGGCTGCAAGCATTGCTGAGTGAATTGGAAATTCAGTGCGACAGGTATGGGATGAGAATCAATATTAAGAAAACAAAGGTTATGCGATTTTCTAGAAAGAAAAAGGCCAAGCTTAACATTAAAATAGGAGGGCAAAAGCTAGAGCATGTAGAACAGTTTACGTATCTCGGTAGTGTTTTGGACCAACACGGTCAAAGTAGTAGGGACGTAAGGAGAAGAATTGCGCTAGGCAAAGAGGCTTTCACAAGGAGGAGGGAGTTGATGACAGGGACTTTGAGTAAGGATGTTAAGAAAAGACTCGTAAAAACTTTGATATGGAGCGTAGCTATGTACGGAGCGGAAACGTGGTCATTGAAGCAGGAGGATAGACGTAGGTTGGAGGCTTTTGAAATGTGGGTGTGGAGAAGAATGGAGAAGGTGAAATGGACAGAGAAGAAAACAAATGAGGAAGTACTTGGTATGGTGGGCGAAGAGAGGGGTTTGTTGGGAGCAATCCTATGGAGGCAGGAAAAGTGGATGAAGGGGGTGTTGACCGGCAGTGGGATGTTGAAGACTGTGATAGAGGGTAGAATGTTGGGCAAAAGAGGAAAGGGAAGGAACAGGATAGGGATGCTGGACGGGATGAAGGGAGGAAGGAAGTACTCAGTGATGAAGAGGGACTTGATATAGAGTAGGATGATTGATTTTGTGTTTTGTTAGGAGTAATAAAATATTTGTTTGGTAGTTGTGTCCGTCCAAAAACCTACCTTAACCGGTAGATTACTTAAAAAAAATATATATATGCATATATATATGCATACAATATATATATATATATATATATGTATACATATAGATGTATCAGGTTCATCTACTAACCCAGGGTTAGTAGATGAACTTGATCCCCTCCCTCAACCTTCGCAAAGTTCTTAGCTCCTCCTTTGAAGAATGTTTGCAGCTCCTAGCTATTAATTTATGCCATGAGAGTGTGTTTTATTTACCATCACGTATGTGGAATAGTAATCGCTCGTTAATTTTTATGAAGTTTGTGAGATCTTTCGATTTCCCTGGTTGATTAAATACCAGGATCATACCAGGGCGTTCATTTGGATTGGGCCTTTGCTCATTTTTTCATGGGGTAAGCCTGAATTTTGAAACCAAGACCCTTCGTTTGGAAGCTGAGTATTCACCCACCAAGGTTAGTTGTGGTCGGCGATCGGCTGCATGTGCCCTCATTGCTCTGACCTTGGGAGCGAAAAACACACGACCTGACTCCTCGGACACGTGCCATTGAATTGAAATCCTCCAACGTACAAAGGCTTTTATTTCTGTCCCAACTTCTCATTCCCTTTTTCTCTCCATGACGCCGTTTCCACAAGTGCACTCCTGGGAGTGCTAACCTGCCAAACACTGGGCTTTCTCGTGGCCTTCGTCTTGAGGAGTGACTAATTGTTCACGAAGAAATACGGCAACAATGGAAACTATTGCACCTAATACCTGTTATAATTAATTGCAACCAACCTCCTTAGATAGATATTGCCACCGCTAACTTCATAGTCTTACCTAACTCGACACTAACATTGCAACACCCAGTATCGTAAAAAATATTGGAACTCCGCATACTTTCTGACTCCCATCAATCCATCGTCGTCTGGTCAATATTCTACAGCCTTATATCTAATCTTTTCGTAATATAATCCTGTCTTTAATCACAAATCTAAACAAGGGGTGATGCATGATTTCATAGGATTATACCACCCACATATTGAAATATTTTTTCCATCGTTTACAGTTTTATATCATTCCAAAATGTATGTAGCGAACAGAAAAATGATTATAAGGACATTAGCATCTACTATTTTTATTATTGGTAGTCTATCGTCCAGATAGAATTATGATGGAGACATAATCGCTACGTATCCAAGCTCCATCAATAAATATACAATCTAATACCCACTCTGCGTAAAACTGTTCTACAATTCCGAGTAATTATAATCTCTCTTCATTTTTTTCGACATGAATATCCTATCCCTACCTCTTCCTCACTTGTCTAACGTCCTCCCCTCTATCACAGTCTTTAGCATACCATCACCACTCTATTCACCCTGCATTCACCTTTAATGCCTCCTATGGATTTCTCCCACCAATCTTCTCTCCTCCCCGACCATGCCCAGTACCTCTTCGTCAGTTTTCCTTTCCGGCCATTTTACATTTTCCATCCTTCTCCATACATTCCAAAATCTACAAATTTACGCTTATCCTCTTGCCTCTACGAGCAAGTTTCTGAGCAACAACATTCCATATATTTTTCCTATGATATATTTTTGCACGATTGTTTCAGGCTCTTGCTTCATTCATTTATGAAATGCAAATTTCACTCATAAAATTACATCTATGCCATTATGTGAATATACCAGAAGCGTGTCAGATATATAAGGGTGAAAATATTACAAATTTACGAGAAAAAATGTTTTGTCGTTCCTTCCTCGTATTAATGCGCATTCCGAATTTAAATCAGACCAGAATATAAATGAATACGAGTATGGTCTCATCCATGCAGGATTTATCGTTATGGTGCATTAAATGGCCCTATAAACCAGGCTCTTTCCATGAGGTTAATATATGGAAAAACAAACGCCGATCTTTAGCACCTCCCCCGCCTTTCTTCGTCGGCGTCAAGGACGAAGGATCACAATCCTATACTCACGCACGCCCGTACATTGCATACCATTTCTAATGTTGACCTTGTTCAAAGATACATATTGCGTAGTTATATACGGCGCGGAAACATGTTACTGAAGCAGGAGGATAGACGTAGAATGGAGGCTTTTGAAATGTGTGTGTGAAGAAGGATGGAGAAGGTGAAATGGACCGAAAGGAAAATAAATGAGGAAATACTGGGTGTGGTGCAGGAGAAGAGATTGCTGTGAGAATCATAAGGAGGCAGGAAAAATGGAGGAAAAGCGTACTGATCGGCAGTGGGATGCTGAAGACTGTGATAGAGGGGAGAGTGTTAGGCAAACGATGAAAGAGCAGGAATAGAATGGGGATTTTGAATAGAGGGAGGGAGGAAGTATACGGAGATGAAGAGGGACTTTGCTGTAGAGTAGGATATTTATATGGTTGGTCTGTATTCATCCAAAACGTACCTTAACGGGTAGATTACCTAATTAAAAATCGCCCATATAGTCCCCGAGGACGGAATGGAAAAAAAATCGCGTATATCTCTATGATAATTTTAAAAACGGATATCCAACGGCCTACGGCCAATACCTTACGGCCGCCAGACCGTTAGGAGGAGGACGGGGCCTGATGCTTCTTTGTTTTTGCCGGTCCTATCAAAAATAAGAGAAGTTTCTCGTTTGAATCAGCACCACAGGGTTTTGAACCCCGGGGATAAAATGTACACTTTCGACAGTACGGCCTCCCCGGCCGTACATGAGAGAAGCATTAGATCACGCGAGGGGCGGTTTCGACACGAGCGTCAGCGAGTGCCTCCTCACTCGACCGACGAGGAGATGACGATGATGAACTCGGCACGCGGAGCGGGTTTGACTCGCACACTCCCCCCTCCTGCACGAGGAACGCTATGTCGACGGAGCGGCACGCCTGCGGGTCCCGCGGCACTTCCCAAGGGTCCGTCTGTCTGACATTTTCGTAATCGCGGTCGACGTGGGAGAGGGCATCAATCCTTGGGCATATTCTCTCCACCTAGGGATCGGCGCCAATCAGCGGCTCGGATTTCGAATTCCGTCCCTTTCACCATTCGCTCAGCCTTGGAGCAGCCGGGTTGCAAATCACAGGTAATTACGTTTTGATAAGGCTGCGACCACCTCCCGCCACTTCGATTCGAGAGGCTAAGGAATGGATCGCGTGAAATGTTGGCACGCGGAAGACGAGAACACCTCTGGGTTGAATGGGATGGCAGGGAGGAGGGGAGAGGTATTAAGGTGGGGTTTTAAGATGCGCAAGGAACATAACAGGGTTTGATATGAATTACAACAAGTGTTTCATGAGCGTAGTCGACAAGAAATATCAAACCCATAATTCATACAGATAGGAGTCCCCGGGCATTTGATTTCAGGAATAGTTTTCTAGACCGAATCATTCAGTCAAGGCATTCTCCCTATTTAAAGATAGGTTTCGGACAGTTCCAAATGACCATAAACGTCTAATCACTGTGAGAACTTCCTCTTTCCTTCCTTGCATTATTCCTTTCTTCATTTCTTCGTAACGACTCGGGGATCGTGGAAGTGCGGTGGCTAGCGTACTGGCTTCCCACCCTAAGGGCCTGGGTTCGAATCCCAGAGGCGGCAGATATTTTTCAGTGGTATCCCGATCCCCACCTTAGGTGCTTTGTGGAGAGCACTTTGAGTGAAAACGCCGTCCGTCGGATGGGATGTTAAACTGCGGGCCCCGTGGTGCCTTTCGTTAAGAGTAAACTCATGCCGACGCCGGGTTTCCCTCCACTCTTCCTCCTTTCCCATCCATCCCAAATGGCGCAAATGATCTTAGCTGTCGGTGGCCTCCCCTAAAGCCACTTCGTAACAACTGCCTGCTGTCATTACTGTTGAGAAAGCCTCTTCCCCCTCCATCCCGCTTACGCAACCTTCTCCCCCCTTCTCCCTCCCTCCTTCAGCATACAACTCAACATCTTCGTCTTTTTCGGATTTCTCTCAGTCTCTTCCTCACAGTCTCGCCCACCCTATTTAAAAAGTGTTTGTCTTCTACTATCCTTAGCTTATTTTCTCCCTTCTCCGCCACACCCACATCGCAAAAGTCTGCAATCCACGCTCATCCTCTTGTCGCAACAATCAGGTCTCACATTCATTTAAGCACTACTGTCCATATTGAAGTCTTGGATAATCTTTTCTTCAAATTTTTATTCAGTGCATCCATCATCTATTCTCTTTTTCTTGCAAATATCCCTTCCGCAAATCCAATCCTTTCCCTAATGTATCCGTTGCTACGCTTCTTTTCTTCTAAATACCGCCCAAATGCTCATAAGAACTACTCCACCTACTCTTGTTCATTCCCTCCTACTTTAATGTGTGGCTTAACTTTACTGCTTCTCGAGAATTTTACTATACCAATAATACAAAATTTGTTAAATAAAAGATGAGACCGTTTGAATAAATACTAAATTTTATTATTTACGCCTTCATCATGGTTATCACCTTCAAAATACATTCCTTGGCTGCCATTACAACGCTCCCAATGTTTTTTCCAGCTTTCGAATGACGCCTGGAACGCTTCCTCCGGGGTAGCTTTCAAGTATTTGGCACAATTTTGTTGGATGTTTTCAATAGTTTTAAAACGGCGTCCTTTCTAGGTGGATTTCAACTTAGGAAATAGAAAAAGATCCGGACATTAGGGTGGCCGGGGGATCACCGGTGTGCTGTTTTTGGCAAAAACCTCGGTAACAATCAATGATGTGAGCACCGCTGTGTGTGTTATCGTGATGAAAGAATGAAGTATTGTTTTTCACATTTCTGGCGTCTTCCGTAAGATGGCGTGTCTTAACCTTATCATAACCTTTATATACGTGTATAGCCATTCACTTTTTGTCCTTTGGTGATGTATTCATAATGAATAATCCGATCCCAATCGAAGAAAACTATCGCATCCCCTTCACATTCGTTTGAGACATCCGAGCATTTTTGGGTCGTTGGGAAGATGGCCCCTTCCATCCCCCCCTTCTCCCAACACTGTGACCGACTCATAGATTCATTTACGTATGCCTCTTGATTATTGCATAAGTTTCAGTTATACTTTTCCCTATATTAAAACAAAATTCGGCGCACCCCCTTCATCATGGCGGACACAAGGATTTGTTCAGTAAGTGTGTGCAAGCTCATCCAAGAATTGCTTTCATTCGGAGGCAAGTTGAGATAGGGCCACGAGCAAGGCGGTGTTTTACCTATAAGGCGACACCTCATTGCTTGTGATCCGTGAAGCAGTTCGCTCATAAAAAGACCAGTTTCATCTTTTTTGTACAGACCTTGTATTGGTTTCCATCTTGGGAAAAGTACCAGTATGCTGTATACAATGGCGTCCGCAGAATTTCTACCAAAACTTAAAAACTTTGAGCTACCTCCAGTGAAGGTTGAAGTTGCTGATAAGAGCTAGAGTTTTCACTGGCAAATCTAATATTGAACAGAAAAAGTATTAAAAAATAGCACCCAAATAGTTTTAAGTTTTCCATTTTAAATCAGCCTTGACTACAGTTAATTGGATGAATGCGAATAACATTATTCATCTCTCTCAAGGAACTCATGAGTCATTAACCTAACTGACAAAAGTTAATCTACAAAGATTTCGATTGGGTAAAAAGTGAATGATATATATATATATATATATATATATATATATATATCTTCGAAATGGAACGCTCTTCGGCGACGCACAAATATATAAAAACACAGATGTAGATTTTTAGAATATAGAGACACAAAGAAAGGACACTCACAATTTCTGTGTGTCTCTATATTCTAAAAATCTAAATCTGTTTATATATATATATATATATATATATACATATATATATATATGTATATATATACATATGTATATATATAGATATATATGTGTGTGCTAATAAATAATAGAAACTCCCAGTCAAGAATATGGAAACTAAATATTAGCGAAAATCACATTAGCTACCCGTCACCTCCCCTGATAACTCACTATGTCTTCCATATTAAGTATCTCATCAATTAGATTCCTGCTAGAAGCATCTTCTCGCACTACGTTTATCCTGAAAATGGAATATAATGTATGTTAATTAGCAATATAACGCGCTCTTGATAAAAAAACAACCAGAAATCAACCCGGTGTTCAGAAACGTCACCAGGAATCGAATCCCAGCCTTCGATCAGTCGTCCAGCACTCTACCCACTGGACTACAACGCTTCTATCATAATACTTTCACCGAAATTAAAGGAAGCTGAGATATTAGCTTTGAATTAAAACGGAAAAATGCTCCCAATCTCTAAGGTCACCTTTAATGAACTTTTTTAGATACACAAGTATTCATTTCCAATCTCCTAAACTATTCAGCTTCTTCACGAAAAGCCGAAATATTTGGCATATTTGGTCATTAATTTAGTCAGGCCATGCAAGGATGCCAATATACCCTCACACTATATCATTATAGTAGCCTTGAAAGAATAGATACCTATTACCTATTTCGGCTTTTCGTTCGAGCAGAAGTTTAACTATCCTGAGCTGACCCCCCAAGAGGAAATTTATTAATTTTATCAAATAAATTAATTTTTCCACATGAAGGCAGGCAATAAATAAGTGTTTTATACTAAAACGTCTCAATAAACATAGGTTTTATCCCAAACGGTGAGCCTTAATACCGTCTTACCCTGGAAAATGGTCAAGAGTATCGCAAATCATCACCGCTTGTCAAGATCAACTTTCTAAATACAGTTATAAAGTCAATCCTATTCAGATGGATATCTCCAAGTGTATTTAAAACTAGTAAGGTTCCGGTAATAGTACTTGAGATTTTTTCTTAAGGTAGATTCCTCAAGACAAACTGCTCAACCTTGACTCTTGAATCTCCAGCACATACGATTCCGGTTCACCTTCTTAGTAAATTAACGCCAGCGTATAGCTTCGAATTTTCGAGCAAATGAATCCGAAATGGGAATTTGAAATGAGGTATTAAGGTTGGTTTTGTACCCGCTCAGTTGGTTTTCGACCTTGTGTCGAAGACATTAGAAAAAAAATTGCAATTGTTGAATAATGTGAACTGAAATGTTGAAAAGTGACCGCAGCCTTGAGCTCAAGGAACTTGCACTGAGTTACTACCAACTGTCAAATATGCATAAAAAATGGGTAATAGGAAGAATTGCACACGTACAGGCGATTCAGGAAAAGGGTAAAAAAGAAAGATACGATTATGTCCGGGATTAAGTGTATTTTAAAGCGAAAGTGTCCTGAAGGACGAATAAATACGCCGCCACCCATTTTTACCAAAAACAAATGGTCAAAAGCGGTCAAGGAAAGGAAACGAAGTGATAAATATTTCTGGGGAAAACGATAAGTCAATAACACAGCAAAGCGCGTCCGTTTTCTGCAGTTGAAATTTCGTGCCGATGAAAATTTGTTAACGCAATCCGCCCATAAAAGCTAAAGATGCTGGCTGCGACGATAGCGAATACATCGTCCAGCCAAATGGATCAACGTAAGAGTAAGTCGAAGTCCCTTCGTGTTATTTCTGGACTTTTTTGAGGAGTTGCGATAAGTCAAGAATTTTCCTAAATATTATTATCTGGGCGATTAAAATGAGCGCCGACCGAATATAGTAAAGAAAAATTAGAATGAAATATAATTCACAATAGGTATTTTTGTTCTTTCAACGCAGGTAAAAAACAGAAAATATTTTACGCCGGAAAAATTTAGCGAGAATATCGTCGGTGTCGTCTTACCTCACTTTTTCTCCCTTGTTCAAGAATGGATTTCTTTATCTATAATATTTCATGGTTGTTTTCTTTTATGGCATGAAAAAGGATATGCTATTCGCACCTGATTCAATTTACTCGAAAATGAAGAACAAATACTTCACGACAATTTTTCTTTAAACATTAAAACAAACAGAATCTACGGTGAAACAGCCCATAAAAAAGGGTATTTAATGAGAGAAAATTGTTAAGCAAACATCTTCAGGGAAATGTCGTATAGGTGACACTATCAGGTTCCTTAAAAGCATTGGGGCTTTGTGTACGACTGATGTGTCTACACTAGATCTACTCCAAATACAACCCTTGTTGAAAAGAAAAGAAAGATGTTAAGGAGTCTTTATGGAATTGTTCACACTATTCACCTAAATAAATCAATTTGTATTTATTTCATAAGAAGAATAAGTCTTGAGGTAACCTCGTTGCTTAATCAGCTCCCATTTCTTATTAAAAAGAAGAAAATGCATAAAACTATGTAACATTTTTAGTAGTGTATTATCACATTCGTCGAAAATTAATGTTAGAGGTCGTTTTGACTTAATCGAGTAGTGCATCATGGAATGCTCAACTTGATTTTGCGAAATAAGTCTCAAAAGTAAAGTGAAGCATTAAAGGCATTAATGCATGACATTATATACATAATAGCGGCTCTTCGATTGTACACCGCACTTGAACGTAATATTTCGGCCATTTTGAGGTCATGACTGTTTACTAGATGCCTATAGTTTTCAAGAACGCCAATCGCGACCTCAAGTGGAACTACCATATGGTGGGAAATTCAAATTGAAATTTGCCCGGATTTAAGCGCCGCACCCTGTATACAAGGGCCGCACCTTGTATTGCTGAAAAAGCCACCAAAACAAGTTGCTCGGCAGAAGCTTCAAGTTCTCCTGCAAGCTGAAACTATGTAAAGTTACTTGAAATGTTTCAAGAGATGGCCTTTTACATGGTGGATTTAATCCCCTTCAGTGTTTCCGTTGACGGTCTATTCATGCTTTACGAAAACATGAAGAAAGGGGTGTTACCAACCGTTCCACTAAATACGATTGGTATTCTCGGAACTTAAGACACGCTCTCCGTGCATAATATGTATACATTAACGTCAGATGGACTCTAAACGCTGTGCTCTTAATCCGTACGACCAATTTGCACGACAGTTCGTGATTCCCGCTTCCGCGTGAAAGTAGATTGATTGTTTCTGCGGCGAGATCTGGGTCATGACGCCATTTCGGCTAGTGGGTGAGCGGATGCACTAGCATTACCTACACGCTGATACAAATGTAATGCGTAATTTTGCTCTCAACGTGTCGATGGATCACACAATATTATTTTTCAGACATATTTAATCGCTGAAGAATCGTTTTTATAGTCTTCATTCTGTCTCAAGTGCTCCACCAAAGAAATTCAACTGTAACATCATCACTTTTGATCATTTTAAATAAGGACTACATTAACTCTGATGAGTGTACATGTGCATGCAAAGTCAAGGTATATAACACAATGTAGTGATATGTACATCTTACCCTTCAATCCCACACAGGGAGGTGTGACGATTTTAATAGCCGAAGGAAATCTCTCAAAATATTAGGCAAGTGAGAGTCTCTTATTGTCTATGCTTATCCTATCGTCTATGCTTAGAGGTAGAGAGATCGTATTTTGTGGAATCTTGCTGTCTACATGACCTTAATTGAATCAATTACATAAAAATTAAATCATTAATTTTTGAAACATAATGCCTTGAATAAAACATTACGATATGAAGCTAAATGTTTGGGTGAAAAAGAATGAGAAATTAATTTTGATCAATACTTCAAAGATTCACTTTCTTGGGTCGCGAGAGTAATGAATAGATACGAAACGTAGAGTGAACTTAGGCATAAAAAAAGAGTATGGCCCCCCATTATACATTCTGCTTTTGTCACGACGTGATTCCTGGACTTTTGGGATAGACTACTGTGATTCGACCTTTTATATTAAGAAAATAACAAGGAAGTAGAATCCAAAAAACTGTGAAGTTATTTTATATGAGCGAATGAAAATTTGGAAGATGAAACTTAGAGAATACGTTCGATAAACGTAGCGTGTTCCACCCAATTGATAATTCAACCTTAAGTATTTACATGTACTACAGCGGTCATTTTAAGCGACAATCCTGAGACTACAAAAGGAAATGTTTAATTAACTACAGTTTAAAACAAGGTTATTGCGTAAAACGTGACTACAACCACCATTCTCTGTGTTTGTTCCAAATTAATACACCCGCATACTCAAAACAAAGTTATCAACCCAACGAATGGTTTGATAGGTGGGGGTGGATCACACCTATTGCTAAGCACTATTCGCTGTGTGACATTCACACATCAGAGCAGGGGGGAGAGTTCCTTTGCCTACTCCACCTGTGGTTTCCTAGGATGATTTCATGCTCAGAATATTGCATAACTTGGGTGAATCTGAGGGTGCTCGGAATTCTGTCGCACGGAACCCGGTCCTCCAGTCACTAGCCCAACGCTCTGGACTACCATTTCCCTATTGATACACCATATTTGATAAATTAAAAATATTATTGCACGCTTTTTATTCGTGGATTATTTTATTCAACCCTCAAATATATTAATTGAATTCATTTCTTCACATGCATCGTATTTTGAACTATTATTATAATTATTTGTTATCGGTATTGGGTGGTTTTCGATGGATACAGAATGAGCACCCCCACGTAACCTCACCTGACAAGACACAAACAAACATTCTTCACTAAAATACACCTTGAACTATTACCCAATATTAACTAGTAGTAAGTGAAAACCAACTTGCGTCCAGAATGGTGAAACGATCCTATAATCGTTTTTCTACCGAGACTACACTGTTAAAAGTTTTGCGAGATTGATATTGGTAGGTAGGTAGCCATTAGATATATTAACCTCACTCCCAATAGCCGTAATGGAGAGCAAGTCGATTTCTTCTTGGAAACAAAAATCTGGAGACTCGGGAGTGTAATCAAGGGAGGAGAAAGGCACGAGTTGGGCACGGTGGAAGAGTTCAAGCCGCTCATTATACGGCCCCCGCCGACGGATCACGCGTCGACCATCGCATCCGCCCATCGTGGTTCTCCCGCATACCATCTTCCTCATCTTCGAAATCGGCACCGCGGAGGAGAAAGATCGAAACAAAGCAGATGCGAGATTCGCTTTCCAATTGATCATCCCGGGGTTGCTCCACTTTCTCCATCCCGATGAACTCCAATAAATTAAAACGAATTTAATGCCGCCTCGGATCGAGGCCGAGCCCGATGCTCGAGTTATTCCACGACGCAAAACAAGGGACCGGACCGGGTTTGTCTCCCCGAGGAGACTCTCCTTAGCCCCGTTTCCGTGCCCACGACCGGTTAATTCGCACATCGAATCGCACTCGTCGACGTAGAGCGATCGGAACTTTCAAGAGAAACACGTTTCGCCTAGCGAAGGCTGATAACTTGGGCGCACCCCTGTGTTTTTCCTACAAAATAATACCACTTTTATCTCCATCCTTTCATTTTTAAATGAGGCATTATTTTCTTCGCTTCTCGACTATGAATGAACAGTGATTTAATAGTTTCCCACCCCATTTTTATTCAAATTAAAAAGTGGAAGCTTTCGTGGCTTGAACTATAAACGTCAGCCGTTTTCGGAGGCATTGTATTTTATGCTGCCAATTCTACATAATTTTAGATATTTCAATAATATTTTTACAGCTTACTCTGCGTCAAATGAATTACTTACATTTTTCACTACAGTAGTACCGACTCCACCCTTCTTTACAGTTTTTCATAGTAATAGCCGATAATTGTAAATCATTTCACACAGTACAGGTCTCACCCTTCATTATTTGTCTCATTGTGATGATGGATCAGTTCTGTGCTTTCTTAGACAGAACAGAAAAAACACTGAATATTGGAACGTGATAAATGGTGGAAAGCGAAACGATTTTTATTCTGCGACTACGCCTATGTGTTCCTGAACAACCGACGCATTCTACGGTATTACTATTAATTATTTTTTCAGAGACCGGCGCTTTCATATACTAGATTATATTCAAGAACTCCCACGAGCGAAGTCGGTGAATGCCTCTCGAAAATATCATGAGCTCAAACTTTACCTATGCAAGGTTTTTCTAACAAATTCTTGCCCTGATGACATTTTCCAGATGCTCTAGAAAACATACAATTTAGTTCCCTTTTTGCATGATTCTATTTTTATCTGTGCTAAATGATTTTATGTCTGTCTACATGTGTTAATGTGTAAATATGAATGTAAATTTAAGTTTAATGCCTAATATAATATGTATACGGCGATGGTTAAAATGGAAGAAGGGACCATTAGGTCTCAGTTTCGCCCAAATCTGTCTTTCTATTAATGTTTAAATATGGTTAATAGACGATTTGACAAGAAATTGAAGTTAGAAAAGCGAAGACAACGATGCAGGTCAGTGTGCGCCTTCCGCCGCTGCGGTCTTTTCCCAGACGTGGTCTAATTTTAAGCGTACATGGTTTTGTGAGCCCCCTTAACATTTTTTTAACGATTTGGACCTACTCCTATAATTTTATGGACAAACTAGACAGAAACTGCTATATGTATGTTTAGGAGATTCTCAAAGACCAAATTCCAAATTTTTTACCATGGACCTGACGTCGTTGTTGATATGGAGGGTAGCTATGTACGGCGCGGAAACGTGGTCATTGAAGCAGGAGAATAGACGTAGACTGGAGGCTTTTGAAATGTGGATGTGGAGAAGAATGGAGAAGGTGAAATGGACAGAGAAGAAAACAAATGAGGAAGTACTTGGTATGGTGGGCGAAGAGAGGGGTTTGTTGGGAGAAATCCTATGGAGGCAGGAAAAGTGGATGAAGGGGGTATTGACCGGCAGCGTGATGTTGAAGACTGTAATAGAGGGGAGAATGTTAGGCAGACGAGGAAAGGGAAGGAACAGGATAGGGATGTTGGACGGGATGAAGGGAGGAAGAAAGTACTCAGAGCTGAAGAGGAACCTGATGTAGGGGGGATGTTGTGTTTTGCTGGGGGTCATAAATTGTTGAATTAGTAATTTTGTCCATCCAGAAACCTTCCTTAACCGGTGGATTACCTAATAATAATAAATAATGACGTCGTTGATTATTTTAGTCCCTAATGAATATCGGCCAAGAGAAATAATTCCTGCATTTCAACGGCTTTTAGAAAAACTAAAATATTCCTCTAAGAGGAAATAATGGCGTTTCACACTAAAATATAAACCTTTTTAATTCATCCACTTGGCTTTCTTTTAGAAGTGAATGCTATTCCTTCAGTAATCTGAAACCTTGGCCTTTGTCTCCACTTAACTGTAAAAAAATATTGATTTATTCCAAGGCCAGAGGAAGGGCTACTTTTCTCAGAATTATCTGGCTACACATATATTCATGAAATCAAAATTCAAAATCTCTTTGAGTCACCTTTCTTTCGGAGATAAATTTTAAATTTGGCACAAAGTTAACTGAGTTTCACGAACTGACATAATCTCTTTAAAAATATACGGAAACATAAGTTTAGGAAGCTTTAATCTCTCGTCAAGGGAGTAAAAGTCATATTTCCTTTTCCGTTATATGTTGATAAGGCGGTCTGTGGAACTCGTCTGCGGCTACATACTTCCGTCATCAATAGACACATTTCTAGAAGTAGTTGCGGCTTTTGGTTTTCATAGTTTCCGGAGAGGGAAAAAATGAGTGAATGAGCAAAACGATACAACAACTCATTCAACTTCACTTTTACATAAGGGTACCAGTAAGTCCGACTTCAGACACATTCCGGTTTGTCTCAGTCGGACTACTTTTGGAACGTGCGCTCTGGCCAAGGGTGTCTTCCTGCGGAGAAATAGACTTCTACCACCCGTTCGCTATATCCCTAGCATTGAGCATTCACGCCGAACGACGAAGGTGATTCGCTAACCGTCGAGTACGCCAGACTCATTCCTCCATCCGATATTTCGGTAAAAAATTATTTTCGTGAAGCAAAAATGGCTTCAATTATTCGAGAAGAAAAAAGAAGGGAAACCTCTTCCATCCAAACAGGCCGTGGTTACTTGTGTGCTGAGGATGTGAGGGGGCGGAGGATCACGATTCCCTTCCTGGTTTCCTTTCCCGGCGATAGGCCACGCAACTCTCGTGCATTGCCCAAGGCGCTTTTTACGTATATTCCGTTGTGCCCTCTCTCCTGAGACACATCGTCTGGACGCTCACATTGCGAGGGGTAATTCGGACGTGGGAGTAATTAACGGAGAGGTCCCTCGCCAAAAAAATATTTAGCTTTCGGATGTATGTTGGGCACTCTCGAAGACGATTGCGTGCGTTCAGACCTAACTGTAACACTCCCCTCAGTTCTCTTCCCGGCTCTTCTGCCATCACCCACGATCCACTTCACGTCCACCAACCTTGGTTATCCTCGTCCCACCCTTCCTTCACAATTCCCCTTCACTTCCATAAACTGCGTGAGAGAATAGGTGGAGCGTCCTGGCATTTGAATTGATGTCACTTCCACTCGTTCCGACGCCATGGCGAGCCGTTCGGTTTCGGAACGTCAAATGAGCATACGCCCAACGGAGGATGGTATTGATCATGGTTGCGAAAAACCCGCATGAAATACGAGTAATACTCGTAAGTATTTTCAGTATCAAGGTTCAATTTCAAGAATTCATTGAACAACCTTTCGTTGATCCTAAATCGCTTGGCCAGTAATCAGAGTTTATTATTTTTTCAGCTTCCAACTTCCCCGATCACCTCGTGTTCGTCCTTTGTGCAGGTTTCCGCCTCTTTCCTTATATTATTATTATATACCTGAAAAATATATATTTATTTATGGGACATTCATTTATTTTTTGTACCTATATTTTAAGTGGCTATTAAATGTTATGCCTTTGAATATATAAATAAATATATACATATATATATATATTATATATATATGTATATATATATATATATATATATATATATATATATATATATATTCAACCATAAACACAGTAATCAACCCGAAGGTCGGTTTGGTAGGTGACGGTAGAGTTCACCCAGTACTAAGCCCTATACGGCGTGTGAAATTCACACATCAGGGTAGGGGGGCCAGTTCCTTTCCCTGTGCCGGTAATGGTTTCCCAGGAAGACCTGGTACCCGAAAAATCACTTTAGCTTGGGTGGAGCTGCAGGTGGCCAGATTGCCTTGCCCGGGAATCGAACCCGGGACCCTCCGGTCAGTAGTCCAACGCTCTACCCCCTGGTAGCTCCCCAACGCCATCTTCTGACAAAAGAATCGGGGCTAGTGGTCGCGTAAATCCCCCGCTGATTTCTATGTAATTTACGTTTCCTCGATAGCTCATTGGTTAGAACACTGGCCGCGCCAGTCGTAGATCCGTGGATCGTAGATTCCTAAAAACTAGAATCCAATTTTTATCGAAGCAATGATTGAACAATAAATAAATTATAACAGCGACAACTTTAAACTTCTAAAAATGGCGATACATGATTTTGAAATGCTTGACTGAGTTTTCGTTAATGTGCAAATAGGCGGCTGAAGAAAGAGCATTTCAAAAACTGTGGAGAACGTGCGGCCTAAAGACAAAAGGATTGAGTCGGTTGTTGGTCATGGCTGAATGATTCGAATGAAGATGCAAAGGAAGCTTGACACGAAAGTACCTAAATTACCTAAAGCCTTCACTGGGAAGACTAAACCTTCAAAAAAACGTGAGGGCCCAAACGAAAATGTTTAACTCAAATGACGAGGAAGGAATTTCCGTTTATAAGAACATTGCGCACTCACAGATAAATTTGCGTTCGGCCTCCGACTACAGTTTCGCAATTTTGTCTTAAATTTTTGTTCAGTAAAGTTTCTGACTCTCCTTGAATTTCGGAATGCCTCTTGGAATCTACTTCATGGAAAATTCTCATCACTGGGCAATAGAAGGTCCTAAATGAGATTAAATCAATTATGTAAGAGCCTGTGAATCAAGAGGACATCATTTTATTACAGACATAAAACTATGTGAATGACCGAAGTGATCCCAAAAGTTTTAATAATAGCAATCTCATACATAATATTACATTGATTTCTGATACTGCCCGCAATCGACAGAGGTAATTTTTCCAAGTTTTCAGCTACTCCTTATTTGAACTCGTTAACATTTTCACCTTTCAAGATATTTCCGAAGCTATGTATCATTCACATCGAATAGGAAGGATTAAATTGCTTGTTTGCGCAACCTCCCTTCGCCTGCACTGAACTAAAACCAAATATTCACTTTTCAAAATGAAAGTGAAGACATTTTAATTATGTCATGAAAATTGCGTTGCAATGAGAAATCTAGTTTAATCCACAGTAATTAATAGAGATAATTGATCCACTGTGGTTTTCAATCCCAACGAACAGGTTTGCATAAAATTATTGAGTAGTAGTGAACAGTAGTGTACCAATCAAGGCAGGTTTTAGATGGAAACAAGCACAGCTATATTTATGAGCCTCGCCTTACATGACGTGAACACCTAACTTTAAAATAAGCCTCTTTTCAATTATATAAAAACTTTCTACCACCTTTCACTAGGCCCATCACACCTAATCTCATCCTTCCTCCCCTTCGTTTACTTAACAGTATCTCCTCTGCCACAGTCTTCAACGTACTACTTCCCCTATAAATGTCCTTAATCTAATTTTTCTTTGGAATTATGCCAAAAAATATCTCCATACTTTTATCACGTTCATTAGTTATTTTTTATTTTCTTTTCTTTTCATATCATTTGTTTAGATGCAAGAATAAGAAAATATTCCTAAACCAGGTAAATTTATGGCGACGAAAAAATGTAAGTGAAAAAATCAATCCATGCAAAGATATGTGACAAGAACTGTCGGACGGAAACGAAAGATTTTCTACGACGTTCTCCATCAAATGTGGAACGGATCTCCCGAGTTCTGCATTCCCACGAATGGGCAACTTTCACAATGCACACTCATGAATACCTTCATTTTCAAACGAAATTAATGTGTGAACCACGCCTTCACTTCACTTGCGTGGGGTTCTTCATTTTATTAATCTTCTTCGTCTCTCCCATGACCTTCTGCGACGCGGTGCAGGATTATGTTGGTAAAGACATTTATGCCTTTATCTGCCTCAAAATTCACGGGGTAAAATTGAATATCCTACGACCTATGAACACATCCTGCGAGCCACCAATGGGATGGAAGCGTGATAGCAAATAACGAATTGATCTAAAGGTATTAAATATCAGAAGATATTGTACAAATGAGAAATATTAAGCTTTTTACTATCACATAATACTGATCATCATTCGTTCATCGATCCATTCCGTGGCAATTTTTTTACAGAATATCCCTTCAGGAGTTCGTTAACAAATTAGTGACATAACCATTACGAATTACGACAACCATTAAATAAACCATTACAAGGTTTCCCCTGGCATTGAGGTAAGAAATCCTACCCGGAATAATTTTAAGAAAAGATACAGTAGTAGTCGGAGTTTCCAAGCTCCATATATAACGTGACAGACAAAGGAATTCCGGATGGGCAAACCAATTGGAACAACTCAGAATCTTTCATTGGACAAAAGAAAGCGAGGCGGGTGGTGTAATATGTATTATGAGCGGTTATTCGGTCCTTGGGAGATGGGAGTATTCAAATGGAAGCGGCACACGAAAAAAAAATGAATGACAAGAAAGGCCAACGGTAAAGGGTGAGTCAGAGCAAGAATTTCGAAGCTCAACGTGGGTTGTTTACGTGAAAATTAGGCCTCCCGCTTCTCGTCCGCGCGGTTACTATGTCCTGAGGCAGTCCTGGCACACGTGTGCGTGGATGGTCCACCTGAAAGGTAGGACAAAAAATCCTTCGCCTAATGGCCTCACGGCGGCTGGGTCAATTTCTTTTTCGTTTTCACTGCGTACGGTGAATTGGAAGGATGCTTGAGTTCGAGAGCGTGCGATACGCGACCGTTATTTTATGAAGTGCCATTGATTTCAAAGGAGTACTGTCACGCTCCAAGTAAAGTTTCAGCGGTGTATCAATATAGAATACCGGAATTTCGAGTAACAACTATCTAGCTGTATACTGAATTCACAAGGGGAAAGGTAAATTGGCAGGATGCTTTCTCTTCATTTGTCGATCAGTCACGCTCTCTGATACAACTTTATTGAGCTTCCTTATAGTCTTACTCACGAAAAATATTACGTGCGTAGTCATTTTCTCTCAGTTGTTTCATAATATACCTATAGCACGCGAGAAATATAAACATAACTGTAGATACAAATCGATGGGCTCTCGCAGGATATCAAATTCTTTTTTCGTAATCTATCATTTGCTCGTACATTTCCTTACAAATGTTTTGCTCATTTTTTCTCTTCAACAAAATGTTATCACCGCTGAAGTGTTTACTTTGACCTTTAGTTTTATGGTTTGCAAATGAACACACATGTGTGCAAGCTGAAAATCAAGGCTATGAATATTCTTTGACGACCCATGGACCTCAGCACAATGTTTGGTCACCCCGAGAAAGAACAAAGAAAGATTAAAATGCTTCCGATGATCCGCCCTTTCCATAATATAATTCATACTCCACAATGTAACTCAATTCTGGTTTGCAAATAAAATTTTCCTTCGAATAATGTCCTTTGATAAGTCCAGGAAAAAGAATTTGCCGCAGTACATTCCGCCAAAAATAAAATATAATCCCAATCCACTGTTAATGTGTGTCATACAGAAATTGATTCCTCAAATGTTTTTCTTAACCTTCCCATTCATAACCTACCCTCCACACGGGATTTCAAATGTATTATTGCCCAAGAATAAAAAAATCATATAAATTAGTGAGGAAATCGGAGTTTTGCAAAAGATAATCATCCCTATATTACGCTTCAAAGCCTTCGGAACTCGTGACGGCGGTCCCTGGAAGCCGAACCCATTAGGAGGAAATCGTTCCCTTCCAGAAATTTCGAAACGGAAGAGGAGGACGGTCGCCAAAACCGCATCCACGAAGACATTTGACGTCTTGCCATTTAACTGTTATTCTTTGGGCTGGCAACTGGAACGGGAGACCGTATCGTCGCTCTAGGAAGGCTGGCACAAAAGATGGACGAAGACGGGGAAATGAACGGTATTGCCGCAACAACGGAACCGCCGACACCTTTCTCTACCGTTTGCTCCCACGATGCAACCTGGAATCGGTACACCTAAAAATGTCACGCTTATAGGGAGGGGGTGGACGTTAAGTAGTGCAAGAATTAGAGCCGCGTTTGCCGCACGCCCTTCCTGTGGGAGGGGGGGGAGACATGAACGAGGGAACGCAATATTTTCCGCGTCCAACTGGGTCCGCCGCACATTGGTCGAAACGAACAGGAAACTGAGATAAGAATTTAGAGGTGATTTTTACCGCTTTATGACCCTTGCATGTCCGAGAATAGGAAAAACGATGTCGCCGTGCATTGGAGCTGTGTCACAAATTTTAAGCCGCCTTCAGGGATCCAATATGTCAGGCGGAATAGATATTACGGTTGTTTCTGCGCAATGCCATCACTAGCTGATAAGGAAATTATCTGAAAAAAATTTAAAATCGCATTTCGAAAGGTTATTCGCGAGTCAGACACATTTATGCTCCGTTATAACTTTCGTATATTATAGTACTGATACTATTTATAATTTCTTTAATTTTCTCTCAAGTGCTAACCTCTTAGATTTATTCCACTTCGTAAAAAAAGGCAACATTAAGAGTTAGGTAAACATCCCAAGAATGTTTAGGCCAATAAAAATGCTTCGCATGTGTATTCTAAGGAAGAGAAAAATATTTATTACGAATGCAACAGAAATTTGAACGCGTCGTTCAGGCGCAGCTAACGTTTTAAGATGGGTCTCACCCCAAGTAGAATACAATATCAAGAATGATGGAAGTACTTCGAGTCATGCGTAATTTATCCATCGTGTTAAAAAAAACATGTATCTCCACTGGCGTAAATTGTAGTTCCTCCAAAACTGTGGTTTTACTTACATCATAAAATACGTCGAAACGTTAACGTGATTGCTTAGCTTTAAAAGTGGCTCTGAATGGTAGAAAAAATAATGGATCATTCAAGTGAAAAACTATCGCGACTATATGAAAATAAGACTGCATCCCACAGATAAGATTAATATCATACGAATTGTTTCTCTCAGGAAGAATGAATATATTTTCTATAAAACGCAAAGTCAATTGTTATAATAAAAAATGGAACTCCACAAAGTATCGGTATTAACTATACAAAATTTATTCCAAGGAACTGCGGCAGATTCCGCGGAGGCATTTCGGAGTGTAAGGGGACGCCTCGAAGAGATTAACTGGCTAAAGTACTCGACCAGACATTAAGGGATCCAAGTTCGAATCACGGTCAAGGCGGATGATTTTTACACTCTGAAATTTTTGCATTGTAATACAAGATATACCTTGCATATCATGAAAAACTATCCATTATTGACACTAAAACTTCAATGATGAGCGGCGACTATTCGACAAAGAAGCATCTCAAGAATATTTCTTAATTATATTGATATACTAAAACAAAGACTGTTCTCAATCCAATAAAAGTAGATAAATAAATAAATTTTAAAAGAAACTAATATGTAATGTTAACTCGATCTTGAATTATAAATTATCATAAAACGAAAAACGAGCACTCTTACCTATATTCCTGATAAAATTGGAATGATATTTACACTCTGAAATTGTTGCATTGAAAAAAACATGTTAAGTAAGGAACCTACATTTCTTATGTATTTCTGCTGCAGACCTGGAATTCAGTTCAATTAAATTCAAATAAAAGGTGTTTTTCCTAAATTCACCAGATGGTTCAAAGGCCAGACGCCAGCTGAAATATGGGCAGGTAGAGAGGCAGAAAGGCGTCAATTCCGGGCCGTCCTCAAAACACGATAGGTCCGGAAATGAGGTTAATGGGGAATATTATGGCCTTTGCCAATCCGGAGCGCGTCAATCAATGGGAAGCTCTGAAGTCACATTTTCCTACGATCGGTTAGTATGGAGCCGTGCACCAGAACTTGGGCGAAATAGAAGAAACTTTAATTGTCCATATATTATTAGGTGTCAACTTGGTATCGCTGATCTCAAGGTCTTTCTGCGACGGCGGAGTAGGCAGCAGCTTATAATATTCCCATGGTAACTGACACTTCTCCTCTGGCGGACACAACAATCTGACATAGATGTTGTTGCGTTAAAAAACGTTAGCACTTTGTACAATAATTATCATCAATGTGTATAGATAAAGTTGATATTTTTTACCCTCAGTTAGTAGAAATTACGGTTGTAGGACAAAATTAACTCTTTATCTCTATACAATTAACACCTTTAATTTCACGGTCTGGTTCCGACATAGCATTGTCATCTTCGAATGAAAGTGTTCGAATGTGTGACAATGTTATATTTAGACGGACTGTAAAACAAACTTTCTTTAGTACAATAAGAGTAATACACATTTAATTTAACACAATAATATAATAAATAGGTAGCCTACCGATGCTGCGTTTTAAAGTCTCTCAGCATTACAGTAAATAGCGCGAAATTCCCTCAGTACATATAAACTTATGCTAGTACACTCTTATTATTCCATGCCTACTCGTACTTCCAGGTTTCATATCACCCATAAGCCAATACTCTTCCTTCATCTTCCCCGCTTACCCAACAAATTGAAATCTCATATATTACGTCTTCCAACATCCTATGATCCCCTTCTCCAATTTTTCTGTCTCCGGATTGCACGCACAAACTTCCATCTAAAAAAAAATTTAAGACTCAGCCCTTAGTCTCCCTTGCCGTTCAACCTAATTATCACAATCTTCTCCATACCCACAGCTCAAAAGCCTCCACTCTACGATCTGATAATTCAGCATATAAAATTCTCTTTACATAAATCAATAGTGGACAAATACGATTGGCTATCAACTGGACCAACGAAATGAATAATATCACTTTAGGGCAAATGAATTAATGGTGAGTATAGAAATCTCTTGTTGGGATGGCAGTCTTTTATCATATTTTCCGACCTCCTCTTTGGCTCACAAAAGGTTGCGAGTTTCAGACTGCTTCTAAAATTAGTCGCGAACTAAAAAGGAAAAACTTAAGTGACCTCAAGGCATAACTCGACGATAATGCACACTTCAAAAAGCATTTATTCCATGGAAAAGTAAATGATGCGTCGTGAGAGGACTCTTTCATAAAAATGCAGCAACGTCTTCCGACTCATCGGAAATCCCTCATATGAACTCTTTCTTTGAAAATGGATCGAGCATCTGTATTTCATCTAGTCGTGATTTTTTCTCTTATTATAGGACGACGATAACGAGTCAGCCATCAGGGATGGACAATGGATTGAGAGTACCTGATTATTACAAATATAAATGATATTTTAACTCCATAGCTGATACAGATAGATAAGGTGATTAAAAACAATAAAGGCCAGAGGAATTAAATTTTAGACTCATATAACGTGCCATACAAATTTACCGAAACGTCTACGTAACCATTAGGGAGACATAGTCACGCTGTCGCCCAATGGTGAGGATCCATGTGTACTCAAGGAAGAGAAAGACGGCTCGAAGAGAGCAAATATGTTGCGTCATTCACTCCAAGAGAAAGGGGTTCGGCAAGGTACAGAAATGAGGAAAATATGGGGTTTTGAGAAAGTGTGGAATCGCACTGAAAGTGTCGAAAATTTGCACGATAAACGTGAACGATTCCGAAAATATAAGTTAATTTCGTATTCTCGCGCTCGGAAGGGCCTTTAGTCACGTGCTGTCCATGAAAATATGGCTTCAAATTTTTGGAAAATTATAGGGAGAACATATAGGAGAAGATTTCACAATTTACTAAAGAGATATAGAAAGCAATGAAGCATAGGAGGTCTAGGGGTCACCAGGCAGCACTAAGGTCCTTCGTACACCAATTAGGTATGTCAAAAAAATTTATGCAAACTCTTTACATCAAAGATCAATTTTTCTATGGAAATAATTTATCATATTTTTTATGGAAATTGAATCGAAAGACTGGGCATTGCTACGGAAAAGAATCAACTATAGGTGGTATTTAAGTAAATCGATACGAGAATTAAATAGCAAGACCTACGATGTGTTACAAATCAGTATTAATTACTCTATAATCTAATTGAAGTAATACAAGGTAAACGAAATGTACGGTATTATATATAGACACGTCCGCAAGGATAAGTGAGATTACGGTCACAGTTCTAACGGTGGAACAAAACACAATTACTATTGAGTGACCATCACCTATCAAACACATTCGGATGGATAACGGCTTATGGTTTATAATGCGTGAATAATGTAATAGGTAATCTCCCGGTTAAAGTAGGTTATGAATGGACACACCTACCAAATAAATATCTTGTCTCTCCTAATAAAACTCAACGCAACATCCTACTCTACAAGAAGTCCCTCTTCATCTCCGTGTACTTCCTTCCTCCCTTCATTCCCTCCAATACCCTAACCGATTCCTGCCACTTCCTCGTTTGCCTGATATTCATCCCTCTATAAGGCCATGATATGTATGTGTGTGTATATATACATATATATGTATATATATGTATATATAACCGGACACAATACGCACACACTGATATCCCACGCAGCTTAAGTTGTTCTCAGGATCATCAACAAAAGGATAGAGCATAGGGCAAATGATTACTTAGGGGATAACCAGTTTGGGTTTAGGAAGGTGAGAGGTACGCGTGATGCCATTGCAGTAATGAGATTATTAATCGAGAGGAATATAGAAATACAACCAGGAGGTATTTGCCTGTTTCGTAGATTTCGAAAAGGCGTTTGATAGAGTGAATTGGGAAAAAACTAATGAGTATATTGAAGAAAATAGGAATAGATTGGAGGGACAGAAGGCTAATCCGCAACCTGTACATGTCTCAGACTGCTCAGGTGCGAGTGGGGAACGGGGAGTCCGGATGGCCAGTGTTAGGAAGAGGTGTAAGGCAGGGTTAGGGTAAGGCAGGGCTAGCATAGCTATGAACGGCGCGGAAACGTGGTCATTGAAGCAGGAGGATAGACGTAGACTGGAGGCTTTTGAAATGTGGGTTTGGAGATGAATGGGGAGGGTGAAATGGACAGAGAAGAAAACAAATGAGGAAGTACTTGGTATGGTGGGCGAAGAGAGGGGTTTGCTGGGAGAAATCCTATGGAGGCAGGAAAAGTGGCTGAAGGGGGTATTGACCGGCAGTGGGATGTTGAAGACTGTAATAGAGGGGAGAATGTTAGGCAAACGAGGAAAGGGAAGGAACAGGATAGGGATGTTGGACGGGATAAAGGGAGGAAGAAAGTACTCAGAGAAGAAGAGGGACCTGTTGTAGAGTAGGATGTTGTGTTTTGTTAGGAGTCACAAAATATTTATTTAGTAGCTGTGTCCATCCAAAAACCTACCTTGACCGGTAGATTACCTAATAATAATAATATATACGCACACACATTCTATATTAATAAATATGTATTTATTTATTATTTATAGTGTGACCATAATCAAATATATGGCCAACCACACTGAAAGTTTTCAGGGTCAACTCCTTGAAAAGACACAGGAAAATTAAAGGGAAAACTCCTTGAAAAACTTAAATCACACTCCAGTACGAAGAAGAGCAAGAATCCCTTCTCTAATGCCCCCTTTTCGCATCATTGCACCGCTGGAATCCATCTACGATAGATGACGTTACATTCGTAACACAAAACCGGATGATCCTTCAAGATCATTCCAATGCTCTCGTAAAAAAAGCCGTGACGCCATTTATCCCCAAAGTGTTCCTGATCTGGGGAGAGTGGGTGGAATCGTCCGAAAACTAGGTCATGCTTCGCATCCACGTGACGACTCCAAGCGGTTCGGGAACGCCTTAATGGACTGCTCCAAGGCTTTGCGATGCTTTTTTTAAAGCGGATGACGGTGAAAAATAAAAGGGTGAAGGAAATGAGCTTTCCGCTGTAAAGGACTCGTTTCCACCTGTCTAAAGTAGGTAGGCTATAGATTTTTTTAATTAAAAGCTGGAAGAGAACAACTAAATACACAAGCACCCTTTCCACTATTAATTATTTCCACGTTTAAGGGTAATCACAGTGAAAAAGAGGGTTAATTTAGCTTTTGCTTAGAGTCTCACTCGCCACTACTCATGTCTCCCCTGCCTCTGTCCTTGCATACCTATTCTATCAAACGTTAGAGTGAATTGAATAGCAAGGAATAGAATAAAATAACTGGTGAAATCTGTTCGTGATCAAATTAGTCATGATTACTGCAATCGCCAACTGACAATTACTCTAATTGCAATGCGGAAGAGAATTTATTTATGAAAGTAGTTGAGAGGTCTAAATGCGGAAAGCGGATTGATTATACGGCACTATCTTCCCTCTCCGGGGATCAGGCTCTGATCCCCGCCGACTGCAGATTATCCAATTATACCCCTGGTTAGGTATTGTGCGGAAAGCATTTCAAGTTCAGTGCCCTGTCCTTCATATAGGACGCTAAGCTGGTGTGACGTAAATACTACATACATCCGGCTCAGGATTCCTTTGAATTACTTCCAATCTTCATCTTTGGTCACAAGTTTATCATACCACCCCATGTTAAATCAAGGAGTCTCTGGAATTTTGGAAAGGAGACATTTTCGTTTATTGTTAGATAGCTAAAACCTTTTGATTCTACATTTAAGCTTCTACTATATAGTTATATATTACACAGTTATGAAGCAAAATATGTGTGTGCGTATATATATATATATATGTATATATATATATATATATATATATATATATATATATACACACACACACAGAGAGAGAGTTAAATTATGATATCGCGCAATAAAAAACGTGAAATATTACATCTAGTAATGCAATGATCATTACGGTGTGTTATTTGTGGACGCCATTAAGCCCAAAAACCATAAATTGTATTCTTTTTGATTATTTCTTCTTCATCATTTTGTTTCTCGACCGCTAGCCAACGGGGAGTCTGAAATTTTTGGCCTCATGAGTCCGCAAATATAAAAATTTTCGGAGCTTCTGTCTAGGGTCATAACTGTAGTATTTGCCTATTAAGGAGAGCCACATCAAAAACAGAACGTTCCACATACAAAATATCATGAACGCGATTCCATATGCCTCAGAAACGCGATCTCCAAGCTTGCACCATTAGAGAGATCATTCCACTGACGTAATCACTGAATTTTCGGTGCATGGAGTGGACACTAGAGATTCCAATCTTTGAGTTTCATACGGTAGTTCGAGAATTGCTTGTGTCCGTCACCTATTACACAACACGTACACACATGTAGCAATCAACCTGAAGGTCGGCTTGGTGTGAGGTCAGAGGCCACCGCGCACTACGGCTTAGGAAGTGTGAAATCCACACATTCATGGTAATGTGCCAGTTCCTTTCCCTAGGCCGCCTGTGGTTTATCTGTGGATGCCCAGAGACATTTTATGGATTTCACCATTTAGTAGGTGAACGTTCTGCCCACTAGAAAGCATGTCCATGTCTACGTTAATTCATCATCAGTATTTCAATCCTAGGATTGGTTTACTTCAGCTGCTATATTCCACTCGGTGATCGAGTTGGTGCGGGAGCTAACGTACTGGTTTCCCACCCAGAGGGTCCGGGTTCAAATCCCGGCGGTGTTGAATATTTTTCAGAGGTATCTCGATCCCTACTTGAGGTGCTTTGTGGAGGGCAGTCGGATGGGACGTTAAACTGCGGACCCCTTGGCGCCTTTCTTAAAGAGTAGGCTAATGCCGACGCGGGGTTTCTCACCACCCTTCATCCTTTCCTGTCTATCCCTAATGGCGCAAATGACCTCAGCTGTCTGTCGCCTCCCCTAAATACTACTACTACCATATTTCACTCTTATTAGAATGCAAGGCAGGCTGCATATACTATGGAGAATAATGTGATGGTTCCTCGTTGTCTTCCACATCGCAGTACTGCGGCCGATACTGTGAACTTCATTCTCGCCTGCAGCCGTGGCAGCTGATACCGGGCCGGCCTACTCGGTCTGCGCCACCAGTGCCTAATGGTGAAACTGCTGCCTTTCACCTTGAGTTCAGGGTGGCTTTTTAGTAGCAGTCTATTTTTCTCGTTTTCTCGTTCTGAAATACCATTATTGTGAATTATGGTTGCTTTATGTTGTTATTACTGTGAATGTTTGGTTGCCTCGTTCCGAAAAACTATTAATAAAATTTTTTCAGAGTAGAAAAATGTTCGCTGGTTACGGAAATGGAACGAGCGACGCAGCGGCTCTACAGGCAGACACGCTACCTCTGGTCTATCGCCGCCCTCCAACGTTAATTATTAATCAATTAAATAAAAAAATTAATTTAAAAAGAAAATTAACGTTATCTTCCTAGGTTAGGGACTGTGAGGGATGTGGTGAAATTCGGTGACAGAAACTTCAGTCATTGAGCGGATTGCTCAGGTTAAAACAATTGTGATACCTCTGGTCACCCTCAACTTCAACCACCTGTGTGATTTCTCCGCTATAAAATTCGGGGAAAAAGCAAGCGGCATAGGGAAGGGAATTGGCTCAACTACTCTGCTAACGTCTGAATTTCACATGTTGTTGTGCTTAGTAAGCTGTGACCTCTGCCCTCACATATCACACCAAAGGTAAGGTTTCTTAACTCTTCTACTTTGACTGTTTCGATACTTGATATGAAGAAGTCCGTCTCGTCGGGTGGTCAAGTGATTCTATCTAACTTTTATCTTTTTTATAAGGGGTACTACTTTCCTGAGGCTCGTTACTTCAAACATTTCTAGCACTTTTTTACTTCAGTTATTGAAGCCACATATACATTTTTTTGTCCTTTGATTGGAAAAGGATATATATATATATATATAGAGAGAGAGAGAGAGAGGCCTTCTTTAAGAGAGACAGTCTCTCTTGAAGAAGGCCTCTGAGAGGGCGGAAAGCTCGAACAATTTACCGTGTGAGTGTCCTTTTAAATGTTGCTATTCTATTCTATTTGTGTTATATTGTGTCAGCCCATTATTGTGCCGCTCATGTGAGTTTTTCCGTACTATCGTTATGTATATACATATATATATATATATATATATATATATATATATATATATATATATATATATATATATATATAATGGGCTGACACAACATAACACAAATAGAAAAGAATAGACACATATAAAAGAACACTTACACGGTAAATTGTTCGAGCTTTCGGCCCTCTCAGGGGCCTTCTTCAAGAGAGTCTCTCTTGAAGAAGGCCCCTGAGAGGGCCGAAAGCTCGAACAATTTACCGTGTAAGTGTTCTTTTATATGTGTCTATTCTTTTCTATTTGTGTTATGTTGTGTCAGCCCATTATTGTGCCGCTCGTATGAGTTTTTCCGGACAATCGTTATATATATATATATATATATATATATATATATATATATATATATATATATATGTATGTATATATATTTTTTATGGTAATCTACCGGTTAAGGTAGGTTTTTGGATGGACACAACTACCAAACAAATACTTTATTACTCCTAACAAAACACAAAATCCATCATCCTACTCTATATCAGGTCCCTCTTCATCTCTGAGTACTTTCTTCCTCCCTTCATTCCGTCCAACATCCCTATCCTGTTCCTTCCCTTTCCTCTTTTGCCTAACATTCTACCCTCTATCACAGTCTTCAACATCCCACTGCCGGTCAACACCCCCTTCATCCACTTTTCCTGCCTCCATAGGATTGCTCCCAACAAACCCCTCTCTTCGCCCACCATACCAAGTACTTCCTCATTTGTTTTCTTCTCTGTCAATTTCACCTTCTCCATTCTTCTCCACACCCACATTTCAAAAGCCTCCAATCTACGTCTATCCTCCTGCTTCAATGACCACGTTTCCGCACCGTACATAGCTACGCTCCATATCAAAGTTTTTACGAGTCTTTTCTTAACATCCTTACTCAAAGTCCCTATCATCAACTCCCTCCTCCTTGTGAAAGCCTCTTTGCCTAGCGCAATTCTTCTCCTTACGTCCCTACTACTTTGACCGTGTTGGTCCAAAACACTACCGAGATACGTAAACTCTTCTACCTGCTCTAGTTTTTGCCCTCCTATTTTAATGTTAAGCTTGGCCTTTTTCTTTCTAGAACATCGCATAACCTTTGTTTTCTTAATATTGATTCTCATCCCATACCTGTCGCACTGAATTTCCAATTCACTCAGCAATGCTTGCAGCCCCTTGGCTGACTGACAAACTAAAGCTTGGTCATCAACAAACCTAACTGATTTTACGAATTCCCCGCCCACTTTCATTCCTACCTTGAGTTCTTCCCATGCCTCTTTGATCATTTCCTCTGCATACAGGTGGAACAGCAACGGTGATATTGGGCAACCCTGCCTTACACCCCTTCCTAGCACTGCCCATCCTGACTCCCCGTTTCCCACCCGCACCTGAGCAGTCTGAGACATGTACAGGTTGCGGATTAGCCTCCTTTCCCTCCAATCTATTCCTATTTTCTGCAATATACCTATTAGTTTTTCCCAATTCACTCTATCAAACGCTTTTTCGAAATCTACGAAACAGGCAAATACCTCCCGGTTGTATTTCTATATTCATCTCGATTAATAATCTCATTACTGCAATGGCATCACGCGTACCTCTCCCCTTCCTAAACCCAAACTGATCATCCCCTAAGTAATCATTTGCCCTACTCTCTATCCTTTTGTTTATGATCCTGAGAACAACTTTAGCTGCGTGGGATATCAAACTAATTGTCCTATAGTCCTCACATGACGTGGCCTTTACCTTTTTCGGAATAGAAATTAAAACTGATCTCACAAAGTCTTCCGGCCAGATTCCCTCCTCATAAATACTACGGATCAGCCCATATAGCCTCTTCCTCCCACATTTTCCTAAGCATTTTAAAAGTTCCACGGGAATGTTATCCATCCCAACAGCCTTATTTAGTTTCATCTCCCTTAATACCCTTTCTATCTCATTGTCTAGTATGCCTGGACCTAAGCTGTCTTCCTCTACGTCATTTTCTTTTTCAATGTCTAACTTTGTTGGTCTGAGTTCTTTACTATACAGTTCTTCTATATAGTATACTCCTTCCATCTGTCTTGGATCTTTCCTGCGTCAACTATTACCTTACCCGCCTTATCTCTAACTGTAAGCATAGCTCTTCCTTTCTTACTTCCCGATAACGATTTAACTTTGCTGTACAGCGCACCGATTTCACCCTTCCTCTGCAGACTTTCCATATCCTCGCACTGCGTCTTCCACCAGGCTTCTTTTGCTTTATTTGTTGCCCCCCTCAATTTATTGTTTAATTCTTTGTACTTCATTTTACCTAATTCTGTATTTATATTCTTCCATTTTCGCCGCTCATCCATCTTTGTAATCATCTCATCCGTGATTCATGGTTTCCTAGTCCTTTTAGCGTTAACGGTTCCAATAGTGGCTTTTGCGGCTTTAGACAACCCTTTCTTGATCATTTCCCATTTTTCTTCGATAGTATTAAGCCCTTTAGCATCCTCCATGATTTTATCTACCGCCTGTTTGTATTCCTTCCTTTTCAACCCATTTAATGCTTCTACATTCCATTTTCTAACTCGCCGCCCCTGCCTTATCTTTTTGAAACGTACGCTACATTTCATAACAACTAAATTGTGGTCTGAGTCCGCATCCGCTCCCGGGAAGCTGTGGGGATTTATCACACTGTTCCTAAACCTGTGTCTAACCAGGATATAATCTAGCTGATATCTTCCTGAGTCACCTGGCATTTTCCATGTATACCTGCGTCTTTTGTGGTGTCTAAACCAAGTGTTGGTGATGACTTCCCTCTGTCTCCTGCAGAACTCAACTGCTTTCTCCCCGCGGTCATTAATCGTGCCTAAACCGTAGTCCCCCACCTCATCACCATCTCTTCCTTCGCCTACCGTCGCATTCCAATCCCCCATCACTATCAAATGTTTCCCTGCAGGAACACACGCGATCATGTCCTGTAACTGATCGTATATCCTATCGACCTCTTCTTCCTTATGGTTGCTCGGTGGCATGTATACCTGAATAATAACTAAGTTCGTCGGTTCTGCTTTTATCTCCACTAGTAGTATTCTATCCGTTACCTGCTCTATGTTGACTACGCTTCTTCCTACCTCTTCATTTAATACTATGGCAACCCCTCGTTGGCTCTCGTCCCCACCGCTGTATATTTTTCTATACTTATCACTCCAGTAACCCCGTTATCTTTCCATCTCACCTCGCATAGACCTAAAATATCTATATTTCCCCTTTCCATCTCTCGCTTAACATTCTCCAATTTCCCTGTCCTCATCATTGTCCTAACATTCCACGTTCCTATTCTAACTAATTTGGTCTTCTTCTCCTGCGTCTTCAGTCCTGCTGCTGCTGGTTTTACCTTGCAAGGGTTTCGTGGGATGACGACCGCGGAAGCCTTGCCTCCCCCGCTGCCGGGTACGACACACGGCCGATTGGGCCGAGCCCCGTGTATGTATATATGCATATACATATATACATATATATATATATATATGTATATATATATGTATATATATATATATATATATATGTTTTTATGACGCACACACACATATGTGTGTGTGTGCGTCTATATATAAGACATACTTTTCGAAGGTTGGAGAGGAATGAGTCACTCAAGATATTTTTATTTTGATCTATTTGTGAAATAATATTTTTCCGCCTGCCCGCATATCTTTTGACTGTCGATTTATTAAAAATTCACCTATGAAAGAAATCAGGTATATGGGCTATTGCATAAAACATAAGATTTCACATTCCCCAGTATGACCTAAACTATTTTTAAATAATCTTTAGGACTGAAAATACCTAATGCAAATGTGTCTTCCGTGTTAAATGTATGTTAAATAGACATGAATCCCGGCAACTCTACCACTAGAGTACTCAGCGATTACTTCAGCGTCGTTAATATACTTCCTCCGAATTGAACGAGTGGCTTCCGATAGAAAATCGGTCAGGAAAATTGGAAAAGCGTATTTTTGAAGAGACTCAGAAAATTAGTGTCCATCGGTTCCGAACTAGTCGAAATGCCGATACACTTTGCAGTCCCATTTGATTGTAAAGTCAACTGGTATTTCAAAGAGAAAAATTCCTGAAAAAATTAGCCAAAACACATTATGTTACACAAAGTTTTTCTAAACCATTTTGATTGACCCTTCTCAGGCCAGACTCGAGGGATACGATGCAACCCCCCAAGGTACCATACTGCCAATCTTGCAGTTAGTTTTTTTTCCAGAAGCAAATAAAAAATATTTTATTTAGTAATGCTATCTCTTAGGCTATGTTTCCTCTCCCCTTTTCCTTATCCACTCTCTTCATTCAGCTTCCATCCATGAGTTCGCGAAGCAAACTTAAAGAATCACCGACCAGGACCAGATATAAAATATGAGAGAATTCAATCCCTCGAATCTGTGCCAGACTCAGAGAAGACTCGTCTTATGGCGGGTCATGTGAAACATTTTCAAGCATCTCTCATTCAATGTACGACGATTCCCAATCATTGCCAAAAACATTTCCCACAAATTACTTCCTCCACCAACACTACTAAAGAATCGAGTGGATCCGTTGTGCAGGCACTGCCGGTGAATTCAGTTTCCGAGGCACGATAAGTAGCTCTGGAAAATCGCGCTTGTATAGAAAAGTAAATGAATGACCAAAAGAGACCATATCATCCAAGGACAACGAAGGTCACAACACTCCTCCCTGTACCCCGAAGTTGGAGAACAGCGGTACGATGGAAACAATCGATTCGATTAAGCCTATTCGCAATTCACGTGAACCGACGCACGAAATATGTCAATCTTAAAATAGACAAAAGGCGATACCTCCTACCCGCAGAGTATTATCACGTTCAAGACGACCTCAATGAGATGCGTAATTGAGATTTCATCGGACCATGAAAATAGAGGAGCGAGAGGGGAATCAGCGAATTCCTTGGGATGAATCGAATAGGACCTGGACGAATCGATACGATTATGACTTGAAAAAAAGAGACTCGCATTCCTTTATTACAGTCGATTCTCGACCGAATCGAATCGGACTCGCCCATCTCTGCTCGACCACCCGAGTCACTGCAGTCGTTACTTCCCCATCATCCCGGTGACGTCGCGCCAGTCGCTGGTAGAGGGAGAGAAGCATGGATAACGGTTCCGCTTTAACCAATCCACCTCCCCCTCCTTTTAACGGACTATCCCTTCCCAACCCCTCGCTCAAACGTCTCCCCACCCACCTCCTCAACTCACTCCCTCTCCATCTCATTTTCTCCCATCCCAACCCTGCTGCCCTACAGCTCGAGGGTTCTTTCCTTCCCTCTCTTCCTCCCACTCTCGAGAGGAAGTCCTTGCGCGGGAAGGGAGCATCTGCGGTGGGAGAGGGAGGTCACGCCGTTCAAAGCGTCAGTCAATCGCCATATTGCTCTGTCGTGTCCGTGTGCGCCCATTTTTCACCCCGGGATCTCTCACCGAGAGCAACGAAGTCCCGCAAACCCACTGCCAAGACATTGGCGAATTCAGGAAGAGTCGGGGATTCGATTGAGGCGGAACGCCGGCGGTGAGAGATACCGGAATGCCCTACGATCACTTTGCCAATTCGATTTACCGCAAGCAGACGAGTGCACACGCCTTCACTTTTGAAATTTATTGGAAGAAAAAAATCAAGGGATTAAATATGATGGGACGCTCTTTCGGGTGACTCTTGTTGAAATTTCTTGCAGATAGGCATTAATGGGTAATAATAATGCCTATAATAATAACCCTTTTGTTACCACGGAAACAAAAAAGATTATTGTTTCAGAACAATTTAAGAAATCAATTTATTTCAATAAGGATGAACCAGCATGCCCTAAATGGTTAAATATACCTACGCGGTATTCAACCCCACGACATCCTGATTTGTAGGCTGGAATATGTTTCCCACTTCCCCTATACCACTAAGGATAACGACTGGAAAACTGTGCCCAGATATATTAGTTTACCGCTGGTAGACGAGCAATGACGTATATTTTATCTGATGAAGTTTCAGATAGAAAAGTTAAAGAATTCATTTATACGACATGAAAAAAAACTTGTTCTTAGAGAAACGCCTTGTGAATTAATTTGATTTCCTCAGGTTCGAATAGCAAGCATAACATTTTCCGGAAAGGGGGGAGGGTATATGAGCAGTCAGCAGCCATTAAGTTACATTTTAACTCAGTGCGGATACCCGAAGGGATGTATTGGAGCTAGATGTTCCCTCTTTCAGTCGAAATCTTTATCGCGAGCCAGCAACTCGTGTTTGACAAGCAACAGCTGATGTTCGAACCCTGGACGCATTTGAACTGATTTTTTTAGCTCACTCTACGGTTCTCCATACAAAAATTATTCAGCATACGTACATGAGCGCTAGTGATTGGGTAGAATGAGGTTGAGGTATATCCTTCCTGATTGTTGTTTTACATGACTTTGTTTCCCAGCAACTCTACTGAAACTAGTATGTGCTTGAGAGGCATATCATCTTACTTATATGTGTGTGTGTATATATATATATATATATATATATATATATATATATATATATATATATATATATATATATATATATATATTCATACATATATATATTATATACTTTGATCATACGAGTATTGTGCGCGCAGATGCAATAACAAAAGGGGCCTGGACGACGCCACCCTTTGACCGACTCGCTCTATCCACACATGGAATCGGATTCACCGCACTATATTAAAGCATTGGATCATGAAACCACCCATGTAGAGACAAAACTAATTCCTTCGGCATAGTTCTTCAAATATTCCTTTTTTCTTGCAAATAAAACTAGATGAGTTTAAAGAGAACAGCTAAATTAGCAATGCAAAATTTTCAATCTTCACTTCAAAGTATCAACGTACAGATCACGAATTTCAGGAGTAAAACGTGACCAAAGAATACTTAAAACAAAAGCAGATGCGCAGAAGCTGATTAATTCACCGCATTTTCGTAAAAAACGAAGAATTTTTAAAGTATGCCTACGGACATGAAAGTTGACCGGGAAATCCCTGTCATAAAAGTCTCATGACTAGTGCTCATTGTGTACCGCGACCTACATTAATCTATCGTGGGAAGGTGAAATTTAAAGCATAATTGCCACTTGAAGTTGCAGTCAGTAGTCAATAATTGGACAGAGATAGAAAAATGATTTTATCAGAACCTAGACATTATATTTTTTTGAGTCTAAGGAGCTAAATTATTCATGACCAGATTGGCGTTCTGGAGAATCAAAATATTAGCAGAACGTGTAAAAACAACATAATGACAGTTTTTAAATTAAATAATTGCTTAAAATGTCAGTAACTTTCTCAAACCCCGCTCAGGGTTAAAATAACGGAATTTATATAGTTCAGGAAACGACATCGCAAAGCAGCGAAGACAAATAAACATTCGTGTAAAAAGATGGAATTAGTTCTGAAAATGAGATAGGTGAAAGAACAAGATCGCAATTTTTCATCACTTGTCTTTATGAAATATTAAATGGCTGTAGTTCTTATGCAGACAAGTAATCCTAATAAATACAAAAAACTCTTCTATTTATCAATATATACTCTTATGTTAGATGAAAATAAATTTTCATGTGAGGTGCATACCTTCCTGTTTATATGAAAAAAGTACCAAATTGAACTCGAGAGTTATTATTTATATTTGTCTTTAGTCTAGTTTACCTTCAAAATAAGTTGGATACATATAGCAGTAAATATGTCAGAGAGAATGAACAAGCGATAAACGCCAAGAATGAACCACGGGAACTGGACCGATCCTACCACAATCATCCTTCGATGTCATGTTCCAGAAAGTCTGTTCATCAAGAAACAAATTCATTGGAACACCAATCCGTAACTATAATTAAAGCTGAATAGCACTGCAGAAGAAGAGAAAGCGTCGATATGATACCACTCATATATCTTATAATTCATGTTCTTGGAAACGTAAATGAAGGAATAAGAAGTCACATAACATTCCCTTTTAATTCATAAAACTAATTAATGATATGGTAAGCAAAATCTCCTTACATGTTTTTTCGGTTGGAACTAAATCATAAAAAAAACAAGTACATGCGGGAGGAAGATTATAACTTTCTCCGTACATCTGCGAAATGATGAAAAAATATTCGATTAGAGGCACTGTCGTAAAGTGTACTGTGTGGCAGTCCGACCGTTGGAAAAAAAGTTTTTGAACTCACCGGTGCGATCTAAAAGAGATACCCTCCCCCCCACGATGAAGGGTCGTTCCCAACTTGATATGGTGGGATCGTAAAAATAAACCCGACCCCGTTACGAGGTTTTAATTGCTAGACCATAAGATTTATTTTCACTAATTATTCACGGCCGGTGCGTACATACGTACTTACACACCGAGGCTCAGATGAGCGATGCAAGGAGGAAGCCAGACGTGTAGGGTGGGGGAGCGGAAAGGGAATGAGGAGGAGGACTGAGAGGAATACGCAAAACAACGCCACGCGTCATCTCAGGAACTAGCTCGGAACCCTCGAAGCTGACCGCAGAGTGACCTTCTTTTCCCGCCTTTACCCGCATGACCTCGAGGCGTAGAATCATCCTCCTCTCGCTCGTGTCCCTCCCACCAACTTCCCCACCTCTCACTCAGCCCCCAAGCGAACAGTCACGGCAGACTTCCCCACGCTCCTCGACTCCAAACCATCCACTCAAACATGCAAGCATTACGAGAATACTGATTTCCTCGGACGGCTTTCTTCTCTTCCCGGCGGCGCGGCAAGGCGTCCCTCGGTCTAGCCACCACGAATCCCGCGTCCGGCTCCCCATTCCGTCATTCCTTCCAACTCTTTTTTTTTTTAACCCGTCACCATCGCAGATTACGGCTACACGCCATCTAGCCCTCTGCCCTTGCCGTAACTGTCACCGAACTTTCTACTTCTCCCACTTTCAAATGACAGAGCCTCGTTTGGGCATGTTAGCCGCTACTGTCAAATACGTACCTACCGTGGCGCCGTCGATTTTTCGAAACGAAACATTTGTGGTAATCAGGAGTAGAGGGATTATGGTTTACTTTATAGTATTTCAAATCGGATGTGTGAAAGCACTCAATGGGGAAATTCCAACAATTGTTTGCTGAGAGAAGGATGTCTCCGAAAAAAATTAGTCTTGCTTTATCAAGCTGCTGGTTACACAAATTAGTCATTGATAATTCAGGCGTGAAAAATCATTCATAGCTTTTGAAAAATTCAGTCGGTAATATTTAGATAATTAATATGAATAATATCAATACTAAATTGAAAGACACGAATTGTTTCATATGATGCAAGTTTTTCGGTCCAACCGAAGTGTATATCCACTATTTTGCTTGCAATACACAAGATACGATCAAATGTCATTTAAAAAATCTGCAAATGATAATTCTAAACCATGAATGTGAAACTATGATGAAATTGAGAAATTTTGACTACAATAAAGTAGGGAGAAGGCTCGATAAGAAAATGCCGTTGCCAAACGATTGTTAGTTGATAAGTTAAATGTGCAATTAAAGATGTGAGCTGCTGGTTATGTTGTTAAAAAGATTTATACCTATATTTATATTAATACTTATGTTGGCTAGCGATATCTTATAAAGATATCTCGATCCCTACTTGAGGTGCTTCGAGGAGGGCCCTTTGACTGAGTACGCCTTCCGTCGGATGGAACGTTAAGCTGCGGACCCCTTGGCGCCTTTCTTAAAGAGTAGGCTAATGCCGAAACCGGGTTTCTGCCCACCCTTCATCCTTTCCTATCCATCCCTAATTGCGCAAATGACCTCAGCTGCCCGTCGCCTCCCCTGCATACTACTACTACTTATAAAGATAATGAAATTCTTTGTTACTAGACAGAAGATGGCACAAAGTCTTATCCTATAGGTATTATAAGTCGAAATCCTAAGGATTCGGTCAAAATAAGTTATAATTACAAACAAATTAAAACGAACTTCTTTAAAATAGCCTACCTCAAGGGAACTCGGACGTTGTGATAGAGAGAACATTTTCTCATGACGAAAATTTCGCATCCCTGGATCAGGACGAACGTCATAAAACAGAAAATACTGGAATTTAAGCGCGTGGTTATGAAATAAAACCTGAAAAAATATTAAAAGCGGCACCCGTTATAATGAGAATGTAATCAGAGTTCTCAATAGAAATGCATTCATTCCTCCGTACATAAGAAACAGTCAGATATCTTGCATGTGGGTCACACCATATGAGGGTTTGGTATCATTCCCAGGAATTATTCACGGCCTAGATACCTGGATGTAGTTTTAAATTTTGCTCTCTTTGAATGCGACGGGAAATGACCAATAAAAAAATTCACTCTGCTCATTTTGCAAACGGGAAAATTAATTTCTCCTCGACTTTAATTACGGCCGTGGGAAGTTTAAGAGAATAAAGGATCGCCTAAGGCCGAGGGGAATGAATCGGAAATCACTACTCATAAGGTTCCGGAGCAAAAAAGTTAAAACTGACGTTTGAAATAGATGTCTATTTTCCCCGGAATGCGCCCCACAAACAGAAGAAGGAAATCCGCCTTTCGTGATTACTTTCATGAAACGAGGAGAAAATTAATTGTCTTCGTCAATTTATATGCTATCTTCGTCGTCATAAATTTACCAACAGCTTCATTTTTAGCTCTCCAGCTCTCATTATATCTTAGTTTACAACAAACGGAAGGCGTGGGTTTCTCAGCTTACACATCCACTTACGATACATACATCCGAGTACATACATACATGGTACCATACGAGTTAATACATGGTATCCTGCAAGCTACCGTTAAGGTATGTGGCAGGGGGTGATCACACACTAGACTACATTTGGCACAAAATACAACTTCCCCCCCCTAGCGCAGCCGTATAATGTCATTCCCTTGTTCTTCTTGGGAAAATTGACATCTTATACTTATCTTTTCTACACTTAATCTTTCTCATTTTATTTGCATGATATCTCCTACCCGTAGTACGATGGGGCTAATAATACATATTCAGCATCATTGCTAAGGAGACATCCTTCCAATTCATGCCAAAGATTTAATCTGTAATTTTACCTTCGCTCCGCCATTGATTTATCCACGTGGAAAAATGAGGGAGATAAATATCCTTCTCGGTTCAGATATCCTTTTCGGTTCAATCTCGTCTCAATCTCCAATCTAATTTTGCTATAGCAGAATAAAACATTTTGACGTCACACAACTTGAAGTAATAATAACATATCAAAACAACAATCTAAACGGTGAAAGGCCAGACGAGGACAAACGTTGATAAGGGCAAAACGATTTTATCCACATCTGATATGGACTACTTTGGTACAAGAAAATAATTTTTTTCCATTTTATATCCGTTAGTTTTCTACAGAGAGAAATAAGAATTGCGTATCTCCTCGCAGTGGTGAAGCGTTTCGGATGTCTGGCCGTGGGTAACTGTTTACTGCACGACAAACACGAAATGCCGGCATTGTTTTTCCTCCTCATCGGCTTCGAGGTCAGCATCCACGTCCTACTAATTATGTCTTCTCATTCGTAGCAAAAACATTTTCAAAGGTAATAAGGAATATGATTAATTTTCGCACCCATGAAGTAATTAACAATACATTAAAGGACACTGATTCTCTCCTTTCATATTCCGCAAAAGTAGGCTATCTTAATGGTATGGTTTTGCGGTGCCCCCAACTTTTAGTCTTTATTTCTTACGCATAAACTATCTGAATTAATTTAACGAGAGCGTAATTCGTATTGAGAGAGTAATTTTCCTGAGCGTTATTACATGCTTTCTATGCACTATTATTTAGCCTCCCAAAAGTTCACGTAACTGCTACTACTGATTAATGTGTCAGCGATGATGTGGTGGATATTATACATTATTAAGGGAGCTATAGCTTTCTGCTATTAAGTGAAACACTTCATATAACTCATTTCATTGGATGCTACCATCTCACCGGTCACGTAAGGTAGGTAGGCAATGCTCTCCTCTTCAAAAGTCGCTATTTTCATCATTATATGGGCGGTTAAATACAATGTTCTAAAGGTGAATAAAAATGAAATTCTAGCTACCACTCTCCATATTATTTTTAAAATCCCTTTTTGAAGGTCAAAGAGGGATTTTCAATTGGCATAGCTCATTTATTTTATTCCTCCTGGCTTCTGCAACAGCTGTTGCATTGAAGATAAACGATTTAAATTTAAGCCTTCCAAAACCGAAGTATTAATGCATCCCAAGCATTTGCTATTCTGTATTCTTGACAGTTTATGATCATTAAAGGATATTGCTATCTACAGGAGACTTCCCAATCATTTGTCTTTCCTATCTCAGTTTCCCAAATGTATGGCTCTCTCTACAATCAAATAATTACGAAGTCACGATGGGCGCGTTTTCTGAAAGATTATCTCAAAACAGACATGCTTAGCGGCGTTACTTGAAGCGTGTGAGGGCAGTAGGTATTCGTGGTCTGTCGTACGCGAACGACACCCCACTACCACACCAACCGATTCTACGAAAGGGCGTGAACATTCCGATGGCCTGTGATACGTCAACCTACTATGAGACGCCCAGGGTTCACGGGGATTAAATCCTCCAAACTTAACACACAATGGACAAATTGTGACCCACTTCCAAACCGAGTTCTGGCGTGTGTTTTGTGTGACACCATACATATTGAATTTAAATGATAACAGATAGTATGCCGGATAGATATGCAGTTCGGTGGCTGAGTTGAGGATGACACGCCGTGCATTAAAATGAAGCAGATAACGTATCCACTTGCTGAATTATGCCCGGCAAGAAAATAAGTTGCGGTTGAGAGCTTACGTAAGGGCCTTGCCGGAAAAATGGGAAGATACCGGTTTTCAAATGGCATAATAAATCCCTTTCACGCATTGCATAATCAACCCATGGTCATTCAGGTCTCTTGCACATGCACATGGGCCCAACCAATTTTGCTTCTCTTACATAGCATCCAAAAGGTACTCGAATATTATCAACTCAATGCCCATTGGTGCACCATGGTAATTGTTAAACTCTGAAAAAATTTTTAATACAAAAGTCAAAATGGACCGGGATATTTTGTCTAAAATTAAGAGGATAAATTTATACTCATTTATTTAGAGGAGTAAAAATAAAGTGAATGTTATTTACACGTGAAAAATATAATTCATCGAGTGATTATTCTCGATTTTTAAAGATACACTTTAGTAAATTCAACGCAAAAATGGTTAAAAAATCGAAAGAGAATTTTTATTTATTGCCATCATGTTATTGTGGCCGATATATTACCGTAAAAGTACCAGTAAAAAATAAAAAGTATGACTGAGGAGTGACTCCGGCTGTCGTGGCCAATAGTTACCAATTCATATATTAGTATTACTGAATTTAGTCACGCAAGCAGTTTTCAATCAAAAATACTTTTATAGGTCGTCTCCGAATTTCACAACACTTTCTATAGAAGAACAGAATTTCGAAACAAACTAACGATTAAGGCTACCTACGTAGAAACTATTTCCCTCTCAGCTCTGTCGCATATGGAGCTCTCTATTGGTGTATCTTTAATGAAAGAAAGAGTTTAAAAAATTGTAATTTAATGATTTAATGCAGTAGCGAACCAATGAAAATGATGGCTGACACTCACCAAAGAATTTTCATGGGAATAAACGCTTAACGGGACGAAGAAACACACGTAAAATGAGTTCTGAAAGGTCAGCCTGTATCATAGTGTCCAAATTCTCAAACGCTACAGTCGCGGAAACAGAAGTTACCAAATTAGAAAGCAAAATGTTTGTGTTGGGCTATTAAAAATGATGAAACAGAAAATGAGATGGTGGATAAATTGGTGAAGTGTCTCACACTTAGGCAGTGCTAACTTTCAAAATATATTTATTATTTTCACATTAGATAAAGCTTAAAAAGTACGCATTTATATTGTCAAATGTTTTCGTACTCATACAAACGTATTATTTGTTTATTGGCACTTTTACGACAATGTGTTAACCAAAATGACACAATGGCATTATATTTCTCCTCAGATTTTTTATCATTATTTATTCCTAGATTGAAATCCTGGTTGTATCACTGGTTGTTATCAATTCAAATCATGAAATGTCATGGAAGCATTGAAACACTTGGTTTTTCCACCCAGAGCCCATTTGCTTTCGGTCGAGGTTTCGACGTACACATTCATCAGATAATTTGGACGATTTTTTCAGTCTAAACGAATTCTTTGTGGAAAGAACAAGTTTTTTAGGAGATTCATGTGAAAAAACAATTTTTCCATCGCAATATGGGTCGCTTTCACAAAGTGACTCCTGAAACTGCCCAGCATAATCAAATTCCGTACTCAGGTTTGAACTCGTGATCCTTTAACCAGTAGGATTACACTCCTACGTATATTATTTAGGAAATCATAATTTTTAAGTGTTCATACTTCTACTAAGAAGCATTATCACGATTCAAATTCACAACCGTTTAAAGTGAACCTTTGTATTCACAGCGGACGTTCAAAAGTGCATTTATTCACGCCGTTGCTATCGGACTCGGTATATTTTGAAAGCATCAGATTTAAGAAACACGTACTCGTATTTATTACAACATATCTCTTCCGAAAATTCTAGAAGCGAATCAAGATCTGTTGAGATATTGTTCTATCGGCCTTGTATTGTTGGTGGAATCGGTTGCCGTAACCTTTAAGAGCATGAGCAACAAGAGAGCGGCCCCTCGAAGGAGGGGATTTTTCCCCATTGGGAGAACTTGGGACCATCACGAGTCTATCTCCGCATTGCTTCGGACAAGAGATACTTGTTGACCTCCTCGTCGGGGGCCACGGCTTCGAAGACGGTTTTAGAAATCTCATCCGGTGAAGAAGAGTGACAGCAGGAGAGAGAGCCCCTGGATTCGGGTTCGCGATCGAGAGAGGAGAAAGGGCGACCGGTGGGAGAGTCGAAATTGCGACGGACGAGGTGAAACGGTCCATGGCGCCCGAAGAAGAAATATCAGCAGCGCATCCGATGGACTTAAACAGCGTGTACACTTTCTTCTTCATCCATTTCAGGTTGCGTGCGTGTGTACGTGTGTGTTTGTGTGCTCGATTTCTCCCTTTAATGCCCCGCTTTATCAAGTAAGAGCGCTTAATCTGGGTTGGACGAAGATGCAAGTCGATTTCCACGAGCGCGCTCTCGTTCGCTTCTTTAGCAAGAGCGTAGCCGTCATTGTAATCGATTCTCCTCACCGATCATGATACGGGGGTGAAAACATTGAGAAAGAGGCACTCCCCTTTAAGTGGGCAGTCCCCCTGAGCGAATTGCGAACCGTTTCAGAAACAACGCCTCAAGAGCTCGACGAACTAAGGACAAAAGTCGAGGAGAGAAACACATCTCTAGGCTAATTTATTGGTTCTAGTGACATTCTGATTTGAATCCTTTTTACGATTGATCTCCCAGTTGGTGAATTACAGATGTAATATGACTGCGCCACACAATCACCTATATGGATAATGTGGAGTATAACCCAGCGTATTCCGACCAGAGTATATTTTATTTTTAATTATAATTGTTTCATTTGAAGTTATATTAACAATAATGTTGTCCCTTTCAAGTTTAAAAATCTTTCTTTTTTGCTGTGACTAATTGCTCTAGTTGCTTCAACAATTTTTTACCTCACTTTGAAGGCTATGTTGGGTGTGTAGATGCTGACAAAGTGAATGACAGATCCCACAGGAAGATTTGAGTTTTTCCAACCCCCGTAGCGAATCTTCTATTGACCAAGAATGTCATTTAAGAGGCCATATAGAAATATTTTCAAGAGTGAAACCGTGCATTTGTGGGTTTTTACGTTTTCTTCCCAGTGGAAATTTGACCTCTGTTGTCTACATCAGTTTTTACGACAAATGGCAATTTTTTTATCGTTCCCACGGCATCTGCGAGTTCATTTTTTTGGAAATCTCGGAGACTATCGTTAGAAGAATTAAGGAACTGAAACGAATACGGGGAATAGAATACAATGGAAAGCGAAAATGTAGTTTATCTATGATGATGGCGATTATTTACACTGTCTGCCTGACGTATTCCTCGGTTGAGAGCGGAAAAAGGTATTTATAACATGTAATTAAGAGGTGACATCTATCAGCCGGTCCCTGCCATCTTCACCTGACCCATTAGTATGAAACAATGTGGGACCTGAAAATTCTCTTCCGTGAGGAAGATCCGGTGAGGAGGACAGAAGATAAAAGTTCATACTAAAAGTATGCATCTCCACTAAATGATGAGACACGATGTAGTATTAGACCATCCACGGTCACTTCAGCGTCGTAAATGTTGGCATTTTGCTGGACTTAACAAATACTCTGTAATATATTTACGGAATATCTTGAGCGGTTTAACTGCCTTTGTGGTAAGTAATACGATAGAGCGCATCAAACTATTAATCCTGAAACTTACGTTTTCCAATTCCAATGAATTGTAGAGAAAATTGCGCGTTTTTAAGAGTGAAATCAATACCAATTAAAATATTAAGGGACTCATATGAAATCAATTCCGTGATGTTGTAAAGTACTCACTCACTGAAGGTACTCGTTGTTATTCCGATACAATGAAAACGGTGGATGCGAAATTAAAATCGATGCATTACAGTCAATTCTAGATCATGGTCTATATGATAACCAAGCTGACCTTAATGGCATTTGCCAAAACAGCCATTATGGCCGTTTAACGTCGAGCCTCCATACCCATTTATAATCTATGAGACGGAGGACATAAAGTAATAAAACCAAATAAAACTTGTTTTTACAACTTGTTAGTTACTTATTTTTAAGACCGTTTTCCTTTTATAACAATCTATAAAATGAAAAATACGCTTGAATTAATCCATGAAAGAAGAAACACCTGACTGTGCAAAAAATTGCATTTACCGCGTCGTTTGATCAGAAGTCGGTATATTATCTTGGAAACATTCAATTATATTTTATGTTTGGTTATAATTGGTTCATTTGCAGTTATTTTAACAATAATGTCGTCCCACCAGTTCCAGCGCATGAGTAAAATCCTTGATCAATGAGAGGTTGAGCCGTTATACACGTATCTAAAAAAAGCTCTCCGTGTATTCTCCGAATAATAAATTCCTAATAGTACTAATCCCTGGCTTTTGTCGTCATTCCACATCCAAGTTTTGCTTCGAATCAATGTAATCCTTCTGGTGACAATACATCGTACCGTCCTAATGTTCTTGCGGTAATCCTACGTCCGGCCTTGGAGTAAGATATCGAATACTTTGGTAACCACTTGGGACCACGGTAACTTGGAAATCGAACCGCTTGGGTGACTTTCTTGTGTTTTGTTCGATAACGTTTTATTACAAGATTGAATCCCGCTATGTAATAAGCACCGTAATTGCCTCTTTTAGACTGGGACTTTTAATTTGATACGCCAAGATTTAATTTACTAACGGCGTACAATTTCAGTGCTGGGGAATAACTGCAAACTGCTGGGATTTTAAACCTGGTTTTGATTAGAAATGACAAGCTAGTTTCCTATTGAGTTTAAGCGGGCGTGGAGAAAAATTGAGAAAAAATTGACGGAAATCAATATAAACAAATGAGTGCTAGGCATGGTAAGGTCGAGAGAAGGAAGGAATTCTTAGAAGGTAGGAAAAAGATGTCGAATAAATTTAATGAAATTTTGAAGACTGGGCTTGAGGGGAGAGTTTTTGAATCTTGAGGTAGAGGGAGGAAAAAGAAGGCACTGTAGACAGCATAAAGGGAAGTTAAAAATGTGTAGACCAGAAAAATGGTTTATTTTAATATGAGGTTCAAAGGTATGTAGTGTCATGTGAGGTGGGCTTTTAGGAACAACAGAGCACAATCTGAGTGTTCATCGAAAATATTTGTCGGTAGTCTACCATTAATATTAATTACAATTCATTACAAGACTACTTATTTATGCGGCTTAATTTGTCCTGACTGATTTTGATGGAAAAAAACAATGAGAAACGTAATATTGGGCACTAAAACTAAACACTCATTTGAGTTGAAATTAATGTTCCCACAAGAATTGTTTGAAATCGCAATATCATGCATACTTTTTATTTACTCTTTATTTATTTAGGGATTCGTTCCCTAAACAAACCTATTGATTTGAGAGCCCTCTGACTCACTCAGATCCAGAGACAACGAATCAGTCCCTAGGTATTTTATTCGTTGTCAATTCTTTTTTTCAAGTGCCTCTTTGTTAAACACTCCTACATACCTCAGAGTGCCAACTTTTTCGCTGCATCAAATTAAAATAAGAGTTAAAATTTATAATTTCTATTATAAAAAAACTTTTTCAAAGGAAAACTGTAGTATAGGTGGTGGGACGTAGTTCGGAACATAATCACGTTAATACTACTATAAAATTCGTAAAATATACTTCCATGATAGCGAGTAGTGTAAAAGTTATTCATCAAACCGAAGGAGAATTTCATTTAATAAGTGCATAATAAAGGTAAGCAAATTGAAAAATTAACTGAATTCTAGCTCAGTTTCTTACGCGAAAAAGCAATCAGATAACGAACGGAAATTTCTTTCTAGAAAGCATTTTTATTACAATTACAAAGGTATTATAATCAAATCCAACTGAAAACAATTATTATTTAATTCATTTCCAAATTCCCTATATCGGCATTCAAAAACAGCTCTAATATCTAAGAAATTTTATTTCTGTTTATGAATACTAATGATTGGCATTTCAAACTGATTAGTCCTTAGACCTTACATGGCCATCGTCAATCGTTCACTCTCTCCAATAACGGATTACCATAAAAGATAGGGCTAAAAAAAGATTAAAGGTTATATTTTGTTGAAATAGATTTCAGGTGAAGTTGAAGTTTGATAATATGACAACATTTCCAGCAACAAGGAAAGAAATGAGACATGATACGAGTTAACGATTACCTGATTTTAAGTATACAATTGCTTTTAATCAGTGATTAAAAGTCTGAAGCATAATGATTCAACTAATTGATAATGTCATAATGCCTCTATTAATCTTCGCCAAATTTCATGCGAAAACAATATCATATCTTTCGTAAAAATAACTACCTTAAAAAGTTCAAATTTGGATTAGCCTGAGTTAATGCCCCGTATGCAGGGTAAACTTTAGTCCAATCACATCATCAATCCATTTCACCCAACTTCAAACACCAGAAATAGCTTCAGGCTAAAACTTTGTGGAAAAAATTGCGATTTCAATTCTTGACCATTTTTGCGGGACATTAGCGTGCGATACTTGCTGCGCTTTCAGCACAGCAAAGGAGAAACATACGACATTTCCCTTTCGGGTAGAATGCGAGGTCGCGGGCTGCGGTTTATTCTTTTTTATTCGTTTATAAAGGAATGCCGCTGTTCAGTAACTATCGCACCACTGTGAAAGTCGGCCTTTCTTTCTAAGTACCCACACAGGCCCAAACGGGGGCATTCATTGCAAACGAACAAAAAGTCTCGGTGGAAAGGCCTGTTTTCCGCCCTCAAATGATGCTAATATCTCTCTCAAACCGTTCCAATTACTTCACTGTAGCATGTGTTCATATTTCACAATAAGCTAACCACCGATCGAAGATTACAAGTGAAATAGCTCACTCTCAGTATAAATTTAAAAATTATATATGAAAAAAGTTGTTTATTTAAAAAACGTAATATTTCGATAAAAATTTAAGAGAAACGCGGGAGGAGATAATTGTTCAATGAAGTTTTCCACAGCGGAGGTTATTAGGACAAAGAGGGAACAGGGCATCTATTACGGAACTTTTCGTTGGCCAGGTGTTGAGTTCAATGACTTCTAATAATGTCACATTTGTATCGTAAACACTCACTTGCTCATCGAAATAAAGGCGATGAGTTGCTAAGTTTGAAAACTATGGTCGCCTTTGTGCACGAAATATATACATTGAAAATATCCGTAATGGAATCCCTGATCAAGTGTAGGAGAAGAGACTCAACAGGGAAATATATAAAACTGTTCACTACCAATGAATTTTAATACCCATCATAATTATCAGTATTTCAATCCTAAAATTGATTTAATGCAGCCCTCCATTTTTCTCCATTCTGTTTTGATTCCCTAACCCCCTGATAGCTTCTCTGTTTTACGTCATTCTCAATTTGGCCTATGCACTTGTCTTTTGATTTTCCTTGCGTTATCTTTGCTTCAATTTTCTGGTCTATTATGGTTCTAACTAATCCACTGCGCCTCAAGTTGTGTGGTCCAATTGAGTTAATTCTTTAACGTGTAGTTTTCCGCATGGTCCTTTCCTCTTCTGCACTCCTCTATACTTCCAGTTCCTCACTTTTTCTGCCTACGTAATCTTCAGCATGCTCCTCCCTCACTATATTTCAAAGGCTTCTGTTCTTCGCTGGTCCAATTTTCCAATGTTCAACGTCTCTGATCCGTAGGGTGCCATGCTCCATGCGAACGTTTGGACGAACTCCTGGCTTGCTTGAAACCTTAGGTTCTTTGAACATAGTAGTTGCCTTTCCTTCATGGACGTCTTCTTAGCTTAATCTATTCTTTGTTTGATGTCGGTCGAACTTCTTCCATCCCAAATTATACTGCTGCCTAGGTAAATGAAGGATTCCAATTGCTCTAGTTTCACTTTTCAAATTTTTTATATCCATGTTCACCTTTCCTCTGTCGTTCTAGGATTTTAGCTTCCTTCTTCTTGATGCTCATATTATATTCCCGTAAACATTGTCCCACAGAATTCAGAATAGCTTGCAGTGTGTACGTCTACGGGGAGAGTATGTTCATATGTAACAGAAGTTTAAACTTTCTGGTATGACTAGTTTGTCAGAAAAAATAGTATATATTAGAACTTCAATGCAGCTTGTTCAGGAGCAAGCTCAGAGAATTGTAATACTCGTCTTATACTCGTATGCATATTTCTTCTTGAAACTTATAACAATTAGAACCATACACACTAATGATACTTGAATATCATTTAGGATTTTAAAATCCAATGGATTATTCCAAAAAGAAAGAGCTTGCTGAAACTAGACATGCATTAACGAGCATGACTTGCGCATAGACATTACTGAGCTGTTTGAAAAAGGGGTAATCTGTTTTAAATAACAAGGGACATGGAAAATCACAAATTCATTTAATAAACAAAGGAGGGAAAAATGAAGCATGAAGCGTTTCGCCCTTGCTTAATTATTATTTCAGTCAGAGAAGAGAAATGTAGAATTTGATGGCAAACACCGTTAGCGGCAGTATTGAGCGCTGAATGACAATAGAGGACTGCTTTTTCTGAAGGAAGCATAGCCGTGTGGACAAGTAGTTGGTTTCCTAATAGCAGTCTTCAAGTTAAAGGTCTCTTTTAAAATAAATACCATCATAAATTTTACTAATTGTGAATAAAGTAAATTTTGCATACCCTTTAAAATAAATCATCATTCCCGACACAATGCAAAGGGAAATTCTAAATCCTTGTTGCGCTCAGGACTTTAAAGAGAGTTCGACCATCCCTCGTTATGAAAGCCCCCTTGAATTCATTCATAACACTTAGGAGTACTCGTGAATATTATGAGTGGACCCTTTCGCTCCTAGTCCAAGAAAACAGCTCATTGCATGCCTCAAAAAGACGATTGTTAATTTGTAGCTTGGATGAATTGCTAAGCTGCACTGGGGCTACCAGTCAAATGCAAAAAACGTGAGGGAGGACACTGGAAAGTAAAGCAGCCGCTGATACGCTGCCCTAAGCGAGTAGTTACTGGAGTATGACATCGAGTCATGGGGGTCACGTACGAATCAGGAAGGGGGGGACCAATGGGGTTAAGTAACCACTCTCCAAGTGCAGGCAGCTGCCGAGGGGAGGCGGAAAAGGAATGAATACAGCACCTCCGAAGGGCTTTGAACCGCAGCGGAAAGCCTTACGGAAACGCAGGCCATTGTTCTCAGACCTTTTAGCCCACGGTAGTACGCATTCTAATTCAACTCGTATGGCCGATCGGGATGACTAGGATGCAGCCCGTCATTTGGTATCATTTAAGTAATTTTCAGCTCGGAGATAAAACTCGGCGGCTACGGATAATTTGAGCTGAGAGGCCTTGAGCATGGCAGTCTGTAGGGTTGAGTGGCTATTTTTTGAAATTACAATTGAAGCAAAACTCAGAAGTCATGACGTTTTATGGTCCCAAAACTAGATCGCTGAGGTGAGGATAAAGCGTGCAATTCAAGTTTTTAAGACCTGGGTGTTGGGAAGAGTGGAGAAAATAAAAGAGACGGAATGAAAAGTAATGTTGGGAAAATAAAGTGAAGTAAAATGGATGGAAAGGAAAACAGTCTAAGAAGGGATAACTGAGCAGGTTAGAAGTTAGGTAGGAACTAAACTAAGAAGGCTGTTGGGAGATATCTGAAGACAGGTCAAGCGCATGCGTGAGATGATATGTAATGTTGAATACTGATAGAGGGAAGGGTTTGGTAAGTGAGGTAAAAGAAGGAAAGGGAATCAATATGTTGGTCAGCAATGAAATGAGTTGGGCTTTGAAAGTGTTTTATCGTAATATCGGGTGATTAGTGTTAGGCTAGTCTTAGAAATTGAGAAGTGATTAGTCCTTACGAAACCACAACTTTTGGACCCCGAATGGCTACTGCTAATTTAGTAATCAAGCGTAGTTCTTTCAGTAAATATTTCGTTTATCACTTAAATAATTGTCGTTTGTTCTACATAATCGGTTGAGCAAATAAAAAAAACTGAATTGCAAATCCTATTTAGTCTACACAGTTCCATTAAGCAAAACACTGAGTTCTGTTTAAGTTTTCCATTAACTTCTTCAAGAAACATAAAGAGGATTTTGTGGAACGATTCCTATGACCATTTTAATCTTATTATTTCCACAACGACCATCTCTCGGATCATTTCCACAACTGGTTTTGCAGAAAAAATTGCGTAATACAAGAAACGACAGTTGTACTCGTACGTGAGGAACGATCATAAAACACCAAAAGTTTCGGAGACTTCCGCGAGCCAACCGATGTAAATATCACGGTCCACCTGCACTCTGCTGAATGTAAGTGGGGAGACTTTCATGCTAGGTAGTACCTCACCACTTCCAAGTTTTCTCTCCCCGCTCGAAATATCCCGGGACGGATTCCCTTTCCATCCGCATCCCATTTACAGCTTCCCCGTCGGCTGGTTCGAGTTCGTGCCGGTTGAAAGTCAACGGCGAAATATAGGAGAGAGATTCGGTGCCCGCCCCCCTTTGGTCGTCCGGCTCTCAACTTCCGGCTCACCGGTCTCGAGGGAACGGCCCGATGACTTGGTTTTAGGCGCGGCGCGGAACCGAAACCCGTCCACCGCCACCGCCGTGCTCATCTCCACGTGAATTTCACCACGCCCATGCCTTGCCGGAAAGAGTATAGAAAATAAACGCGTACAAAAAGAAACAAACGAGATGATTTCCTCGCAGTAAAATAGCCGAAAACCCCCAAACTATAGCAACAGCCTGCTGCGGTATGCTTCCTTATAGCAAATGATTTCGATTCAAACTAACATCAGGATAGTACTATCATTATAACAGCAATTTGAATTATTTTCCGCGTATGAAAATCAAACTAATAAATAAATATTTGTTAAATATTTTGAGAAATATTCTGCCTAGAGATTTTGATGCATAGATTTCATTTCGAGTATAAAATGAAAACACGACAGTTTCGCCGGAATATCAGTTGGCTTCCTCAGATGAAGTGAAATACGTTCTTTTGCTGCGGATAATTTATAAAATAGATAATTTTGTGAGAGATTCGGAGATCTACCATGCAGCGATCATTTTAACTGGCAGGGACTGACACTCTGGAACTCTCAATAGTTGTACGGGTGTGTCAACATGTGATCTCAAACGACTTTGTTATCTAGTAATCACGCCCGACTGACAATCTCAAAAAAAGAGGGTTCCAATCCCTGTCAGCTTCAATTGTTTTTTCCTGCTGGATCTCAGTACACCGATTTATGAAATTTCATCCTTTCACTGAACGGCGTACAATCCCTGCACGGACAATTGCTTCAGAAAAATGCATTAAAAGTATCAATAAATATGTATCAATATATTGCATGGTCTGAATTACTGAGTGTAGCATAAATTATTAGTATTTCTACATAAAATAATGTTTAATCTCTATTGGCTACCATGCACCAGATAATATGACAGTAAAAACTATACAAATTCACGGTTACAGGTTCAAAAATATGCTGCCAACAGTTTTTCCATAGCTTGAATATTTTGTCCCCTTTTCCTTCACTTATCGCTTTTCAATCATATGGCACCAGGTATCGATTAGTAAGCAAGAATTATTATTGCGGAAAAGAGTGCCAAAGGTGATTTAAAAATAGGTGAAAGTGCTGTTTCATTCAAAATACATGCAGTTAATGGCCGGAAAACATTGCCCCTGAAATGATGCCCTGATTTTTATCTTCCGCTTTTCTCACGAAAAATGAAGGACGAGATTATACGAGCTCGCTCGTATAACTTAAAGCAAAGAGATAATCTCCAAAATCCAAAGCACGAAATTTTCGAGTTTGCTTGACTTCCTTAATTTATCTAGATTGTGTTTGATCAAGTCCGTGCATTTTTTTCTCACTCTTGCTCGGATGAGAAACAGAAACGAGCTCCAGAAACGTAAAATATCAAAAATGTCATTATATCATGCGTGCAATCCCCTACACTCGAGTCGATCAAAATTCCTTCCCAGTGAATATCACCATATTAATTCCTGAGTAAACGGTATCCCTGCTTACGATAGGCTAGTTGATAAACTATAATTTTTTTAGGATGAATTAATGATGCAATCAAATGGTAAAACTATGATTCTTGATAATGAAGAGCAATGTTTCCAACTATTCCGTGAAAATTTGTAGTTGCGGGTGACAAAGTAAAAAGTGATTCTATTCAATTTGATACATAAATATATAATTTTCAATTTGTAAATTATTATTTTCATCATTTCCTAATAAAATTGTATGTATTATGGTAAAATAATACTAGAGAAGAGTAGAGTTAGCTTCAGTTCAAACAGCTTTAAATTCGGCGCTAATTCAAAATTTTAATCTCAGAGTATTCAAAATATGTATGCTCTCTCCACCCGTTGGAGGCAAGATAAATACAGGGCAATGAGAAAAACAGGAATGACATGGAATGTCTATACAATGTCCCATTGGATTATTTTTCAGTTAGCCAATGCAGACGCCGGTTTGGCACCTTCACTTTTATCTCTCAAGTCAACCTAATGAGGTAACTCCCAATTCCTAGTCGCCACTCCCTCTTTGCGCGCAGCCCTCGAAATCGTGAGAAGAGAGTGCGTGAGAACTGTGTTCTGTGCTATTGAAACATCAAATTAATATATTCACATTAAAAACGAAAGTGGCTGATTATGTTCTATCATCATTTACAGCTCTCAACTCTATTCACACTACTTACAGCACAGTGATTACTTCACCTAACTATTTCTAGGTGTACAAAGATTAAAAGAATAGAAAGAAGATAATAGTCTTTGCGGATTGTTCAAAACCTACCTTTGAAAGTATACAGTAAAACCTTTAATGAATGAAATTAAGGGTAAAAAAGTATCGGTATATTCATCATCCATATTAAATACATACACAAATCATAATTGGAATAAAATTTACGAAATATTTTCGTATTACTAGTCAAATTACAAAATTATTATATTTCAGAGTCACCCTATCGTAACCTGCATTAAATTACTGGGAAAATTAGTAGGGATAACAGCGAAGATCTTTATGAAACAAGGTTATTTTTAGAAAGTATAGCTTTGAATCTAAGGTAAAAGGTACACACCCCTTGTCACTTAAAGTGGGAGGTGTTTATACTCTACAACTCAACAAAATAAAGTAGATCATAAAATTAGGGTCATGAGCAAGCGGTAATACACCGCCTCGTGTTGTTTCATCGAACATATAGATGATTCAATGCAACACATGATTCGACGGTATATGCCTGAATTCACCGGTATCCCCAATTCGCTGACAGACCATTTAATCGGGGATTGTCTTAATTCTTCCGTTCTTTGAACTTTTCATCCTCCCCTAACTGACAGGAAGTGTAAAGTGTAATGACGAACGAACTCGGCACTCGAGCAGAGCCATGAACTCCGTGACCATCCAACCGACCAATAATTATCCCGTCCATCAACCTCACAAAGGCCTCATCTCAACAATCATCAAAAAGCGACGACGTTATACCACCCTCTCACCATATTGGATTGTCTATGTACCTCTCACTCGACTCGGGTGGTTTTTACTGTGGTAAAACTTTTTTCCACCAACCCCCTCAGTCAAGGAAAGCTGGAAAGCGGAACGCTGAATTTTCTCTCCAAGCGAAGCGTGTAACAGAGGCGTGCGTCGAGTCGACGCCCATAGCCCAGGAACCCTTCTTCCTCATCCTTTTCCCCCTTTTCCACCTGCGTCCCCTTCTCGAAAGCTTCACCCTCTGGAGAGTGTGAAACGGGAGACGTTCTCGGATCTCGTGAAGAAAAAAATAAAAACCCTTCATGCCACTGGGCCAATGTTTGCGCATACCTTGGATTCAAGTGACGGCTTCCTCCTGCCGTTCTTTGGACCGTCCGCTGTCATGTTCTTCCGTGGATATGATACCAGAGGGTTAGTTGTACGGTCATGCGTCCCACAAAGTTTCACTCTGGCTGGTAATTTTTCAAATGATCTTCCCTCTGCGGCAAACGTTCGGAAAAATTTTGAAAAAATAAAACCCTCACGTCGAAGGTCAGAGTGTCTCTTAAGGCACTCGAGGTATCCAGAGAATCAGAATCACTCTACCGGAACTTCAACACACGCACAAACCCGGACATCAATGCTGGCACAGAGCCGTGGACTTCAACGAGCGAATATCGAAGAGACTTCAACGCTCGCGCGCTGCTACTGATGACTTCGCCGCTTCATCCACGCGAACGAGGATCGCGGGATACGGGATAAGGGCTCGCACACTTTCCGAAATATATGATCATTCACGATCCAATGCAATACTAGGATATCTTCTGCCCCTTCACACAATGCGGGAACGCACTTACTCCCCCACACGAAAATCCTTCCTTCCGCCACAACAGAAGGTGGGTCAGATCGTTTATCCGCGCGCGTCGGGGCACTAAATGTCACGACGTCATTTGGCGAAGCGGTTTTCCACGTCTGGCGGGGGAGAAGAAGAGTTGAGGACTGCCTTACGGAGAGATGAAGGGAAAGAGAAGGGAACCAGGAGTAAGAGGGAGGGGAGCGCCGGAGAGGGGAATCTTGTGAACGATCACCGTTGGCTTCTATGAAAGAGAAGGGAGGTGGAGGAGAGTATCTGGATTAAAGGGCCGCGAGAGTGGGAAAGCCGAGACTGCTGTGGCTGCGTTCAAAGGCTGCTCTGTGTTGTCTTACGGAGCGATGGAGCTGAGGGGAAGGTGGAGAGGGAGGGAGGGAAATGGGGGATGAGGGCGGAGGGGAGGGCGAGCAGTTGTTGAGTTGTTGTGGGTGGGGGAGCGAGGGAATTTGAGGGCAGGTGGGAATAGGTAGGAGGGTGGTGGCGAAAAGAAAGACGGGAAATGTGAAGGGGAGAAACAGGGCCGGTGGGAAAAGGCCATGCCGTCGGTGCGCTCGCTACCTCGCCCCCAACATTCCATTTAAAAGGTCTTGCGATAAAGACAACTTAGTGAGTTTCATGACGGGATCCTTCGGAAGAATGTTTTTGGACATAGATGGCGTATTTATTATCGCTTGGACGCTTATTTTTTTGTATTTATATCTTTTATTCCAGCATGGTCCAGTGCTCTGCACGAGCAGTGACTGAAGTAGAAGAAACTATTATCGCTCTAATGCCCCGAAAGGCTATTTGTAACTCTCAGGCGAGTACAGAAATTACCCTTTTTTATCCAATTTTCCCCCTTTCGCAATGGGGAAATCTGAACAATGATTTATGGCTAGAAAATCCGAGTGATTGCTCTGGTCCAGAAAAGAGTGTGTAAAAAAATTCTAAGGGATAGGGCAGGAATTTAGTTTTTGTAGAACAGCAAATGTACTTATTTTTTATATAAATATATTGAACCTTTTGCTCAATTTCATCGCGAAAATACGCCAAATACAAATTAAGAATTCTATCGTGTGTTTAACTGTCAAAAACTTTCATCTTGGAAGACAAGAAGGTAAATATTGGTATGTGGTATTAGCACCACCTATGCAAAAAATAGGACAAAAATTTTAAAAAATCATTACACAAACAAACAAAATGTCGAGGAACAAACTCTTAACATTATTCAGACTACTCAGTATAGTTTGGTAAATTGAAAAATGTTTTAGAGTTTAACTTAATCGAATAGCCAATTAAAATTATTTGTGCTTTAATTTACTCACCAAGCAATTTTAATACAATGCGTATCGAAACAAATGTAAATATACGCTGGAAATTAGTAGCTGAAGCTCTCTATAAAAAATAGCACTTGAACGAGTAGGCTTAGTTACTTTTCTACCATTTCACTATGCCAAACTTTTGTAAATTTTGATTTTCAAGGAAACACGTTATATATATGAAATAATAAATTTCATTAAAATATGAAAGTGATTCGTATTTTTTCAGAACTCTATTTTATAATTAATGTAATGTCATGGGTTTGTGTCATCCCTCGCGCTTTCTAGCCCGCAAGCCTTTATCTACTCGCAAAGGTTCCCATAATCAGTAAAATATATTTCCTCCATTCCTCGAGGTATCAAACGTGCATACATACATGACATACATACATGTGTATACATATATATACATTGAGTCTCACTTGAAGAAGGTCTCTGAGAGGGCCGAAAGCTCGAACAATTTACCGTGTGAGTGTCCTTTTAAATGTTGCTATTCTATTCTATTTGTGTTATATTGTGTCAGCCCATTATTGTGCCGCTCGTGTGAGTTTTTCCGTACAATCGTCATATATATACATATATATACATGTATACATTTATATATATATATATATATATATATATATATATATATATATATATCTTATATTTTCGGGAGTAATTAAAATAATATGTTTTTCTATAAATCGTACAGTTGGTACATATAAAGCCAATTTCGGTCAAAAGGAAACTTCTTTCAGAGTTGTAGTACAAACGAAAATGCACATTGCAATTACAAAACAATTTAAAATGCTAAGCCTAAGGGTGTGGATCATGGAATTAGATGAACGGCTGAGTGGACGAGGTTCGAATGCCAGCAAGAATAAAACGAAATTCCCGCCGTTCAGGCATCGGAACGGAGCTCTTCCTGCGACAGCTGCCAAGCCGCCTACCAGTAGCTGATTTTATGTGAGATAAATGCCTGACTTAGCGATTAAGAGTCTCCTTGACGGACGTCTTGACTTCACAAACTGAAGGAGGGAATTATTAAAAAGAGAGCGCAGCCTTTTATTAGGTTACAAGACAATTTCCCGGAACAAAACAGACGCATAAACAGACACTGCTGAACTGACTTACAGTAACTAACTTTATCACGTTAGAAAACTGGGTAAGGCGGGAGAAGGCAGATAAACTGTATTCTACCTTAGAAAGGCAATCAACAGTCAAAGTAGAATAGTAAAAGATTGAATTTCTTTAAAAAACCTTTCAGTCCCCTGCTGATGAATTTCATCGAACTTCTGAAGATACTCTCTGAGTATTTCAGGAGAAAAATGTATTTACCTTTCAGAGCGCATCCACGCTAGTAATTCCTTTTGCATTTTCCAAAAGCAAAGAATTAATTCCGAAAAAAATACCTATGACTTCTTGAGTTGTTTCATGTGATAAAAGTACTCGATAGTAGCCTAACTGTAGTTCAATACCCAAAACTTATTTTTCAAACAATTTTTGAGTGCATAGCAGAATAATTTAATGAATATTCTGATAACTATAGCAAATTGCACTAGAAATCTTCAAAGATACAAGTCCAGTATTAATCAGAGAATAACTTATCCGAAGAAAAATTTATATAACTTATGAGGTAGTTATTTAGAGATCTAGTAAGTAGAATGCGCCAATAGCTAACAATTTAGAATGCCCAAATCAGGGATGGGACATACGAATATACCTGTATAGCATATGATGGGACATGGGTCCAAATCTAAAATTTTCATTCGAAAATTATTTTCTAAATACTGTATCGATTTTTTTCAATTACCGTTTTAATGATTTCCCACCAACACTTCTTTTTATAGAAATATCCAAGATCTTATCATAACCGTACCCGTCATAAACGAGTTTTACTTCATTCAACTCTCTGATTTTGTCATTACCGTCCCATCTGTCTCTTTAGTTTGAGACTTAAGCAAATTTATCGACGATGAGCATAAAATCGTAAAATTTCTTTATTTTTTCATTAGTTTAATCTGGCATCGAGTCTTTGTGACCCCGAGAGCTCCCATCCCAGGTTGCGTAGAAATCGTGTGACTCTGTTTTGTTCTCTCGTGGCAGCTTCTCACGAGCCCGGCGCATTTCCTCGATATTTTGATCAATTATCGAATTAATGTTTTCTGAGATGGTTGCCTGGTGCTCCAACTAACGAGCAATAGCATGTTTACCACACTTCTTTACCACTATATTTTCCAACCGTGCATTTTACGAAGACCAGTGTCTTCAGCTCGGCACTACATGTAATTTCCCCGGTGGTTAAAAAACGAATACCTTTAAAGCTATGGAAGCCTATCCTTGAAATTTTACTTGTCGATATCAGAATCGGCTTTTGAAAACTTTAAGCCAATAATGCGCGCCATAAAGGCATCAAAGAACAATGTTGGCAAAGAATCATAAATAATCCCGTAATTTTATCATTGTAACCCCTTTCATTTTAATTTTTTCCCTTTCCTTAAAAACTTTTGAGCCATACCCATAAACACGCAATTTTCATTAAAATTATGTTACAATTGCTCCTCAAGGGGCGATGACACCCAAGGTTAAGTGATCGCTAACGCTCACTGCAAATCCCCTGATTGTGTAAGCGTAGGTCTGTTAGCTTAATCTCATTTGCGAAATGTTTATTTATAGGAACACAATAATTAAGTTGGATTGATATCAACTTCTTGATTCTACAACTCAATGAACATAATTAATCAATTGTATAATGTGTAATTAAAGCATAAACAATTTGATAAATAATATCATTCGGTTGAATAAAACATTTCAAGGATAATTTATTGCGAATGCAAACGTCACGGTTGCTGAAATTCACAATATTTGTTTTTATTCCCCATCTTCTGTGAACAAGAAAATGAATGGATGCATGCCATCATTTTTACGACACGGAAGACACCCGGCATACAACTGCGAAGGGATTCCACAACTCTCCCAAGTGACTTCATCTTTTGAAATTTACCCTCTTCCCCTTCGATGGAAGTGAATCGTTAATAGAACTTGCAGAATGCATGAGATAGTGAAATACAACGCTCTCTGCCTAGGATATGACCTTTTTTGCACTTCAATTGGAGAAAATACTGAGCGTGCGCCGAATTCAAATTCAGATAAGACGTTTTTCGTCCCAATTTCCTGGAATCGTTCCACTGGAATTATCATTCACACGTGCGATCATGTAAACGGGCTTCGATTCACTAATAAAAAATGATATAAGCTCGTAGAAGAAGAGAAAGGTAAGCGGCGAGTCAAAGGGGAAAGAGTTGTGTTCAAAACGGTACGGAAGCAGAGAAAGCAAAAAATTATAAAACTGGTTGAAAGAAAGGTTAGGAGGAAGGAAAGTTAAAAAAGAGAGTGCGGCTTCCTCTTTAAGGACACTAGCGGGAGGATCGATGAAAAAAAAGTTGGTTAGAGTAGCTAAAGAGCTGTTTGAAACGAGATTTATCTCTATAAGAATTATTTACAGAAGGACAGAATAAACTGGCTCTGCGTCTAATGAGATAGGAAGCTAGAATTCTCGCCAGTAATCTTCAAACGCTGGTGAATATAAACGTCCAGGCAATGGAATGTTATCATCTATCCTGTTCTAGTCGTCTTAAGGATGTGGTAAAATACACATCGTAGGAGAACAACACATGAGGTTACAGGATGCTAAGCAACCTTGCTTGGAATTGCTAGGCAATTACTGTAGAATTATAAGCATTAAATTTCGGTAGTCACGCAGCATTTGTAATGGTTCAACTTCTGCTATTTAGTTATTCAATACATCATTCTGCTCTAAAGTATGTTGAGCTAGAAGAAGAAGAAGTTATCATGCACCCATCTTCTAATTAAGTTTTGGATCAGTAGGTTCAAAGCATAGTGATAGAGTACAGTTGTCGTTGAAATCCTGTGATTTCTCGTCCAGACAATTTTTTAAGGTGCATGAATGTAAGAATTTGTCTACCTCGCGCTAAATAAATCTAATTTTAATCTAGAACTCAAGTAGGACAATCATAGTTTAATGTTTTATATACGAAATGAATAACAGCAGTGTTGCTCTTTTCGAAATGCGGTCCCCTTCAATTATCAATAAAAAAAGAAAAATTATCATAATATTGCTGAAAAAGTTTAAAGAAATTTCGCATGGTGAAGTCTGAAATTTCAGACCTCAATAGTCGGAGAGTAAGAGTTTGAATCACGACTATGAACCGAGCATAATTCATGACCACAACATTTGATACCGTATTAACCTTAATTTAATTTAGCTTATGAACATAAACTTTTAAATTTATCTTACGCACTCAAACTGGTTTAATCCCCTATAGACTTCTGCGATGAGAGCCAACGATTTATAAAACATTAGGGTAGTCATATTATTCAGGAATGCGAGAGATCCTAGATGTAATATGCAGGGTTTAGGAACAAGTTAACTAGACATATGCGTAAAAAGTATATGTGAGCAGGAAACAAGATTAAAATTAATTACAGAGGCAATAAAGGAAAAAGCGATTCGGGAATTCAACGCTTAAACGGCATTTGAAATTACCCCGGGAACCCACCGTATTCTCTGAAAAATTCTAGGTTGACAAGATGCAAATATGATACAATTTTGAAAAATAAATAAACAGAGGAAACTAGTCAATGCCAATCAGTGTTAAAACACACGAATAGAATCTTTTGAATTTTGATAATAAATAAATAAAAATCACAACTTACTGCAAGCGTTGTTGCTAACGGTTGAAGTGGTTACTTGAGTTAGCAATCAAAAACACGTTGCGCATGATAAAAATTGGCTGAACTTAAATTCACCGAGAACGGATATGGCGATGAAGAAGTTCTCACGCATTCAAATTCGCAACTACTTCGCAGATAACTAACTACGTGGGAAACATATTGACCTTCCATGTGACTTAAATATCAATAGAGAGAAGCTAGTCGATACATCGTTCGAGGCAATTAATAATATATTGAATCACAAGCATCACATCTCATTTAATAATAGCGGCCATTTTGCCTATTTGTGAATAATTTACATTTACAGTTACATTAGTGGACTTACCCGCTGATGGGTACACAAATGCGAGGATTTCACCTTTTTAAAAATTATTCGCCTTAACCTTCGAATTTCTAGAATATGGTGCCATCAATAGTATCTCATCATATGAATCATCTTGGCCTTCATGGGGACATATTGCTGTATATTATACTAAAATACTTAAAATTCGAAAACGTTCGAATAAATTCTTTCAAATACTCATGTTCCATTACTAGCGCCGGGCGCCAGAACGCTCTCCGACTCCTCTCCGGGAGTCTTTCAACAGACCAAAGGGGGCTCTGAAAGACTCCTTCGGGGCCACATAGAATAATGTCATGTTACGTCTACGCTCATTTTCTAGTTCAATAAAATGTCTCTGAAATGTTAACAACTTCAATGCTGCTCTAATTCAACCTCGAATATAACGATTGTCTGTCATTTTGATCGTGGAAAATAACTTTGTGAGTTAAATGTCAATTAATTCAATGACGTTAGGCGGAAATTCAATAGAATCCGTGAACACTGAATCAAAAAAGCAAATGTTCGTCATAAATATTTATTAACGTGCGAGTATGTGCGATCGAGGCATAGGCGACACGAAAATGTCGCACTAGTAACATAAGCACTTGCCTAAGAATCGATTCTTAAGCAATCATCCTAAGTTTTCGATTCTAAAGTTTCGATCGCACGTTGAGAAACACACATAAAAATTTATTAGTTATTGATCTATTTTTCTACTCTTATTATTAAATAATCTTGGTTTTGTACTCATTATGCCCCTAATATTTAGTCATTTTTTCGCAGAAAGAGAGCATTTCAAATAGATACGGGAGAACACACTTGATTATAGGGTTACATTTGGATTATTTTCTCGGAATAATTCAACTGAAACCATCAATAAAAATAATGACGGCAATGGTAGATAGAGTAATGCAGTCGGACGAAAAGACAAAACTATGAAGATTTTCGGTTAACACTAATAATTGGGTCATAAGAAAAATAGGATACGCCTTGAAATCGAGAAAACGGTTTACAAAGACATCTTAGATTTAAAGGCAAAAACCTATGAAAGGCAAAGAAACTATTTGAGCCATTGATGACAATGGAAGCAGATCAAATGGCACAACCAAAGGATGATAAAAGAGTTCAAGTTAGTTGTGAATAACTCGTTCAGATCCTAAGTATAGAAGTGGAATATACTGTAAAAAAATAGATAAGCAAAAGTAATGGAACTCATCCTGAGGCACTGCAGTTAACTGAAGACCTGTTGGGGAAGAGTAGAGGAGGATGGCCAACGCTAGAGTACGGGTAGACTAACGGGAGAGAGTGGACTTACGGGAGAGTAGTGATGGTCAACGCCAAGAACTGTAAAGGCATGAAGACGATAAATGAGGGCAGGAAAACTTGAATGAATGACGTGAATCAGCCCTTTGAAATCACATTTTTTGACGAGCAAAATCACATCTACATGCTACAGGAAAATAAGTCGAACTAAGCAGTAGGAATAGAAAATATCATCTTCTACAGAATAACAACTGAGTTAACGCGAAATTAACGATAAGAAAATATTTTATGAACTCATAGGTGGAATTTATCGGAAGGTAGTTTGGAATAAAAGCTATATTAAACCAATTCTGATCCCCATCCCGAAGGATAAGAGTTGTAACAGCAAAAAAGGTAGTACTGAGATTAATACAGAATAGAAAAACATATCATTGCACAAACAATAACCAATGCGAGGATCAGTTTGGCCTTTGAAATAAAAAAAATAATGGAAATAAAAATAGAATATAAACAGGATATTTTTGTGAGCTAAGAGCATCACAAGGGGTGGTCGACAGAGTAGTGTGATCAGAGCGGATGAAAGAATTACGGCCAATAGGAGTACACTGCAAGAATAGGTGAATTATTCAAAAACTGCATTTAAACTGCAAAAATTATGCAACGTATATGGTGGAAACAGAATCGAGATAGACAGTGATAGGCAGATGTGTTGGCAAGGGCAAGTGATGTTTAACCTATATTCTGTTTATGTGCTAATGGTGTCCTGAGAGAGGTTTTACTATTTTTATGAGGGGCAATCAAATGAAAGCCGAACACCCGCCATAATTAACAGTCCGTGCGAAAGGTGGCAACACTGTTGTTACGCATCGATACTGTCATCGCTGCGGTAGGAGAACTGCACAGTGAAAACTCACAGTTGTTGGGTTATATCCTTGCTGGTGCACGGACTGATGTAGTGGGTTCGTCCAGCTGTTGAAATGGAGGCAAGCAAAGATGGGTAGAGAGGTGTAGTTCGTTTTCTGGCGGCTAAGAGTGCTGGAGTACGCGAAATTCATCGTCGCATCTCTGCTGTGCATGGTTAGCAATGTCCCATGTCCCATATCCATGTGTTCGGTTTCCACAAAGCTTCATTTCCATGTTTACGGTTTTCATTTGACTGCCTCTCACAGTTGAGAATGAAGGCGAGTGAGGGTTGATTAACTGAGGTTAGTAGATATTTAAATATTATTTATCCAGTCAGCCAGGGGAATCGTAGTTTTTGTTAAGTATATCACCTTTCCAATGTGGTATGGGATACATAATAATCACAAGATCACAAAAATACCTGGTTTTGAACTTGAAAATTATAGGTCTATTTACTTATATTTGAATATAGACGGGTCAGAAAAAAGTTTTTGAGCATACACCGCCATCTATTGATTGTTTCCGAAGCCATTGAAGATATTGTTTCGAGTAGTAGTATCTAGCTGTAGTAGTATCTAGCAGTAGTAGTATATATTAGAAGTAGTATCTAGTAGTAACGGTATAAAGTAGTTGTATCTAGGGGTAGTGATATCTAGTAGTATAACTCGTAGTATCTAACAGTAGTATCTAGTAGTAGCAGGGGCTAGTAGTAGTAATTTCTATTAGGTGAGGTGACCGACAGCGGAGGTCGTTTTCGTCAGCAGGGATGGGTAGGTAATCTACGTATTAGGAGTAGGATTTTTCAGGAAATGGGGGAAGGAGGGAGAGAAACTCGGCGTAAGCATTAACCTAATCTTAACAAAACCTCCAAGAGGTCCAGAAATAAACGTCCCGTCCGACGAACGGGGTACTCACTTAAAGTACTCTCCAAAGAGCACCCCAAGTAGGGATACCACTAGAAAAGCTGAGCACTACCGGGATTCAAACCCGGACCCTTGGGATTGGAAGCCGTGACATTAACCATCGCACCATACGGATCCCCTACTATTTCTTTTTAGTAGTCGGTCTATCGGTGAATGCAGATAACTTCCGCGAAAATCACTACTCCCGTCAGTTGCGAAGTGCGTGCTGTGATTCGATGTGCGTGCCAAAGGAAGTGAAAGGTTTGTAGGAAAGGGCAATGTGGTCAAGACTTCAAAAATGGCCGCACAAAAATGCATGATGAGGAGCGGATGGCAGGCTTAGTATCCAGACGGATTAAATCGTTCAACAATTGGACCAAGAACTGCGATCTGATCGACGGCTGGCGATTAGTGCTCTGGCTGATTAATTTCCTCTTGTTGGACGCAACAATATTTACACGATTGTTACGGAAAAGCTCAGATATCACAAATTATGTGCAAGGTGGGTACCGATCAATACAGAGAGTATAGATTATTGAGTGGACAACTGTTTCTGGACCACTATCGACAACACCTAGCGACTACGTATTTCCTCGGTTTGAAGACGACGAGGAACTCAAGACCGCTGTTGTCAACTGGTTCAATTCCCAGGTGGCGAACTTCTATGCTGAGGGATTGCAAAATCTGGTGCATTATCACGAAAAATACTTAGAAGTGAACGGTGATTACATTCAAAAGTTAAGTAGGTTTGTGAGGGAACTAAAACCGTCTATAAAAACGTTTTCTAATGAACATATCTTCTATGCTCCAAAGGACCCACGGTGCAAATAAATCGTAATAATATTCTCAATAAGCACGTACATAGCCTAAGTTTAGCATCAAGGTATGAGGAACCAAACCATGTGACATAGAAGAATCAACAAATTGGGGAATATTTTGAAAGCGATTGGGTAAGAAAGATAGAAAATTGAAAGAGGAGTTGCGTTCGCAAAAGGAAAATTTTCAAAATACGGAGAAGTTATGACACACGCTACTAGTAAGTAAAGATTTAAAAAAGATTAGCAAATATTTAATATGGAGCGCTTTGTAAATCCAAAGTCTGTTTTTTTAAGGCAAGAGGAATACCATACAATGGTGGAGACTTTTGATTTATGGGCATGGTAGAGGACATTGAGGAATGAGTTGGAGAGAGAGGAAGATAATGAAGTTTAAAACATGGTAGGAGTAGAGAGGATATTGCAAGGTGTAATTCAAGGAAGTCAGAGGAAGAAGAAGGAAAACATATTGAATGGTAATGGGATAATTAGACCGTGGTAGAAAGAATAGTGTCATCTAAGCGGGAAAGAGTTCTAAAAGGTGACAAGAAAGGATGAAAATATGCATTTTGGACAGCTTGAAGATATGATGCATAAGCAGGGAAAAAAGCAAGACAAAAAGGAAAGAGTAGTTCAATTTCACGAGATAATTAGAATTTAATAGTTACTACAGGCCTAACAAAATCTACCATTAGCAGATAAATTACCAAGGCTGATGATGACATAAATTAAATTTTGTCTCTTAAAAACTAATTTTATTTATTTAATATTTTGAGAAAAAAATTGTATTAAGTTAAATTATGTGAGAAAATTTTCGATCTAGGATAATTATGCCACCTACAGATAAAGTTTAGGTGCAGATCAATTTCACGATGGCGATCGTGGATACTGAAGAATCTCAAGAATGTTCTCCCCTGAAGAAGTAGTGCAGATTGATTCGTATACAATTCAAAAGATTGAAGTGCGTCATTGAAATGCGCACCGACCCCAGTTTCCTAACGCCACTGGAATGACCGGTGCATTATTAGCCCCCGTCACGACAGTGAGCCGATGTTCAGAAATACATACACGCACCCTGTGACCTTCGGAATCAGATCACTCCATTTCAATCCCGAACAGACATTTTCTCGAATAACAATCCATTTCCGTCATTCACGGTCCATTTCACTTGGTGAAAACATTCCTTTAAACCAGGAGCAGTCATGATTAATGAAATAATTATAATTAATTACATGAATCAGAAAAATCTTCAATGATTAAAATATTTGTTAAATAAATCAGGAGCACAAAAAAATGATTATGGAAAATCGTCTTTAAGTACCATTCCACTGCACATAATACGATTAATTGTTCGATAAAATCGAATTCCAATAACGGGTGTTTTTCCACGAACTCTAATAAACGAAATTAATTTTATTGAGTTAAAATGATAAAAGAACTTAAGATGTGTATTCGAAGAATATTTTCATATAGTTTAGTATAATTGGAGATCTGACAATTCTACCACAAAACATAAACTTAGATATAATATTAAATTTATTAACTAATCAAACAATTAATTATAATAATAAAATAAATTAACAGGATAAAAAAATAAATAATTGACTGTAGGATCACAAGTAGCCTCCCCTTAAACGACATACAAATTTGCGCGTAGTCCCAAATCAAACCGTAAGCGTCCTTATCTTTGCCTTTTACCCGGCTACGCTTGATTACCCTTTATGTGTACATGTATTCATAAATCCATTTTATTCTTTTCTTTTCATATCTGCCAGGTAAAAAATTGCTGTAGTAATAATCAATCCAATCCACAAAATCACTCCAATTCCCGCGAGAGAAACGTCAAGTTTTGATAATTGAGTCGATCTTTGATACGAGATAATTACACTTTAACGACAAGAAATCGTAGATAATGTGAATGAATTCAATTTGAAGTAAATTTTGACATTGTTTCTAAGGGGAAGGTTACAGGAAATAAAAATATGTGAAGATCAAGGAGATGATGCAGTCGGGAAGTAACGCTGTCCGGTTTTTCACATCCGTCATGTCCGCTCATTTCCGCGGTCGCAAGCAGTTAAAACCACGAATATCCGCATCCGCGTATGACGCGATCAGTTTTCACCCAACCTCACAAACCACGAGCTAGAATGGTTAGAGATTCCAGTGCACGAAGGAGTAGGACGACGACCCATGAAATCATCTCCTTGTTAAACAGAAAACCGAACGGTGTTTTTTTTACTACCCCAGGCTTCTTCTCCTTCATAAAAACTATGTATACTTTTTCGAACCCGATTCCAGTAGACCATTAATTCAAAGCACGCCTCGACCAATGTTGACAGGAGCATTTCCGTCCCACAATGCTCATATTGTACTTGCTTAATGGGCAGTGCTTACATTTTGCCCTCAGGGTAAATAAGCAGTTCTGCCCTATTGGAGAGGAACTTTAGTTGCCGCCAATGAGTTGTAAGCTCTCTCGTTGTTTTCCCACGAAAGGAAGAGTAAACAGTCGAACGTTTGAAAGCGGGACCGTGATTTGCTGAATGAAACGTTCCGCCCCGCTGCAACGGTTGACTCATCCGGCAGACAATACTCGATTTCCGAACTCAAAAAGGGTTCCGAACAAGGGCATCGCACACGACGGAAATTGTAAAAAATCGAATAAATACAGGTCCTATTTTAAAGACGGTTGTAAGGAGGAGGAAACACCGGATATAACTACTGAGCAAGCGATATCAATTATTATTAATACTTCGCCCTCCACTGGGCTGGAAGGGCTTGACACGTAAATTGGAATTTTCAGTTCATCACTCTGTCTGGAATTATATTTCTGTAAGAAGCAGTCAAGCGGCTTAGGGTGGATTTTTTATGGACTCTGGGACATCACATTACTGTATTCCAAAGCTCTCACAAACACAGTACAAAATATCCTTAAACCTCATATTACATTGTCAACAACTCCTTATTTTTCTGGAAATCTGGCTGGTACGGCCGTCAGTGTATCTTCTCACCTCGAGAGTCAGAGTTTAAAAAATAGAGGTGGCAGCATTTTTTAGTAGTATTTCGATCCCCACTTGGGGTACTACTATGTGGAGAGCACTTTAAGTGAGTACGCCGTACACTAGATGGGACGTTAAACTGTGTACTCCTTGGCGCCTATCGTTATGAGTAGGCTAATGCCGACGCCGAGTTTCTCTTCGCCCTTCCTCCTTCCCTGAACATCCTACCACTATCCAGTTACCCCAAATGGAGCAAATTAGCAGTGGCCTTAGCAGCCGGCCACCCCCCTAATAACCACTACAACTACTACTCATTCTTTAGCTCATCACACTTTCTCCCTCGCATAATTCCATCCAAATGGCTATTCTCTAATTCACCCCCCTTCCTCTTCCCAGCATTTTCCCCTCTCTTACCGTATTCAGTAACATATTACCTCTCAGTACTTCCTGCAGCCACTTGTCCTGTATGATTCGAATTTTTGACAACAACCGTCTTTCATCCCCAACCATGCCCAGAACTTCAATATTTTGTTTTCCTTTCCGTCCGTTTCATTTTTTCTCAAAGGTTTTCAATCCACGTTTACCCCTCTCACCCATAGGAATATATGTATTCAATCAATTTCTGTATTTATAATCGAATTTTCTCGTATATTCACTATATAACGCTCTCATGGGTGTAATTTTACCGAATTTGACGATTTCCGTAAAAAAATCCACGTTTCCATGTTTTTATAAAGAAATCTTTGTGACTCAATATGATGCAAATAAAACAATAATTAGGAAAATTCCGCACTGTCCTTGTAGGAAATCCGAAGAAGGCAAGACAAGTGGATACAGAAGATACTGGAGGGAAATGTAAGCTGAAGACTGATAGAGAGAAGAGGGATGATAAGTATTGAAATTTTGGGAATTATAAAAAAATAACTGTAGCCACCCCTGCAATTGGCACGAATTATTACGATTATTATAGCCATCTGAGCTCAGAGGATGGGCCATGAAAACTAAATAGTCTAGTGGACTATAGGAACACATCACTGAAACCTCTTCAGCTCCTCACGGTTTCTGACTTCATGCCATTGAAAATATCCTTTCCATTTTCCTCTCTTCCCCGGTCTCCAATTATTCCTTTTCTCATTTCTTCCACCTCCAATGTCTCTCATCATATCCTCCACCCACCTCATCTTTCTTCACCTAGTATTCCCTCACAATTTCATCCCACTTTTCTCACCACTCTCCCCATTCGTATGTCAACTCATTCATATTTCATATCCAACCTTCTCCATATTAAGTCTTAAAATAGTACAAACTATTCTGCCTTACTCAAAGTCACGTCTTTCAACCAAGCAACGTTTCGCTCCATATTGAATTGATATTTACGCAAATATTTTCGTTTAGTCTCTACTAAAGGCCCTGGCCACCAAACCTCTCTACTTTTTAAAATATTCGCGAGCTAAATATAGTATCCTGTTGTTGATCTAAACAATATGGTCGTATTTGCTTCTATGCTACAGAAAGAGTTGACGGTAGACTACCATCTATTATAATTAAAAATGTCTTATATTCCCATTAAAAATGTCTTAAATGGCGAATTTCGTCTTCTCGGGAATTGCTTTACTCACGTTTTATTCTTATTTATCTTCATTTCCCTCTGGAATTCTAGTCATCCGTGCAGGTATAATATATCAAATCTGAAGGATTTACGTAGTGATACCACACCATTGGAGGAAAAAACAGTATAAAAACATTTATGTTAGTGCTCAGACCTATGCTAGAATTTTTCGTACAGTGCATATTTTTCGCAGTATCAATGCCCTTTCAATACTTTTTCCTAGATTAATAATGACGATTATTCAATGATATCGTTGTCGAAAACATTTATAATAACGACAAGGACACTAATGTGTTTTACTTTATATTGCCTACGACGTAATGAAATATCCGTGTGCCAAGTCACCGTTGCGATAAATTAACTTAAGTTTTCATTTTTAGTATTTAACTTCAGTCAATGAAAATATTACTGGGAGATTTATGCAACGGAAAGAGGTCATAGCCCCTTTTCTTTATTCCAGCAGGAGAGCACTCGACAGAGTGCCGGATTGGCTCACCCTGCGGCTGGTTCCACGAAGGTGGTTACCACAACATTCGGTCCGTAAGATTAACCATGCACCTCGGGAGAAAGGAAGGAGAAGCTGACTTCAGCGGATCGAAACGGGATAGGATGACATGGAAGGCCAATTACTTCACTGCAGAGACAATGAAACGACGGTAATTGGAGATAAGTTGGAAGAGACGTTCGCCCCCACGCTCGCTATATTTCCGCATGACATCCTGTGATTTTTTTGGAAAGTTTTACCAACATAGCGCGAAGAAAGGTCCCTAACACTCAACACGACGTCTCAAACTATCGTAGAATTTGTCTGAAGGGTCCTTAAAGTGGATTTTTCATCTTAAGATGGATTTGTAGTTACTCCCAAAGTCGTCCAGTTCCATTTTATATCTTCACATCTTAGTTCCTTAAGTATACATCTCATAATTAATACTTGATCTTCCTCCGTCTACGAGTATGTTTTCTTCTTTCAAGATCTACATTTAAAAATCGTTCCACTCTTGAGTTAGATCAAGGCCTCCCCAAATCTCAATTATCCTCTTTCAACAGGTACATCCTATTCAACAACACATGAAAGAAGGTATTTCTCCTATTCATAGTTCTGTCGTCATTATTTTATTTGTTGTTATTATTATTTTATATCTCTTATTATTAGTATTGTTTTACTTGGGTAAATAGTTTGACTCCGATCTAAGATCTTATATGCTAATAAGTATGTACTGTTTACCTAGTACAAATTGTTTGGATACCTTATAAGATCTCGTATTAATTAGTCAAAAACCATATACAGACAAACGCGATCCAAAAAGTAATGTGCAGCGGATTAAAGAGTAAAGGATTTATTTCACAAAGAGAATAGAATAAAATTAATCCTTTTAAAAAAGTATTAAATTCTACAAGGAAAATATAGTGAGGAAAAACATTATGTTTGTTTAAACATTTTCATGAACGATCATGATGTGAAAACTCTTGAACGGGGTATGAAAAATATGCAGTATTTATTGTATTTACTTGACTTAATTTGAAAAGATCCATTGCGTAAATCTCTGACGTAATTATTGCTACCTGGTAATGATTTGGTTCTTATCAATGTGATTCATCTGTGATTAAACATGGTTTTCGCTGTAATTATATGTTTAGTTGAATATTAAATCAAATAAACAAATAAATTTAATCGCCAATTTCCTAGGAAATATATGAGAGAACTATATAATATAAATATATAGCAAAATAGAGAAATGTATTCCAGCCGAAAACCTTGACAAATTTCTAGAGAACTTGATTCAACAGAATTCAAAAACCTGAGAAAAAAAATGAAACCAAGACTAAATTCGTGGAAACTACTTGTATCTCTTTTCGGATAAATTTGAAGAAAATAATGTCCACTTGATGTTTCTGTTCCCATCTCCAAGTTAAGGACAAGACTTTGGTAAAGTTAAACAATATTTAACTAATTAACAAATTATGAAATCACTGAATATATGCCACGTAATTTTTTTCTACTTAATTTATTTGCCTTATTTATAACGGTTAGCTCTTTGAGAGGTTTAATCATGCCCACATGTCATATAGGAGTTGCCCTGGATAACTTTTTAAAGGATTTTTACTTCCGATCCCTGTCGATGCTTCAATTGAACCTTACATATTCCTTTCTTACGCGGCCATTTTTTGACCCGACATGAAAGTTTTTTAGAATTTCCATTGTGTAGCCATTTTTTACCTTCTTAAACTAATTTATAATATTCTGAAGAATGTATGGAATAAATAGCAGAGAGGATCCTCTTAGCTCAATTTCTCCCGAAATATGGATACGTTCATCCATTCACGATGAATTAAAGCGGCTATATACGACTGCATTGGGCGAAGGGCTGCGACAAATGAGCCCTACGTTTGATGGCCATTAATGATGATTTATTGACCTTAATGTCCTTAGAAACAATGAAAATATCATTCCTCCCCTAATTTAGCCTTGTCCAGGTAATAAGAGTACAAATCACGCTCACCGCGTATTGGTGCGTATCAAAGTACTTACTATTAATTGTCCTCCTATCGCTTCCGGGAGTATCCAATATTCAAACAGCTTTTCACCAAGTACTGACCTAAATTATCACCGCCTTCTTGAGAAATGGAAAGGTTGTCAAGACTCTAATATCTGCACAAAAAAGATTTCCAAGGCTAATAATTTTTTTCCTGCGTCGTACTTTAATCCAGCTGCTGCAGCAAGCAACTTTTTGTGCGCATAGGCTAACAGCGCTCAAGCTACCACGCCTATAATCCACCAACGTCTTAGTAATGCACAAGGACGAAAAAATAGTGCGGACCACGTCTCTGCGATCAACGTTCTCTGGGTATGCACCTTCGAATTTGTGCGTATAAGTTGAAGAGGCAAAAATATCTTACAAAATATTTATAAAAAACGTTTGTTTGGGGGACAAGGAATTTCTTATTTCAATGATGGATTATTCATGTAGATGAAGAGTTAGTAAAATAGCAATATATAGTATGAGGCCAAAAAAATGATATTTTGTACGGCTTGTCATCGGTGTAGTATGATATGTGCAAGAAGTACTGCAGTATATAGTGAACTCCTCTCTAAAATCTATGAAGCTCTTTAAAAAATCTTTCCTACTCAATCACAAGCAAGGCTTTCATCATTTTAAAGATTTCTTACCACAGGAATTCATCAACATCCGTACTTTCAGCTTAGGATGCAACGCAAAGGTCACATTGTATTTAGCTTTAAAAATTATAATGCTCACATGAAAATATGGACATGATAATTGATGAAATTGGAAACTAATAATTTCCTTGGAGGAGTCATTACGGTTATCCCATGTAGGAAACAATTTGTACTATTCTCATTGGCGATGCATCAAAATCAAGACAGTAAAATAGAGCCTCTTTCAATGATCACTTCGAAATTTTCTCATGAAAAATCGTAAGCATTTCATTGTAATTCTGACTTTAAGGAGGTACGATGCACAGAGAAAGGTCTCTAATAAGATGTAGCGATGCAGATTACGAGTGCAATGAGGACGTACGTATTATATGCTTTGGAACGAGACAGATGGAGGTCGGTGGGGATACCATTTATTCTTTCCCACGATTTTTAATACAGAGTTAACGAGATACTCCTATAGTTTACTATTGACCCAATTACCCAATTATGATGGGGTCATTTTGTGATAGGAGAAAAAATAATAATTTTCTTAACAAATACGTTTTTTCGTAACGGAATAGTATCCACATGACTATTCTATTTTTTCAGTAAGAGCAAAGGAACACCAATATGGTAAAAGCATTTTACAAATAATTCCAAGTTTTAACATAAAATGGTTTCAAGACGGCTTTCAATTCTTATTAAGTTTATCTTATCAAATCTCATTCAATATTAAATTAATTGACTCTTGACATTAAAGAGATGTCATCTTGTATGAGAGCTAGAAACGGTCAGAACTAACTTATTAGACAGCCCCTACTAAAATACAGGTATTTTTTACGTTTATTTACGTTTTCAATGCTCTATTTTACCACCTAGAAAGTACGGAAACAATATTTTAAACATAGAAAACACCCTTGGCTTGTTCGTGAACAGAGGGGGATCATGTGACGCTGTAATCCTTTATTCGCCTCACAAAAATTTGAACTATTGTTTATGATATTATTTAGAATTTTCACCTCTCAAGAAAGACTATACTGTAAAATGGAGTACTACTACAGTGGTTTCTTCGGAGTCAAGAATGAAGATGTGTTTTTACGCCTGAACCTTCGTCGATAAAAATATTTCTCAACCGCTAAAGCCCGATCAGATGGTTGAATGAAATGGCCATCCTAATCACATTCCCAAAGCAATGTGCCGTTAAATGGCCATCGGCTTATCATCTTGGATAAAAGAAGCAATGTTCGAAATGTGTGCTGCTGAAAATACAAGATATTTGAAGGTTTAACGAGGTTCGAGCCACATTTAAGAGTCACAGTAAGCGCGCTCGATGACAGGGAAGATAGTACCTACGTCTTTCCAATAGTCACACCGTGATGAGTGAACAGAAAACTTAACTCTGTTCCCTTCATCCGGTTCGTAATCTTTGATTTCTCTTCGTTCATTTGTTCCCAGAGTTGGCAGGCAATAATAGAAAAAAATCGTGGTCGTAGAAGAATTACGCAACACATACTTATGGTTACATCTGGTCACACCCATCGTATCCTTCCGCGGCTCTGGGCGAGACATGATTTTTGGTAAAATGCCATGCGTTGCGTCACGAGAGCAACACGAAGGGCTCAGGACCAATCACAGAACTAGGACCAGTTTTCAATGATCACCGACTATGACCGTCATTTCTGTAAATTGTTGAAGAGACTAAACGGATTTTGAATTCATAATAATAAAAGATGATTTGTACGCTCCGAGTGAACTATTTATTTTACGCATGATGATTTCAGTGATCATGCCGAGGAAGGATGCGGAAGGTCGGTTACAACGCTTTGATGAGCAATACCTGAAGGAATTAAATAACTTTAAGGCAAGTTAACAACTTTAAGGACAAACATTCATAGCCCACGAAGGCTAAATAATTATCCGTTACTGTTACCTTTTAAAAATGTATTGCATTCGTTACATTAGATTTATATTGGAAGATACTATGTGATTTGAAGGTTATTTTAACTATTTATATCTTTATCGTGAAAGTTTTTGCATTATTTTTGATCGGTTTAATGAAAAACTTTATTCGATTTTATCATTATAAGTATTTTGGTATCTTATCATGAGAAAGGGGGCATAAAGGTCACGTTTAAATTATTGTATTATATACCAATAGCTACGCTGAGGTGTTGAAAAGTGTAATTTCCGTCTCTGAATAGCAAAAATTAAAATCCTATCTGAAAGGAATCGCGAATTTGTTCAAATATTTGTACCAGTTGCGCATTGCTGGAAAAAATGAGCCCCCAATTGTTTGCATAAAATTTATATATACTATGTGACCGCATACGGGACATTTTAAAGACGTGACGAAAGTTCTAAGTATCGGTTAGCTATGTGGATAATATAATACGGCTAACTTATAACTGCAGTACAAATGAAGGCATAGGCAATATTAAAGGTAATGGTATTTAATGACATCACGATACTCGGGCGTAGCTATTGATAGAAATAATTTTGTAATAATTAATTCTAATAATCTATGAGTAGTAGAAATCCTGGCGGGAATAAAACTTCACAGATATTTCTCTTAAGGATGACTTATTAGGTCCTCGTCAATACTTCACTCGCGCGATTTGCAAATTCAGCGCGATTTAAGCCTTTCTGCTAAGATTCAGAATAATGAGTAATCATTATTACTCATTATTTTATCATTCGTATCATTAAATTAGCGGGATACGGTAAGTCTTTCATCTGCTTTCTATAAAAAAACTGGGAAATCGCGGAACTAGATAAAATATCTGTTCACTTTACAGGCTCAAGAAATAAACCAAAACGAGGAAGGTGCTAGTCTGGAAGTGTTAAGATTTTCTTGGAGAGGCACACTGCTCAGGCGTCAAATTTGCGGCGAGAACGAGAGAATTCCTATTTTCACCTGACTGATTCTCGAGTCACAGATGATCAAATACACAGCCCCGAGTGTAACGAAAATCGTGAGGGGGAAAGAGACAGCGGAAATGCCCGGGTAAATATTGTCAACAGCCTACTATAACTGAGTTAGTGTATTTCCTCAATGAAACCGCAATCTTTAAGTTTCGGTTCTGAGAGAGGGAGAGAGCTTTCAAAACTTGAGTTTTTGAAGAATGGACGCACGGCTGGTTTCTGGAGGGCGGAGAAAACAATTGCGAACCGAGTGTGCACGAAAAATATTTTTCAAAACTACAAAACGAGGATAAATATTCCGAACACGGCTCGATAGAATCCTAGTCAATGAGTCCTCATGCTTTCTATCTTTAAATGCACCCTTTCTTTTGGCATTAATATACACCAATCAAATATTTTCTTACTCCAATTAGAAGCGATAAATGTGGAAAGCATATAAGCTGAGGAAATGTTAAGGGTGACATGGTAGGGCTTGACCTGGGAATAAAAGTGGGCGGCAAGATGATTAAGTCAGTTTTGCAAATAATGAAGTTATAGTGATTATTACAGCTAAGAGATAGCAGTAATTACTGAGTGATTTACAGGAACGATACGAGAGGTACGGTATTTAGATTAACCACAAGAGTCAAAAGTAATGAGATTCTCAAGGAGTAGGAAAGCTAAGTTAAACATGTAGGAAGAAATGGACTTTCGAAGGCGGAAATGTGAATGTATTTGGGCAGTATTTAAGAGGTAAATTGGCATAGTAGTGTGAGTATTAGGAAAAGAATTGCGTTGGTGAAAGAAACATTTTAAAGAAGAAGATAAAATGACAGATACACTAAGTAAATATGTAAAGAAAATAATATTAAATGCTGTATTATGCATTGTGGTGCTTTATGGATCTGAACCCTGGTCTTTTAGGCAAAAGGATAGGCGTAGACTGTAGGATTTAGACTTAAGTGCACTACAGAAGAAGAAAGTAAGCTGAACAGAAAATAAGACCAACACTTAAATTTAAATATCCTGGGCAAGGATACGTAGATAGTTGCTAAAGTAAATCTGAAAAATACAATGGGAATGGAAAAGATGGGCGAAGAAAATATCCATGGATAGTGTGCTGATGATACAAGCGGTGGTAGCAGGGAAAATGTTGGATAAACAAGGCAGAGAAAGGCTTTTTATACAGTATGAAATCAGGCAGGGGTTGCGAAGAAATGAAGGAGGAAATAATGTACAGAAAACCAAAGGAAGTGCTGCGATAAGTTGATGATACGTAGAAGTTGTTTGAAACCGTGTAAAACCTACCTTTAATAGGCTAGTATAAAATTGATGGCTATGAATAAAATAATAGCTATGAATAAAAAAATTAATGAAAAAGAGATACGAGCTGCGAGAAATGTGAATTACCAAAGTCGCTAATCGTACTAAGACGTGAAGACATAACGGAATTAACTCTCAGCCCATAATTGGTTTTGGGATTTACGAGTATACCGATTGTAATAATTATTACTGACATTCTACTGGTTAAGACAAGTTTTGAATGGACGGAGAGGTCAGGCCACTAATACGGCGCAACAAGATAACCTGTACTACACTAAGCCCTTCTTCAATTCCATATACTATCCGTCGCCCTTCATTCTATCCATTATGCCTATTCTTCTCCTATCCCTTCCTCACTCGTCTAACATTCTCTAATCTATCATAGTCATCAACCATCTATCGCCACTTTAAATACTTTGCATCTACTTTTACAGCTCTCTTTTAATTTCTCATTAAGTTACCTCTCCTCAACTATCATATCCAGCTCTTCTCCGTTTGTTTTCTTTCTGTCCATTTCAAACTATGAAGTAGCGGGCACGGTAGTTCCTTGTACAGAACGGAATGGAATGCAAAGGGGTCGTATATGAGGAGAGAGCGTTGTTGATATCGCCTCAAGAAATCATGATGGACACAAATGTTAAGTCAATATGTATCGTATTTTCGTTCGAGACAATATTAAGGCAATAGGAGACAATGGGATACCAGAGACAATAATAAGATTTTCATTACACACAGTAACAATAAAAAATGCTTTGACGACCGAGAATATAGATTGATAACTGCTGTTCATTATTTTCTAAAAGTAATTGAGATAAAGAAATATGTCTAGCCGCATCTGCCTAGAAGCGCAAGTTTTCATAATGTTGTTTTAGTCATTTCAAAAGTGAAATTCTCATGTGATGTGTGCTCTTATACCCCCCAGCTCAGGATTCACTTCTACTATGTGATCTACCCTTTCCCAAGTAGGAGGCCAGTTGCTCTCGCCCAAATGAAATCGCACGTCTCGCTTTCGTCTCGTCATCGACCGACCGACTGCTGCCAGTTCCTGAGTTCCCTCCGTGCGGAGTTAAAGCTGCAGTTGTCCGAGACACTCGCTGAAAGAGTTGAACCCAGATGTAAAGAACAAGCATACCGCCGTGAGAAGTAGTCGCCGCACCATTCCGAATGGAAAGGAAAAGCGGACGAGAACTTCGGATGAAAGCGCCGAATGAAGTGTGGCACACTTGTTTACATTCACACGTGAGAAAACTATGAAATTTGAATGCTGGCAGAGGTTAGTGAATAGGGGAATCGAGCGGGCAGATGCATCAAACTAAGCCTGCTAATGGTGTTTGGTGCATGGTGACTAATGTGATGGTAATCTAGCAGAATTGTTTTGACGGAACTCTTCTCTCCTCGCTCTCCAAAATTGACCGACTTAATATACAGTCATCACCAACACATTCAAACCATTCATTCATCTACTTTGAGTCAAAATACTTCCATTAAATTCGCATCCACTCATCACTAAGAATATTGATTCAAAATTTATTTCAGAGACGGTTGGTTCTGTTCACTAATTTATTTAAAACGCCGCATTGGAGTGATTATCAGGTGGACTATGTATCTAAAATGATACTCGTATATGCTGTGTACATTATGATATCGCCAACATGGCTCAACGCAGTTTTAAAAACTACGAGTACACCTGTTTTTCTCATTGATTTTAGGTCATCATGAATGTTCCACCACATAGCACCTGCCTTGGTTGAATTATGGTTTGGTTTGATGAAGTTTACAACTCGATCCTCCAACTTGCTAGTCTCAAATAGCAGTAACTCAGCACCAATAAGAATAACTCAGTAAATATAGTCCCGCTAACTCCGAGCAAATATCCCATATACGCGCGATATGCCGCCCTGTTCCACATTTCCCCGGCCTCCGAATCATCCATTCCCGTTCCTTGTCCCCCTCCACGTGATTGGAGCATCGCTAGTGGGCTTCTGGGTCCTTTCGAGACGTAAACCTTGCCGGACGCCGATGAATTTGCAGAACGGCCAATATTTAAATACGTATTCCGGCAGCGCGATATTGTACCAAAATAAATTCGACGATGAACATGGCCAGCCGGTAATAATAAACGTTAAAAATATTGTTCACGGGAATTTTACAGCAAAGTTCTTGGCAACTGCTCAATTTCGAAGGCAATTACAGATATGGTTTGATATGATAAGTAAATGTGCAAGGTACCTCACAATAATAGTAACGACGGAACCAGAAAAGTGCTGATTTTTTAAGATGAAAATGTTTTCTGACAAAACCTCAGCGAATCAGTGGTTTACCCAGGAGATATACAATGACTCTCTGCATATAATGTTGTGACAACGCCGTGACCGTATGAAAAAGTTGAATGAGGAAAATTTTGTTGTGTATAATTAAAATCGTATTCTATTCTTAAAAATTGGTAATAATATTGCGTGCTAAAATGTTATAAATGAATTATAATTGTCTTCATCGCCTAAAACAATGGCAATATCCGGATCCACAGGAGAAACCGATCTTAATAGTAGAATTCACTGGCACTGGAGCAATAGGGGCATTTTCAGTTTGAAAATTGCACTTAAAATACGTTTATTTTAAGTGTTATTTTATTTGATAATGATATACGTTCATCGTAATAAGAAATAACGAATAATCCTATTCGTTCGCAGAAATTCGTGCAACATATTCTACGTATATTCGCATTAAGATATTATATTGATCATTTATCTCGATACTCCATTCTTATATATATGACTATAAATAGCCATCCAGATTATATTAATTGCCGCAACTTCGTATTAAAACTAAAGAATGAATGAAAGTTTAATTAGTCACCAGGCTAATACAATTGGTCAAAAACAAGAGTCTGTTATTCGATAAGCCCAGATAAAAACATTCAAGGTTTGACAGGATATGGATATATTTTGAAATTCCTTTTTTTTCATTTAAAACTAAATATATACCAGAATCGATCCTCGGTAATTGAAAAATCTTTGTTTATATGTAATTTTATTGTGTTTTACCATCAATATACATCAGTAACCACGCCGACTCAGTAGAAAATAGACTATTTGTTATGGGTAATAAATAAGGATCATGATCGTTAATTTAATCTTGCGTACTCCTTTCCTAATTAGTAAACTCATAATTTATTGGCAAGGTTAAAAAAATGGAGAACAGAAGAAGCTAAATTTGATTCGTTAATGTCTCTTTTGTAATAACTGGTTTGGGGCCAATATTATATTCACGATGAATTAGCTTTTTGTATAAAATGGCAAATCAGGTGATTAATTAATTAACTTAATTTGAGAGACAAGATTGTTTTTAAGACAAAAATTTCCAAATATCTTAAGTTCATCGAACAGCTCACAATAAAATGCTAGCAATCTGTGAATGATTTATTCTGGTATATGAATGCAAAATTTAGTATATTTTAGCGAAAAAAATGTTTTCTCCACCGATGCATTTCTGATAATCAATTAATGATCCTCACCGAATCCTAGGATTTGATATTGACTATAAAATTTAGTGAGCATAACTATAAGTTAATGAAATTAATTTTAAATACTTTTGAATGAAATCAGACCGTAAATAGTATTAATTGGGTTCATTGATATTGGCTCCTGTTACACCTAAAAATACAGCTAAAGAAATTTGTTCGATTTAAAACAACTTCATCATATCATTTAAACATTCGCAAGGATGTCCAATCGCTTTTTCAACATTAGTCTGGTCAAATCACTTTGAAGTCACCAGAGTTTATGCTCATTGTAGTAAGGCTTATCAGCCATTCCCAGATCCCATTTTCAAATAGAATTATTGAAATATAAGATGAATTAAATGTTTACCGAGAAATAAGCAAAAAAACTAATGCTTAGCGTGATAATAATAATTTGCACTGCTGAATTCTGATTTAAGTCGAATAATGTAGTAATTAAGTGGTTTCTCAGCAGTAATAGCTATAAGAACCCTTCGTACGTGCGTTTAAACTGAAACCAATTCCCACTCATTAATGCGGAGCGGCATGTAGTTTGTGATTGTGCCACAAGCAGCGCTTAAGAACAAGGTGGAATCAAAACCAGAGGGATTTAAATATGGAAAATAAGGTGGCAATTACGCCCCCAAGTAGTTGACTCTGATCCATAAAATTGGAAATAATTGCTGCCCTCCTACACCAGAAAGCTGGATGATATTTTTCACGTAACCTGATGGAATGCTAATTTATTTCCAATCACATTTATTTCTAAATACAAGAGACGTTAATTGAGTCAGTTGAAATTGTTCGGTTTTAATTCCTGCTCACTGTTTAATAGAATGTTATATAATAATGTTTGTATACATTGCGGAAGTGAATGCATTGTACATGTGCCCAATCAGTAAATGCAAAAAAATCTTCAATTTCGCGATGCTGTGCCATTAGTATTCAAATGTGCATTCATGGAAGCACAACCTAAAGGCTGTCTACAAATGAGTTGCTTACTGGCTTCACAAAACGATAGAGGATTCATGTGAACCAATTAAATGATTTTAGCCCCAAAATTGCATCCCTTACTTCGCCGTTCACTTAGTCCCTTTCCAAATCGGCGCTACTTGACCTTGGTAACCATTAAAAATAGAACTACTTATTCGACTAGGTAACCTTGAAAATAGAACTACTTCAGGACAGTTCACTTCTCATTGGGGCAGGGTGCCATTTGTGAACCCCAAAAAAATAACTATAGACAAGTTCAGTGGAGCTATTTCCTCCTTACTTAAGCATGACTAAACTTAACCAATGGAGAATATGATTCGATAAAAGGGAATCTCTGAGCGCTCTCTATTATTCCTCGGCCTCTTAAAATGAGTCGAAAATGTACGGTGAATCAGTGAACTAACGAAATTTCATCAGGCCAAGCAACTCGTTCCCACGACACACGGGATTTTTCACGTTCAAGAGCGGACTGTGTTCTAAAGGCTGATCTATTAAAAGTGTAATACGCTACAAAAAGCTAGTGTCGCGAGCAACGCCACCAAAAGCACGATTTCCTTCTGGTACCGAATTCCGTCGCGATCAAGGACCCACATCGGCAATGAAAAGTGAAATCTACGTCTTCGGGCTCATCACGGGAGAGGAAAGCGCCTGAGCATTCTGACAAGGAAGTCAAGAAGGCAGGAAGTGGGGAAGACAAGACTTCCTCTGGCTTGATGGAGCAAAACTTTTTCTGTAATAGACACTAACGGATTGAAATAATTCCCTCTCTCTCTCAGATACAGCCAACATGAAGGGAAAAGGAAACTTGCTTTCTTGTGTTTTATGGCAAATTTTCGTATTGTTCTTGCCGAACCTCCTCGGGAGCAACGTAAGTTGTATCACAGCTTTTCATATTTTTGAACATATTTTTGAATTTTAAACTCATAATCAACCTACCTGATGAATCAATTCCTAATTCACAGGGTGCTTTAACGTTTAGCAAAAGGTCAGCAGATTGGGATGAGCCACACACCTTTGTGAAGCAAGGTGAGTTTAATTCAGTTGCTTATAATGAGCTGTGTTTTTTATTGTCAAGTTTCATATGTGATTGGGCTATGAGACGTCTCCCTGACAGGTGAGTAGTGGTAGTTGTATTGGTAGTACTGAAAAAATCAATACCTTTAATCGCAAATTAGCCAACTCTCCTCTCTCAAACTCATTATAATTTATTATTGGGCAATTCTTCTCATAATCACGAGTAATTTTGATAATTTAGTAATGAAAACTTTTTGAGATAATTTTTGTCAAAGTTTTCTATATATTATTTATATTTCATTACATTTATTATTGTATCAAATCATTATCAGGAAATATGATGTACTTGAAAGCTTATCTTTCAGTGATGTGAAAGCTTATCTGGAATGAAAAAGAGTTATGCCTTAAATTGAAGTGTAGAAGCTGTCATGGTTTTTCATTTGAATAGCATGATTTTCTTTAAGGAAAAAATATAAATTAATTTCAGTGTTTGAAGCAGGATAAAATGAGACATGGTTTCTGTCTTTTGCTAGGTGACATGAAGCGCAAATGAAGAATTCACTAAAGTGGAAATGTTAAAAATTACTTTATCCATTTCTAATGTACTAGCTGTTAGTACACTAGTACTAACAGCAATGAAGTCTACTCCCTCTGGTCTGATTGCACTGGACTCATTCTTCAATTAGTTTGTGCACCATTTAAAAAGACATACTGCATCAAAAATGACTGCTTATGAAATTGATCATATTGCAAAGGATTATAGCATAATGGTCATGTCAAGAATAATGTATTATCTTACTATAGGCACTAAGACAACCATATAAGTATCTAACCACATATCAACAGCCATAATTTTATTCATAATTTTTCACATAAAATGATAGTTAAAAATTAATATTGGTAGTTATGTATCTGTACAAAATCTGATATTGTTATTATAGGTAATCTACTGATTAAGGTAGGTTATGGCTGGACACAAGCTATCAAATGGTACAGAGACAATCCCCCTCTCTCTTGTCTCTCATGACAAAACACAACCTTAAAAACTCCAACATTAAAATAAGCTTCAGCATCCCATTGCTATTCAAAATCCTCTGCATCCATCTTTCCTATCTATTTTTGAATTTTACAAATTTATTATACCTTCCAATCCCTGCTAATGTTGGCCTATAATATTTGCAAAAATAATTCCATTGCAAAGAATTGTTGCTGAAACAAAGTACAGAAAAATGCCCAGTTTCTTTCCTTGTATACTTAAGAACACAATGATAAGCATAATTTTCATCAAAGCGTTTATTTAATAAATTGGCCTCATACTTTAGCATTGCAGTTTAGAAGATTTTAACTACTGATTATTTTTGGCCACAGCTAATTGTTGTTCTTTCCGTGAGTTTCAGTTCCATTATTAGTCCTTGTAATTTGAACTACAAAAATGAAGTAGCAAATTTGTGTAAGTATTAGAGGAACTTATTCAAGTGCCAAAAGGATTTCATTCAGAGTGTGTGGTAAAAGATTTCATTGGACCCAAAGTGGTCACAAAACTGCAAAATTACATCAGAAAAATTGAAATTTGTTGGCTGTCAAATTATTCCTTCAAATTAACCAGTTGATAAAATTTTATCTTGGCCAGAATGCCTTTTCCTGGCTATATAAACATGCCCATATTTTCTATAAAACCACTAGATTTGCCTTGATACCATTTAATGTCTCTTTAACTATTACTTTTTTTACTTTGGAATCAATCTACAACTTTGTATCCAACAATTTTTTTATGTGTATTACTTAAATTTCATCAGGTGGGGACATATTTAGGTACACAGTAACTATGTAAAGTGCTGTAATATGGTGAAACCTGGGCTTAACTAATAATGTAAATTTGCAGAATACAAAGTTGTCAATTTGATTTCAAAATGGAGCCACCACACCGAGTGATGCTGAACACCATTGTGTTTAATTGTTGCCTCTTTCCTAATTAACAGATGGGTGTGACAGAAATTATTTGAAAGGCTTTCAAAAGATTATAGAAGGGAGTGCTTGTAAACCGCGGCCTGTCCTCGTTGATATCATATCTCCTTCTTCAGAAATACAGGTAAGTTTGAGTGATAACTATCGCCAGATGCCTTGATGGCCAAATTAGTGGAAATTTTAGTGAAATACTACAAATATTATTTCAAATTTAGCCCCTGGTGAATTGGTCATGAATTAGCAATGAATAGGTGAGGATATAAATTTATATATGCTTTGGCAAATTCTTGGACTTCAAAGGATCAACATATCAAAATTAAATTGCTAAGTAGGAAAGAAATACAGGCATTACAGTACAATAAACTAGCTGTTTAATAAAAGTTTAATGAAAAGTATGGAATTTTACTAAATTTATTTATTATTTAATCAGCAAAGTAATCATGTCCTTGTGAGTACCCACTACTGATGGACATGTTGTTCATTATTTAAAAAATGCTTTAAAAACAATTTTAATCCTCTGAATTATGTACTTAACCTAGTTGTTGATAAAGTAACACAATTGAAAGCTAAATTTATGTAAATGAAGGATATTTTACCTTTAAACTTGTTCCCAAATGGCAATGGCTGCTCAGTTCTCCAACCAGACTTGCTCTGTAGGTACACATGTATGTCATACCTGTAGAAAAATTGTGAAAAAGAAAGAGTGCTATGTTGAAAAATGGCTTCCTTTGTTATTGGTAGTAAGTGCACTTTACCCTTAGTAAAAATATCCAACCAAAGAAAACCATTTCCATGAGAATGCAGATATCATATTAAGTCAATATTTAATCCACTAAATAATAATTTAAATGTAGGTATTTTTGGAAAGTTGTCAATAAAATAATTATGCTTTTTTAATGATAAAAAATACACTATCATAATACAGTGAACCCTACATTGTTGGAAAAAAATGAAAATATTAATAAATTTAATGAAATAATATGACACTTATTGTAAAGCTGGAGGATATAGTAGTCGTATGGGTAGAGCATTTGACTAATGACTGCAGGGCCCAGGTTTAAGGAAGCTGAGGAAGCCTCTCGGTACCCTCAGCTCACCCAAGCTGTGTGATTTTTCAGGTGCCACATCTTCCTGGGAAACCATAGTTGGCATAGGGAAAGGAACTGGCCTTCCCTAACCTGATGCGTGATTTTCACACACCATTGGGCTTAGTACTAGGTGAGCTCTACTCTCACCTATCAAACCAACCTTCAGGTTAATAACTATGGTTTTATTGTAAAGCTAACTGTCCTCAGTAGAAGATATCAAGCATTCATTGGTAAATGATAAAAGAAGAGATTATAAAAATGATTTTACTTATTTCAGTCGCTAAGTCTAGTGGTTAATCTCCTAGACTATTCACTTTAAATTATGTCCACTTATGGCCTACCATTTCATGACTAACTTTAGGTAAACAGACATTAGATGCATATCCCCTGTGCCATTTTCACAGTTTCACATCACAGTTTCATTTTTATTTTAAAATGCGGTGTTAAAAGAGAAACATATACGAACATAAAATGCTATCTGTATTAACATGCTATTATGATGAAGAGATTACATCCTAATTCCTTAAGTATTTATACCATAATTTTATAAGACTTATATCCCAAATTCTATTTTTTTGGAGTTCATTATACTTTGATGGCATCTAATTGCCTTAGCCTTCCTAAAATTAAAAGTGGTACCAACAAAGCCCTCATTGCATCCACATTCATTGTTCAATTAATAATTTTCTGAAAGACAGCTAATTAAAGTATGTAAAATGAGATTCTCAACAGGTAGACTAGGTAAGATAAATATTAAATTAGGAGGAAATAAAAAAGAGCAGGCAAAGAAGTTCACATTTTTGGACAGTATTTGGAAAAAATCGGGCACAGTATAGGGAAAATTGCTGGAAGAATTACATTGGTGAGAAAAGCATTCTCATAAAGGGAATTCATGATTGGTAGACTGAATAAAAAATAGATTAACTACAACAGACTTTAACATGGAGTCCAGCACTTTATTATCTAAAACTTTTACTTTGAAGTAAGATGATGAACATTTATCATAAAATTTTGAGATATGGGCATGAACAAAGATTGTAAAAGAAGGTTATTTGGATGGAGAGGAAGACAGGCAATGAAGTTTTAAATGTAATTGGAGAATATATTAGGTGAATGTGACTAGGTGTAATCTGAAGGAGGCAGAAAAAGTGGGAGGAGATATTAAGAGGTAGTAGAATGTTGAAGGCCATGACCGAAGGGAGATAATTGGGTAAGGGGGATAAAGGAAGGAAGAAATAGGCTATGGGAAAGGATGAAATAGCCTATTCCATGCGAAGAACTGTGGAAAAAAATAATGGGAAAACAAGAGGCTGTTCTTGTGATATGTAGTAAATTATAACATTAAACTGTCATAAAATATATCATTAAATAGATTGTAGATCACCTTTGGATTAAAAAGAAAGGTGCTACTCCGAGGATACCTTTTTGCTTAAAAACTGTTTACCTCACATTTGATGACATACACTTGTTTGGAATTGCATATGAAACAGTCTGTATATTCATAATCATCATAGATGGCTTAACATTCATGGATTGATACAGTAATTGTCAATTTCTGAGTTTGACTTTATTAGTCAAAAATCATGCTATTTAAAAGAGGAAGTGTGATTTACTTCGCTTAATTATTGCTTCCTTTTTATCTATCCATTTCAATAGTTTCTTCCTAACAAAGTGGTGGTCAATCGCTGTGATGGAATTTGTCATGCAAAGCTTAACTGCATCCCTACAGCAAAAGAGAAGATTGCAGTTAAAGTAAGTGTTTTAAACTAATGATTTATACAATTGTGGATTATTTAGGAGTGGTAGAGTTATTGTCAACATTTCAGAGCAGTGTTCACAAAGCTGTAATTTATTCATAAGATGATGCATGTGCAGTGATCATAGATGTAGTCCAACTTCTAAAGATGTAAGCAGGGACATTCTATTTTGATAGGAATACGTTGGAGTATTTTTGCCATACATTTTTTATGTCCACATGTTAAGATAAATTTTTGGGTCACACTTTCTCTTTATACACAACAGGTGCAGCAAATAAATTTTATGGATAAAGGCATACAGCCTGAATGTGGTGAAGTACATGTTGAAGAGCATACTAATTGTAACTGCATGTGCACAGTGACAAAGGAGGATTGCAATGAAAAACAAGTAAGTTAGGTGTCATTTCTGGGAATGAATCTAAAAATCACAATTCATTTCTCATAATTTTAACAAGTAAATCCCCAGGGCACTCTAAGCCCCGGGTAACTGTTATCATAGCTTCATGTTTGATGCTTGATGAATTATATTCTCATATATAAGAAAATGAAAGTAAGCATGTTGAAACTCTTTTCTGGGTTCTCTCAAAATCTCAAAAGTTCATTTGTACTTCTATTAATCTTGAACTTGGACATGACATTATTTACTCAGTGTAGAGACTCCAATTCTTCGAACCAAAAACAAGAACACTGATTTAATTTCCTTGATGCACAATAAAAAAATTTGGGTGCTTGATAAATCTTAGTCAGGGGTTTGGATCCCATCATTCTATAGTGTTAACGGTGTGAACTGATCTGGCAGCCAGACTAGTCTGCTAGGCATAGAGTCCTGCAAAGTATAGCGTTCATGGGCAAAATTCAGACAAAAGAATGGTGTAAATTTTGGTGGTTCAACCCCATTCAAACCTAAGTCAAAGAGTGTCTTGGCAGAATCCAAGGAGCTTGCAAGCCATCAGAGATATAAATTAATCAAAGGAAGCAGGTCCATAAATCAGTTAAACCAGTTAAATGTTGATGAAATTGAGAGCAAGCACAGATTGTATAAACAAACAAAGAATGATCTGCATGAATTCTCTGAAGTAAAATAATCATCCAACAATGTTTAATTCACAGTTTTCAACTTTCAAATGAAAATATTTGGAAAATTTTATTTCAAAGTTATTCTTTTTTTATGAATGTATAGTAATTATATCTTTAACTTGCAAGTCAACTCTTGATGAGTACAACTGACAAAGTTTTTTATTCCTTTTTCTCTTCAAATCTAAATCACTTACTCAGTGTACATGGGATGGTTTTATTCTCTGTATTCTAAGCATAACCCTAACCTATAAAACAAGTCATTGGGTTAACTGAGTTTCTAATCTATTTATCAAGGCCTTCGCGTAACCTATCCTCATCTTTTTTTGCATGGTATAAATAAGTGACCCAGAAACCAAGTATATTATTTCAATCTGGGATTCACCGACTATTTCAATTTAAAAAAATAACATGTACCTTGAACCAACTGTAGTGAGATGAATCTAGGCGTTTAAAATATAGTTTGAAAAATATTCCTAGATTAATTTATATGTGGTTGGAGGTGAAGATTTTAATGAAAATCAACCATCAACTGAAAAAGTAATACGTAAATACCTACATCTATGGTGGAGTGGGGAAGAATTTAAAGTACAATGCCTGTAAGCCTGGTGTGAACACATATTTCATCATTTTTCAATTCGCTTATATATACAGATATCACCTGTATATCCACTAAATAGGTATCTGTTATAATATATGAAAGCTCTTATAATGAATTTTTGTTCTCAGATGTATCAACCAGGGGACTGCAACTGCCTCTGCATTAATCAAGATGAGAAAAGGAAGTGTCTCTATGAAGGAAAAACATGGGATAATGAGCAGTGTTCATGTGCTTAACTGATATCTTTCCTATTCTACTGAAATATCTGATTTATACTTTGTAAATACATAATTTCTAGTCTTCAAAACCAATAAACAGCAGAGAATTATGGTGTACGGATTAAGGGATTTTAGTTTAGGATGTAGGTTATGATAAAGAGTGGAGAGGATGTTTCCAAATAAAATGGAAAGAAACATCAAAGTAACCTAAATTAAGTTCATGTACCATGTGCTGTAATCATTCTCAGCAATTTTCTTTCGAGTTACATTCTTGAAGGCTGTTTTCCCTCCAGATCATTATACCTAGTGCCACTTACAAAATATGTACATATTTTAATTTTTCTAAAGCAACAATTGAAACATTATTCAAATATAATTGTTTTAGGTTTTCATGTAATTATCCAGCAATAAATATTATTGTCACATTAATGAGAACAAAATTTTCATTTAAAATCACATTTCCAAATATCTACACTCTTCAATGCAACAATTTCAGAGTGTAAAAATCATTAGCCTTGACTGGGAAATGCACATTAGCGGATGAATCCATCAAAAGTTACTGTTGCGGCATCTCCCACAGTTTCTTTGGAAATCTACTCTCTTCCCCAACACCATTATTGGTTGGTGAAGACCACAAGAACAATGAATAAGGGCAAAATTTTCACATTCTTGGCTGCTTTTGGTGATCTCTCATGTTGTCTGAGTTTTCAGAGGACATTCTGACATAATATCTGTTGAACACCATTTTCCAAGAACAGGCAAGGAAATGTCAGGGATAAGGCTCAGCTTTTACCCCTTCTCTGGGGTAAGCAGCTTTGAGCAAACACTCCTACTGCCACCCACAAGTGTGGCTTTATTCATTAGCCATTTACATTTTTTTATGAAAGAGCCATCTAAATTCACACATTGTGTTCCTATCTTGTCTTGCATGTATTAGACATCTACTGTAAAATTCATATAGTATGCAGTATACCTGGTGATTTTAATTTAAAAAAACATATTTCATGTAATTCAAATTGGTGACTCCACAGCTATCAAAAGATGAAAAAAAATTACTTAGCAACGAAGGGGTAAATATTGAAAGTCTAAAATCTATTAATTATAAAAGTAAAATTTAAGTTTATTAGAACATCAGACTAAGCGTCTTGAAACAGTTTATCTTGCCGACATGAATCCTACAAAAATTTCTCTCCAAGCCCTGTTTAGGAAGTAGTTGGCTATCTGAGAGGAATGATGAAAATGGAAGTATATAAAAAAAATCATATGCATCCCTCTTTTGAAGGACTGATTATCACCGATAGACGTAACTATAAAAAAATAAAAATAACAAGATTTAAATCAGCCCATTAAAAATTATCATTAAAATGGAAACACTCTTATTCCCAAGCAACCTACAAGTCACCATGAGCTGGAATTTTCTGAAAGGAAATCAGATTTTAGTCATTTCCCTTCAATTATATTTTGATTTTATGATCCCTCCCATCAAATAACACCCATTCCTCTCCGCTGAGTTGTAATTTCTGGTTTTGAAAGATTTATTACAAAGAGTAAGCTTAAAATTACTATTGTCCAAAATTAAGAGTGGAGACTCAAGGAGAAGAAAAGTGGAAATAGTTGAAGAGGCCTTGAAGGAGAAACCAAAAATGGCCAAAAAGATCATTCAAAGAGACCTTAACGGAAGCCTAGCTGTTGTAATTGTTGCTAGGTTCAGAGACTTGTTCTTTGAAGAAAAAGAATAAGAATAGGATGCTGGTTCCTGAGGTCCAGTTATAGGAGGTTTTTTCCAAATGATAGATTGTTTTGATACAGGGTACGGCAACGGAACTTCCTTTTTTATAAAGCAAAACCCCTTTAAAAAAGGAAGTAATGTTGCGGCATGCTGTAGATTCGATCGGCTCATAAGGCCTTTACTCAACTCCCTCAAAAGGCTCATCTTGATGTGTGGGAATTGTCAGACATCCAGTATAGATGAATCAGTTCCATTTGATGTATGATCTATGTTTAGCCATAGTTTTAAGCCTATTAAGCCAAATAGGTCTAAACTCTAATCAAATGCTCAACTCACATACATGCCAACTACATCTATGAAGAAGAAAGGGCAGGTAAATATACTGGAGAGGAGTAAAATTTAGTGATAATTGTCAGAATGTGGGAGAAGAGTCTTCTTCTTCCTAACTGGGACAAAAAGTGGATGTAGGAGTTAATGGCAATTAGGTATGTAGTATTTTGTTGAACTTCATACAGAAGGGCTAATTTCACACAAGAATGGGAAAATAGGGAAAGACAGAATAGGTATTTTAGATGTCACAATGTGGATCAGAAACTATGAGAAGTAGAATGTATCCAAAGTATTGTGTATAAGGAATTTATTTCATGAATTGGCATGCAATAAACTTGCAAGTACCGACTTAAAATTATAGATAATTAACTTTTTGTGGTAGACTACCTTTATTTTTAAAAGACATGCTCAATTTCTTTTAACAACTTAAAATAGACTATGGTCATTCATCCCCGGATGACTTCCCATTTATATGCTTGGTGCAAACATAAACAGTTAGACATACTCCACAATGATCTAACAATATGTTTTTGTTCTCAGCCAAAAGGAATGATGTACAAATATAGTTTAATTCATCACTTATTTTTTACTTTTTTAATTGTTACAAATTTAGTGTTTTGTAAAGCAAAACTAATCGGTGATATTCAAAATACATACTTGCATAATCAAAATTACCTGTGAGATTTTACTTTCCTGGCCCTCCATGAATAATAATAATAATGCATTTATTTGCCCGGATATTTGTTTCATATTCATGCATACACAAATAGGACATATCAGATATAAATTTCACAATTTTAAAAGAAATACTATTATATTTATGTATGTGTGTGTGTATATATACACACACACAAGTATATATACGAGGGTCATCCGGAAAGTAGTACCCGTTCGTGCCGCATGAAGTGCTGACGACGCGAGTAGCCGCTGGACGAGGTCAGATAGCTTCAGTGGCTTGTCTGCCTTCTCTGAGCCAAGTTGCGTGACGCTAGCATTGCCTGTGTTGTTTCTGTGATTGTTTACAATGTTTAAAAAAATTGAGAACGCCGCCAGTTGTGAAGTGAGGGCAGTGATTAAATTCCTCAATGCAAGAAACGTTCGCCCATGTGATATTCATCGCCAATTAAAGGAGGTGTATGGAGACAATGTAATGGACGAGTCGTCTGTTCGGCGGTGGTGTCGCAACTTCAACATGGGGAGGGGGAACACACACGACGATGAGCGTTCGGAGAGACCGTCTGTCATTACAGACCAACTGGTGAGCTCAGTTGACGAATTCGTGAGGAACGATCGGCGCGTCACAATTGATGACATCTGTGTGCATTTTCCCAATGTTTCTCGAACAATTGTTCATGAAATTGTTAAACACCATCTGCATTATGCAAAAATTTGTGCAAGATGGGTCCCTCGCGTATCTCAATGAGCTGGCGGCGAAGGACTATGCAGCAGGAATACAGAAACTTGTCACACGTTATGACAAATGCCTTAATTTGCTTGGAGATTATGTTGAGAAGTAGTTGAAAGTATCCTCTTTCAAATAAAATTTTTTATGTTTGTTAATATTTACTTTTTTGTCTTTATTTCACGAACGGGTACTACTTTCCGGATGACCCTCGTGTGTGTGTGTATATATATATATATAAAATAACACGAGTACATTAACATATTAATTGGTTAAGCCAGAATTGATGGGTAGTGGCAATTGGAGGTATTAATTTACAGAATAGAACATATTATTTTTTAATAGGTTGAACAGATTTTTCTTGAAAATAGGTACTTTTGTTTTATATTCGATTTCATGGGGAAGTTTATTGAATAACCTTTTGCCCATTGCTTCGGGCCCATGAACAGTATTGTGTGTTCTAACAAATGGCTGGTGCAGGTCCTTGTATAGTGACTATGGTAATCGTGGTTGGACTTGTGCAAAGAAATATTGCCCTTTGCATGCAATATGACATTAAATATACATAGGCAAGGTACTGGTAATAAACCAAGTCTTTTGAAGAGAGGTTTACGTGATGCATTGCAAGGAGCATTGCTCATAATATGTATAATCCTCTTTTGGATTTTGAAGATTATGCCCACATGGGGAGGGAAACCCCTGAGGAGGATACTAAAAGTAACATGTGAATAAAATTTACCTTAGTAAATGGATAGAAGGACCTCTAACTTTACAGAATATCTAATATTTCTAATGAAGAATATGCATTTGCAGTTTTTTCTTCCCTCTCCTCTTTCTCTTTTCAGAAGGAGTTGATTTACCTAAGAGACTCCATTAGTTCTTATTCTTATTCACTGGTGAATTATTTTTAGATGAAATTTACCTAGTTGCCATTATATTAGCGAAGCCATATTTTTATACATGTTCACATACTCATGACAAGAATTAAAATATGTATATGAAACTACTCACCACAAAATGATGAGTAATCAGCCATTATCTCGAAAGCCTTAGTTTAGGTATCATCCTTATTTCCTGTTTACAAACACATGTGCATTTATGTTAACTGCATGCACAATTAGAAGAAAGAGCCATGCCACAAAACCAGTCTGATTTAACAAAATGTTCTCTGTATCCCACCCTGAAATAAACAATATTCTGATCAGCAAATAACTGGATGGAAACCAAACTTGTAATTACAACTTCATTGAACCATTACATACTGCAGGATTTTACACTAAACAAAAATCTAAAAGTGTCATTTCAAATATGACCCCAAACTCCAAGACCTTTTTTAAACTTTTTCCAAATTCTTTACAAAAGTTTGTCAAAACTACAGGCAGTTACTAAATCACTCTTAGATCATGTTATATCTCCATTCTGTTTGCCAACAGATGTATTTGTAGTGCCATTCATGGTATAAATGCAAAGATCAGCCATTTTCAGTTCTCAGAATAAGCATAACTTAGAATCAGGTACTCTTATACATGAAAATTTCACAACTCTTATTCTCAATGTTTGACACAATAGCCATTAATAAAAGCAAGTTAAAAGAAATACCATCCAGCATTACATTAAATAGACTTTCCAATTGGGCAAAGTCACTAAATTGACTTTATGAAGAATATATCTTGGAAGAAACGATTAGAATAAAAGGCCCCTCTATTTAAAGCTAACGAGAAATATCCACATTTTATTGCAGCATTCACAATTCAACTAGGTCAAGATTTATTTATTTAGATACATTTGTTCTGCTTCAAATCATTACCAAGATATCTTAGTACAAGGAAGAAAAACATGTAAAAGCATGTTTTCATAAAATCTGGTTTTTTTAAATACTGCATAAATTGTGAGCTTATTTATCCTCCTCCTCTCAATGAGAAAGCATGACATGTTTCTCCCGGGAAGAGATGCACCACTGGGGAATTTATTTGAGAGGATGTGGTATTGTGGTCACTTTATCTATCCATAACCTCTCCAACTTCCTCTTTCCCTCAGAAAGGTCACTAAGTAACCAAAGAATAGTGTCACTCTTGTTTTAAGTATGGAACTATTCAGATATATTTCCTTTCATTCTTATTTCTTTATACTGGCATTGTGCCAAAGCTATGGCCTCCAAAATGTATGTACCTAAATGCAAATGCATACAATGATTTGAGAAATAATGAGTTTGTTTTGCAAGTCTAATCATTACTTACAGGATGGAGGGCATATCATGAAGAGGTATGCCATAGATCAGAAGCCACATGTTTTCGAAGAATATGGTAAGTCGGAATAGCATAATTAGAGTATGAGGAGTGTGCCTTAATATTCTAACCATTGTTTATCTTAAGTGCTTCTTTAAAAATTGGGAAGGAATACCTTTTCGGTAACCACTCACAGAAAGAAATTCAATCATGCTAACAGAAATGATAAATGAAATTGAATTAAAAATGCCAAAGAAGCAAATGATTCCTCATTTTTTAGTGATTGTATTACTACAAAATTGTGCAGAAATGAAGTTTCAAATAATTAAATAAGTCATAATTAATTTAAAGCTTCCACACTGATATAATTGATGGTTTCAGGCACGACTTTATGGAATCGATTCATATAGGAAATGAAAAAATAGTAACTTTGTGATTCCACATAAAATTTATTTCCATACAACACAGGTTTTGATGCTCAATATCCTAACTAACCTGAAGATGACGTTGAACCTCAAAACCCAGGTCATATCGAAATAAATTTTCTGTGGAATCACAAAGTTACCATGTTTTCACATCACTACTGAAATAAAAACTTTGTGTGGTTACCCTTCTTGTAACTTTAAAGTTCTGAGTATGGGGAAATAAGTTTTTCTCAGAGTGAATCTGTTTCTCAATAATTGAGTCCTGCTGGGTAAAATTTGATGTGCCTTATTTTAATGTCATTTGAACTATGGAGTTGAGTAATGGGGTCATTCCCCACATGTTAAACAAATTTTGCTACTACAAAAGAGAGTTATTCGCTCTCTTGCTTAATATACCACCACATGATTCCTGCAATAATTTTTTATTAGGTATGGAATCATGACTGTATTTAGTTCATATATCTTTAAGATTCTGATTCATGTGAATAATAATCTAGAAACTTACCAATCAAGATCTAACATCCAGGACTACTCCACAAGAGGTAAATCAAATCTAAATACTATTTATTGTAGATTGTCATCAACTTGCAACACATTTTATAATGTGAAAATACGACTGTTTAACTATCTACCTACCCAGTTGAAATTGGACTGTATCCAGCGTTTCAAGAATAGGGTATAAACCTGGTTACTTGCTCACCCACTTCACTCATTTGATGAATTCTTTTTTGATAATCTTCATCACATTTAAGAACTTATGTTTATATATTAAGGTATAATTATATTAATGACATTTAATATGGGGGTACCATTTTTCAAAATGGATTAAGTATTATTATTATTATTATTCTACTCTGCTTGATTTTTAAGCAAAATGCAGTCGTGAATTCATGAAAACCTACAATTCTGTCATGATGGAAAGTATATGCATGCCAAGGAAAAAGGTAGTGGAAATCATCTCCCATTCACCAGACATGCTTGTAAGTACTTTCCTCCATAGTGATTTCAATTTTATGGATAAATGTCAATACCCATCCACTGATGGTCTGATAATGGCTATACTAAAAAAAATTCATGAATATTTATATCAAGCAGGTCACATCATGTTAATTGTTTATGTGCTCATCCTGGATCATTTGGTCCATTTTCAAGATGATTTTTTTAACATAGTACATGAAATGTGGGGTTAAGAATATTTTTTCCCACTTCACCTAATTTAAAACCTGCAGCTATACCAATACAAAGCTGTGTGGTACAGATGAAAAATATTCTCATAATGATTCCAATATTTTTTGTAGATTGTCCCAAGTAAGATAGTAGTAAATCGTTGTGATGGGATGTGTCATGCCAAACAATCATGTTTAGCAACTGACAAGAAGGAGATACCTGTTATGGTGAGTAATTATCATTTCTATTAATCTATCATTTAAAGAACACGTTGATTGCTCCTTTGCTATACAGCATATTAGAATGGATAAAGAGGTGGATTCATATAGACGTGGAAATGTAGACCATTACTATGGCCATGAATGCAATGATTACCATAGGCCATCATTCCCCCAAATATTACAGCGTATGACAATCATCCCAATCATTAATAGATTAGAGCCTAATAGAGAAAAATACACACAAATAATGCACAACATACATATATATGTATATAATGCAAAACGTGTAGTATGCACATGCTAATGAATAACCAGCAATTGTAGAACTCAGGAATATTCTTAAATTATTATCATCATAGGTAATTTAACAATTTAAGCCAATTTTTAAATTTCTAACAGCTATTACATTAACCTAGCCTAGGCTTTAATTTGATTCACATTATTTTATTCTTCAGTGCTCCATGCCAACCACTGGTCATGTTGACCAAAAAGCAGTTTCCCTCCCATTCTTTTCTACAACTGGCCAATATTCTCCCCTCAATCATGGCCTCAAGAATATTTCTTTCTCTCAATATATTCTCCAATCACCTATTCTGCCTTTTTCAAGGTCCAACTACCAGCTTTCTCAATTCCTTCACCATAACTAAATCTTTTTCATTAGTGCTTCTCTCTATTATCAACTTATTTTCTTTCTCTAATTTGTAGGGTGCCAAAAGCTTTTAACTTATTTTAACTTATTTAACTTTAATTATTTTTAAATAAATAAAGTATGACGTTCATTTGGGAAATATAATAGTACCTACTAAAAGAGAGAAAACTATATTCGGTGCTGTATTAAGGCATGACCTCTAGGGGTTTTTGCTTTGTGGGAGACCTCAGAACTCAAGAAAATAAATTTTCCTTTTTCATTAGTATTTATGTTGGGCATTAACCTACTCTTAATGAAAGATGCCAAGGGGTACACAATTTAAAGTCCTATCCAATGCGCTGCATAATTCACTTGAAGGGCTATTTACACAGAACCCAAGGGAAGATCAGGATAGGTACTAGGTACTTCTAAGAAATTTTGCCAACACCACAATTCAAACTCAGGCACTCACAGGTGCAAGCTAATATCAGCCCCAGTGCCAATGTGATCCCCCCTTTCCTCAACTCATATTTACAAAATACATTTGCAAATACGAGTTGATAAATTTTCAAAAATTTAAATATGTAGATATGTATTCCTGTAGTATAAGGTTGATAGTTACTGAATATAGGTATGAATTAAAATAATAAACATGTAAAAGTTACTTCTGCACTAATCCTATTTGTACAAAGAATTCATAGACATTTTTCCTAAATGCAAGCAGTTAATAGGTATAGAGAGTAAAGATATGTGTCCTTAATGAATCATTACATTACAATTTAAAATAATGAACATGTTTATTCTACTGTGCATTATGGATACATTGATCTCCTGCATCATTTTTAGTAATCATCCAGTTCATTTGAGAGATGTTCCGAGATATAAGTAATTAGAATTGTGATCCCAACAATAAATAATTAGAGTTGAGAGCTATGAATTAATATTTAATTACCACTTACAGTATTAAAATGTATAAATATACGAGGGTCATCCGGAAAGTAGTACCCGTTCGTGAAATAAAGACACAAAAGTAAATATTAACAAACATAAAAAATTTTTTTGAAAGAGGATACTTTAAACTACTTCTCAACATAATCTCCAAGCAAATTAAGGCATTTGTCATAACGTGTGACAAGTTTCTGTATTCCTGCTGCATAGTCCTTCGCCGCCAGCTCATTGAGATACGCGAGGGACCCATCTTGCACAAATTTTTGCATAATGCAGATGGTGTTTAACAATTTCATGAACAATTGTTCGAGAAACATTGGGAAAATGCTCACAGATGTCATCAATTGTGACGCGCCGATCGTTCCTCACGAATTCGTCAACTGAGCTCACCAGTTGGTCTGTAATGACAGACGGTCTCCCCGAACGCTCATCGTCGTGTGTGTTCCCCCTCCCCATGTTGAAGTTGCGACACCACCGCCGAACAGACGACTCGTCCATTACATTGTCTCCATACACCTCCTTTAATTGGCGATGAATATCACATGGGCGAACGTTTCTTGCATTGAGGAATTTAATCACTGCCCTCACTTCACAACTGGCGGCGTTCTCAATTTTTTTAAACATTGTAAACAATCACAGAAACAACACAGGCAATGCTAGCGTCACGCAACTTGGCTCAGAGAAGGCAGACAAGCCACTGAAGCTATCTGACCTCGTCCAGCGGCTACTCGCGTCGTCAGCACTTCATGCGGCACGAACGGGTACTACTTTCCGGATGACCCTCGTATTAAAAGAGATTGATCAAATTTTCCTTATCAAATTTCATAAAATTTTTTGTGCTTCAAACTTTATGCTGGCTGCATAATATTAATCCAGCATTGATTTGAATCATATATAATAAAAATTAAACAAAAAATGAATATTTATTGCATTTATGAAGAATCAAGTTATGTGGAATACGTAATTAATGATACACAAACCTAGAAATCAAAATTTCTAAATGTATTCTTCTACGTGGCCAGGTTTAATATTTGGCCAGAGAATTTATAATGCACCATTTATAATCTTAGGTACAAGGTTAATGGAAAAAAGTATTCTTCATTAAAATTGGTTGAATCTTTTGCTTAAAAATGAACTGAATCATTTCCTTAATTAACAATTTATTTAGGTGCAGCAGTTGAACTTGCAGGATGCAAATGCCATGCCAAAATGTGGAGTAGTTTATGTGGAGGAGCACCTGAGATGTAAATGCCAGTGCACTGTTATGAAAGAGCACTGCAATGCCAAACAGGTAATTTTGCTAAAGCCACATGAAGTATAGTTATCACAAAAGTTTGTGGCAGAGAGGAAAGGGGATGTAGAAGGTAGGAAGTGGAAGGATGGAGTACAATTAGACTCAAGAGAGACCATAAATATCAGCTAGAAAGGGAATTAAAACCCTTTTGCTTTAGGAGCCTTTTTTCCAGTTGAGATAAAACTGGATGGAAGGTAGGGATGTATTCTCTCACTCCTCAAAGCATTCATGTTGGCAACAACTAGAGGGGTTCCACAGCTGATCCTCCATGCTAAAAAACCTCCCTTCTCCATTTCAAGGGGTTTGAAAAGGGATTTTCAAGGGGCTTGAGTACAGCTCTCAAAATCGTCCACCGTACTGTGCCATGAACTTTTGTGACAGCTGTAACAGTTCTCAGAATATCATTATTATTTAGTAGTCTACCATTTAAGGCATATTTTGGAAGGGCACCAATTAAACACTATTACATTTCTCAACCTTGCCTCATAAGACACAACCAGTCAGCATACAAAATATCACATAACAAGAGTCCAAAAACTTGAATTGTGCCTCTACAGCAATAGCTTTTTAGCCGATTCCAGGGAGTAAGTAAAACATTTCATCTTCAATCAAAACCAAAAATTTTAAAAGATTAAATCTCATTTGAGAATAACATTTTCAATTGAAGAGAAAGGCCATTACACAGGTGCAATGTTGTTAATTATGGCCATCATTACAAAGCATTACACTCTGTCAGTTCATAAAACTTAATGCAGGAATTTTAATAAATCTATGCTCCTCATGCCAAAATTTTATTCAAAAGGAAAAAAATAAGTTTCCATGATGGTGGAAGCTAAGAGAAACTGAGAAAAAATTTCCAAATTTTAATACTGGTGTGATTTTTTTATTGATGTGGTTTAGATTTCTGCAGAGTACAACAATATAAACTTTCAGACAAACAGTGAATTGCTAAATTCTGACTGATCAAATTAATCATTTAAACTTGCAGAATATTTAACTAAGTATCTATCAGCCTGGTCATCCATAAATTTGACTGCTCTCTAAATGACTGGTATAAACCAGGCGAATCAAACCCACTACAAGACATTTCCATCTTTCATGGAGCACTTTTACTACTAGTGCGTGAATTAAGTAAGTACGGTAGATTTCTCAAATTAAGTTGATTTCAGGACGTTTTAATAAAAAGGAAAGTGATTGAGTTAACCAGCAGTATCAATTATTTATAAAAGATTTTTTGAATGTTCACTCTAAGCTTAATGTAGGCATAGAAGCTGGCAGTGCCAAATGTTGGAGCATATGAGAGGTCAGTGACTTTGATTTTTAGCTATGTCAGGGGGTAAGAGAATGATAAAGAGAATCAGGGATGAGGTTGCTGGGAACTCTGACAGGCTATCTTACTATGGATATTGTGCCACTGTCTTTCAAAAGACAGTAGTACACATTCTCTGTTACAATATGTGATTTCCACTGATCACCTGCTTTTAGGTGGAAGAAATTGGACACTTTACTATTGTGGTCCTTTAAAATTGATTGCCAGACTTATGTATATAAAAGGCAGGGAAATGTATTTCATGACTCATGAGATTACATTCATGTAAACCTTACCTGTTGATTTTTTTGCATAATAATGAGGCATAGGAACTGCAAGCAATCAACTATCAGTGGCTTTAACTCTTTAAAATATTTGATCACAATAGAATTAACTAATGGATAATGGAAATCATGAAGTGTGATCTGGTGCTTTCCCGGTGTATCACCTTAATGGAGTTTTCTTGAGTCATCCACTGGGTCCCAAGAAAACTTCATGGAAATGGAAATCATGAAGAAAACTCTAAGAATATCATGGAAAACTTAAGTACAATTTGAAATTGAAAATAAGGTTATAATAGCTTGACAATCCACAAGTACCCAATTATCCCTTCCTTTCTATTATACACCAATATCTTCCCATAAGTTACTGTGAATCATTGGCACACTACTGAACATGACGCTTAATAATGGGATGCAAATTTCAAACAAGCATCACCTACATTACCACTATTGCCGCCTTATTTCCAATATCTCTCAATGTATGCATTGAAATGATTGGTTTCAGTGAATTAAACTTAATACACATGAATATTGTTTTTAGTAACACTAAAATTTCCTTTTTCAATAACAGAACGCATAAAAAAATGTACTAGCACTAATCACTCTTAATTTTGAAAAACTTGGGGAGGCTCAACTTTATATTAATCATACAGTACCTGTTCATGTGATAACAACATATATTTAAGAAGAGACTCTAGGCTTTGATAAAATATCTGGAAATATTTTGGCACTCATCATAGAGGAAAATTGAATTCACATCAAATTCATGTGATGGATGAGAGATAGTGTGCACATATTGATGCATTCTGGATACAATGACCTATTCCTTTACTACACCATTGCTTTTGATTTTCAGGATAAATTGAAAACCATAAGATTGCTTTGCCTGGCTGCTAAAATCGGTGTCCATAAACATTATATATAGTCCTGAGAATTTCCAGGTGTCCACCCAGTTTAATCCTCCATAGCCGAACAACCCAAAAAGCTATAAGAGTCATTAGCTTTATATAAAGGTGTCTTCTAACTTTTTTTTTTAGTTTTCCATTAAAATACTTTTCTTTATAGAATTACCAACCAGGAGAGTGCATGTGCTTATGCATGAATAATGAGGAAAGAAAGCAATGCCTATATGAAGGGAAGAATTGGGATGATTCTACTTGTACCTGTCAATGTCCCCTGGAACAAGAGTGCACAACTGGTGAAGTATGGGTGCATAAGTATTGCAGGCAAGTTACCAAAATTATGATCTAACCAATCGTCATCGATTACCTTACTAAGAGTCTACGTAGTAATAGGTCTAAGAGTCATAATAATGTGAAAAGTTATCATAGGTAAAAATATCCCTGAAAGTATACATTCAATACTAAAGATTCTGTTCATCAGCTTACAAGCATAAATACTATTATTAAAAAAATGTCCAGTGAGCATCAATAAAAGTAAGAAAATAAGAAACAGGCAAGATGTCTAGAACTTAAAGCATGCCTCATATTTTAAGGTATTTCCTAATACAAAGGCGCAAATGAGAATGAAAATAGGAAGTACCAATGATCAAACTTGCATGTACACGAAAAGAGAGGGGTTGATTGGCCCCATTAGTCATCCCACATCAAAGAAACAGTTGACTGCCAAAGTCATCTTGCATCAAACACATTCAGAGCTTGGTACATATTGCCAATGCAGGCTATTGAACTCTTTGGCACTATATAGCTTTTCCAGATGGCTTAAAATATCCAATCAAACTTCTATTAAGCTTTCAAAATTTACCATTAATCAAAATCATATATATTTTAATTATTTTATTATTAATGATGGTCTACCAGCTGAGGTAGTTTTAGATGAACAAAGAGATCAATCACTGCTACACTTCTAAGCATCACCAAACATGAGTACGGATGCCAAAACACCCTCCACTATGATAAAATACTCTTCAAAGCTACATATCTTTTCCCTGTTTTTATACCATCTAACTTACCAAATATGTTCCTCTCCTTAACTCACTTACCCAACATTCTCCCCTCTATCACAGTCTTCAATACTCCATTGCTACTTTAAATATCTTGAATCAACTCTTCCTGCCCTCTTTGCGTTTCTCCCAACAGCCTTCTCACCTCCCCTACTATGCCTAGAACTATGTTAGTTTTTCTTTCCATTCATTTTACTTTTCTTCACCCCACCCACATTTCAAAGTTTCCAGTATATACCTATCCTCTGGTCTACATGAACAAGCTTCTGAGCCATACAAAACTATGAACCAGATAACCTTTTCACTTATCTTTTTTTTAGATCTTTATGCAATGCCCTTTTGATCAATTATATTTCTTACATATTAAGAAACACTATCAGTAATTCAAAACAATTGGAATCGAAAAAGCATTATCTCTAATACAGAACTATTACTACTTCAGAAGTACATACCTCTAAGGTTTAGTCATAGAGTGACAAAATGTTAATGGAAAACTTGCTTATTCTTTTCACCATTATTTTTGGCACCGCATTAATGAAAAAAATCATAAAATCAGACTGATAGAATGCAATATTCTTACTTGTTCAGAAAAGTGTAATTTTTCACTCATGCATTACTATTGTATGCTAAATTTACTGAGTACAATTGGGGTTAATTATTATTACAGCTTAAATACATTTATGTGTGGAGATTCACCCTGAATAGCATCAAGGACTTGACAGAAATTATGACAATAAATCCCTCAATTGCCAGTTGTTATACAGAGTATGTTGACTAATTAACCAATAAGCCACCTTCTTTCAAGGTGAACTTCAAATGGGTTTAGGAGTACTAATATTATAGAAAATAATTAGCCAAAATAAGTACCTCTTATATTTCATTTTCATAAAATATTTAAAATTCTTTGATATTTGCAGAGACAGACTTCATCCAATTCTTTTCATAGAATAATTATGTTGTAGGGTCTGGCAACAAACTGAATTGAAACAATCACCTGTAAATTATAAAAGAGAAATTTTATAAATTAGATTTCCATGCTTTTCTGGATTTCATGTATTAATTTTAAATTGCTACTTTTCCCTACAGCTGTGCCAAACTGATGGGAAATGATGGAGACAATGTAATAGCAACTAAATAGCTTTGAACTACATGTGCATCCATAACCATCATCATGAAACAAATATAATATTTCAGCAAAGAAAACTGTTAGTAAAATGTGTAAAATAAGGTTTTCACGTTTCATCATGTCTATAGAATTTTGCTGCAAGCACTTGGCATCAGGATCTCAATTTAGAATATTACAACAAGCCTCATCATTACCTTAATATAAGGCGACGATACATGGAATGCCCATATTTCAGCAGTAATTAACTGATAAAATGGCTTTTACTTTTACTCTATAATTAAAAAATTATGAAAGTTACACAGCTTTTGTTATTAACTAGTAGTTGGTTGCAAATTATACATTCTGTTTCACATTTCCATTGCATTTGCTAAACATTTATGATAAATGCGAAATTACTCAAATAAATCTCTTAAATCAAAGCAAATATATGATTAGTGATGTGAAATCATGAATTTTTATCACTTATTTCCATTGAAGATAAATTAGTACTATAAGGACTACAATTTTTCAGTAAAAAACTCCAAATTAAAATATTGATTGCATATGGCAAATTTTCATAGAACTTCGATACTTCTTTCCTTCTAAAAACTTGAACAAAAAATTTTCCGCCTGAATTCAATGGAAATAACAAAAATCATAATATTTCAAAGAAACTGCAGGAGATGCCACAACAGTAACTTTTAACGGAGTCATCCGCTTATGTGCATCTCATTGCAACAATGTCAGAGTGTGAAAATCAATCGCCTTGACCGAGATTCGAAGCTGGATCTCTCAATGTCCGGTCGAGTGCTTTAGCCAGTTGAGCTATCGAGGTATCCTCTTAAACTCTGAAATTTTGGGGGCTTTAAAGGAACAAGATGTTGTGACGAAATACCGTAATTAAAATGTCACAGGCATTCGTAGTCGTGCGCGACATGCCACAGTCCACGAGGTTAAATCCAACTTTCAACACAAAGGCTGTTTATACCTTGACAAATTTCAAAGAAACTGTGGGAGATAATCATAATAAGTGAGGAGAGAACAGGGAACATGATAGAGTGGGTAATCATAATAATAAGCTTGAAATTGGGTAAACTGTTTGTGGATATAAGGATGTGTTTCTTTTTGTTTCATGTTTTAAAGAATAAAATAGCATTTATTCACTTACAAGGATAAGTTAACAATTGACTCGGTGATAACACTACCCGAAAGTTTTTACCAAAGAGTTTCCATTGCTGATGCTTGAAAATAAAAACCACCATTTAGTCGATCACTTTAGCACCGTCAATAAATTATTCCGATCATTAAAACATCAGCTCACTTCTTCAGAGTCCAGAACTCCCTGGAACCTGCCAGGAAGGCAAGATGGATGGTTTCAGCCTGTTAACAAGGTGATATGATAGACATTATTATAGAAATTTAGTTATTCAGCTCACAGAAACCTCGATTCATGTCCAGTGAATTGAACCAATCTCACTTTTCTAAAAATAGTTACAGATCTTCAATTTACAAAGTGCATTCATGAAAGAGTGCAAGTTTCATCATCATGTTTGGTTAACGTCCTGTCTCCAAAATTAGTCCAAGTGTGGTCCCACAAGGCTGGACGTGCTCTTGGATCCATTGGTAGGTTGGTGGGAGGGAGGGCTGAGGCACTGTGCTTATCTAACTCATTTAATAGTGCCTGAAGTTTATCTGGAAACATCTCTGCTAAATTTCTTCTTTCACAGGGATCAAACTTCAAATTGAACAGGCATGGCTTGACTAGTGGCTTACATGGGATTGGTGGACCTACAACGAGGTTAATTTTGTCGTCAATTTCATCCAGTGAACTCTTTTTAAATTCACACTTCACTTGTGCTTTCTCTCTCAAGGAATGAATTTTATCACGATTGAGATAATGGCCAATGGAGTCCATTGCCAAGCTCACGTCACTCTTTAATATAAGATCCAACCTGTATCTGTAACTAGAATCTAAACCAGATGGACCATACCAATCATCCCAGGTGCCATTCATAAAAGTCCCTGAAAGAAAAAGATAAAATTTTAGTAAAAAGCTGGTTATGTCGATCTCTCAACATATAATCCCTCATAATTATTACTGTAGAAAATTAGTTCATGCATAAAAATTGAGTCTCTACTTCTAATATTTCAATGAAACAAATCTTATGTACACATCCATCTTTCCAGATAATGTAACAATAGTGGAAAGGACTATGTGCTCTTCAGAAGATATTGTGATTGAGAATCTAAGTGAAAAAGATAACAGCAAAGAAAGGGCGTATATCTTTCAAAACGAAATACTTTGAACTTTTCTTTCTAAAATTCTCATAAATCAAAGCTAAAACTAAGAACAATCTCAGGTCAAACCAGAAGTTTTGGCATTCAGCAGTATTTTTATATCGTTACCAAATACCTCTTACTTGATGGCATACTGGTGAACTGGAAGTAAATATATTGGAAGCAATATCATTATGGGTCTCCCTTTCAATCTTCCAGTTCGGAAAATGGATAAGTGTTGGCTGGATACAACTTCAGAATGTCAACTTATGATGCCTCGCAGGTATGAGTGGTGCAAGGTCAGTTACATGTATAATGAAGGTAAGGGCATGCAAATGCAACTGAGGCCATAAGTAAGGATGTAGCCCAGTAAGTCAACCTGGGTGGCAATGGGATGAGACCCTCGAGACCAACAAAGGGGTGAGGATGACTGGTGACCAGATTGTCTGATATGTTAAAAAGACCTGAGAGGTCTACCGGAACAGAGACTACCCAGCAGCTTAAACAATGAAGGGAGGAGGTTGAAATATATGGGCTCACTCACAACAATGATTTTGTTTAATTGAAAAGGAAGATTTTCCACATACAAACTGCACAGTGTAATTGATTGGAAAATATTGGGCTTTCATCTAATACTGTATTTGGATCCAAGAACCATTCCAGGGATTCCAAGAAATCCAAGAGAAAAAATAACCAATGAGTTATCCAATTGAATATTTCTTTTTTTTAAGTTATGTGCAGTCTTAGTTTTCATATGGAAATAAAATAATTAATTAAGGAAAAATAAAGATGAATTTCTCTTCAGAACTGGGCTTTACAAGAGAGGGAGGGGATTTAGAATGATATCAAAACCAAATGGGCATTACTCTTTCCAAAAAATAAAAGATAAAATAGGTGAATTTTTTCTAGGAGTATTTTACTTTAAAGGGAATGCCTCGTACTACTGTTTCCATGCACAGCATATGCCATACCATGCAGCATATGCTTTTAACAAATAAGCACGCCATTTGTAAAGGAAGAAACATTTATTGAAAATGAATTTTTACTCACCCACGGTAACTTTCCAATCACCACTAATTAGGGCCGCCTCATTCGTTTTGCTGTCAATATTCAGCAATGCTTCTGTCCTATCAGTAGGAATGTCTTCCGATAATGCTCTCCATGAATCAAATCCATCCAAAGCATGCAATCCCTTTGTGGAGCCATTCACAGCAGATATCAATGTGGGCAACCAATCAGATATATGCAAAAACTGTTCAGATACTCTGCCAGATTTCTTGAAAAATGGACTCCATATAAGTGCTGCTCCCCTTGTGCCACCCTGCCACAAGGTTCGTTTCCCCTTAAAATGTAATGAGGTGCATTGGAAAGGTTGTAGAACTTACTACCTTATTTATTAAGGTGGTAATTCTAAAAGTAAAATAAACATTAAGTTTGAGAACATAGGCTAGAACAGGCGGCAAAGTTCAAGTATTTTGAAAGTGTTCATGAGGGGAGTGGGCAGATTAGTAAGGAAATTTTAAGAATTGATTTGAATACAGAAATTGTTACAATGAGGCAGGAGTTGATGACATGACATTTAGTTTAGATATAAAGGAAAGATCACGGAAAATTTTAATATGGAGAATGGTTACATATGGCTTGAAAGCTTGGTCTTTGCTGCAAGAGTCTAAACATACATGCAGACTGTGTGCTTGTAGACTGTATGATTTTGAGATGCAGGAGTGGAAAGAATGGAAAAAATAAAATGGATTGAAAGAAAAGGCAACAATGAAGTTTAAGCTATCATGGATGAAGAGAAACGTTTGTTGGGAGAAATTCAAAGAAGGCAGAACAAGTGGATGCAGGGGATACTTAGTAGCAATGGGATGTTGAAAGTGGTTATATAGGGAAGAAGGTTGTAAAAGTCATGTGGAGGGAGGAAAAGAATAAACGCTTTGGATGAAAATAAAGGAGGCAGAAAGTATGTTAAACTAAAGAATGAGTTATTGTCGTACGCTAAGTGTGTAGTACCAGGGTCCATGAAAAATCAACCTTAGCTCAGTAGACTATTGATAAAAAAATTAAGTACCTAATTTTTTTATTAATAAGACACCTCATTTTCATTCACAATGCCAAAATTATGGATTCATGAGTTAATGCATATGCCTATAAGAATTTCATGAATTATTACAAGCCAATTATGAGATATGGTCCCCAATCAATCTATGAGAAGTCTCAGTTCTAACTATAAGTAGGGATATATTCTATTGTTTCAGGCTTCACCGCGTGGAAGTATTTAATATCCATTACTAAAAAAGAAAGAAAGACTCGTACTTTTCCACAGATTTTATTATACGGTACAATGTGTTTCACCAACTTGCGGCATCATCAGGTACAAATTTGCAAAACAGACAGAGCAAGCATATATACCCTCAGGACAGAGTGGGGGCGGGGAGGGTTGGAAGGATTTGAGAGGGGTGGGGGCTCGCAGGTGCATTGATGGATTGTTTTGACCATTTCCAGGCTAGTTTTTCTGAGAGGAGTGGGGAGGGGTATGGGAACAATTGCTCGTTACAAAGTGTCGTGTTGGGGTTTACCAAGTGCCTTCTAATCTCTAATTGCTCGAGAGCATCCATTTTTAATCCTTTTGGGAGTGTGTGTAATATCTCTGGGACAAAGTCACTGCTGTGGTTGAATTCTAGTAAATGCTTGGCGAAGAGAGAGTTGTTATTCTGATTTTTGTGACACCTAGCGTGTTCCTTGACTCGTAACTTGATATTCCTGCCGGTCTGGCCGACATAAACGCTGTTGCAATCCTCGCATTTCAGTTTATAAATGCCTGATTTGAGAAGGTTATCCTGGGTGTCTTTTCCATTGGCTAGAAGTTTGGAGAGGGTTATGGGTGGGTAGAAGGCTGCTTTGAGTGAGGTGGGTAGGCAGTTGGAAATCCTATATGAAAGATCTCCCAGAAACGGGATCGAGCACCACTTAAAATCTTTAGATGCTGTGGGCTGTGATACGAAAATGCTTTTTATTGGAACCAACCGACAGTTAGACTCCTTCCTTAATTTCCTAAACACTCTTCATCGGAATATCTCCTTCTCCATGGAAAAAGACGTCAACGGCACCATCAACTTCCTCGACTTGACAATCACAATTAGGGATAATAGACACGAATTTGCAATTTATAGGAAACCCACATATACAGACCATATAATTTCTAATGATTCTGCACACCACTTTTCTCACAAACACGCAGCCCTCCACTCCATGATCGACCGCCTCCTACACATCCCCCTTTCCCCCAAAAACTTCAAAATTGAACTCGTGAATATCACTAATATAGCTACCAACAATGGTTTCAACCCCAAACTAGTTGACACATTACTACGGAAAAAACAAAAAGCAATGGCCATAAAAAGCATTTTCGTATCACAGCCCACAGCATCTAAAGATTTTAAGTGGTGCTCGATCCCGTTTCTGGGAGATCTTTCATATAGGATTTCCAACTGCCTACCCACCTCACTCAAAGCAGCCTTCTACCCACCCATAACCCTCTCCAAACTTCTAGCCAATGGAAAAGACACCCAGGATAACCTTCTCAAATCAGGCATTTATAAACTGAAATGCGAGGATTGCAACAGCGTTTATGTCGGCCAGACCGGCAGGAATATCAAGTTACGAGTCAAGGAACACGCTAGGTGTTACAAAAATCAGAATAACAACTCTCTCTTCGCCAAGCATTTACTAGAATTCAACCACAGCAGTGACTTTGTCCCAGAGATATTACACACACTCTCAAAAGGATTAAAAATGGATGCTCTCAAGCAATTAGAGATTAGAAGGCACTTGGTAAACCCCAACACGACACTTTGTAACGAGCAATTGTTCCCATACCCCTCCCCACTCCTCTCAGAAAAACTAGCCTGGAAATGGTCAAAACAATCCATCAACGCACCTGCGAGCCCCCACCCCTCTCAAATCCTTCCAACCCTCCCCGCCCCCACTCTGTCCTGAGGGTATATATGCTTGCTCTGTCTGTTTTGCAAATTTGTACCTGATGATGCCGCAAGTCGGTGAAACGCATTGTACCGCATAATAAAATCTGTGGAAAAGTACGAGTCTTTCTTCCTTTTTTAGTAATGGATATAAGTAGGGACTTTAGATGAACGATTGTCATGATGAAACATGGCAACTGATTAGGCAAGCTAAATAAATAACTCCTCAAGTGACCAGTTAAAAGCAATTAATTTATAAGATTAGGTCTTTTGGTGAAATGTAATAATATACTGTAATTGAATAAACATTTAATATTGCATAGATATTTCTTATGGCTCTCTCAAAATTTATAAAACACTTTCCTATGTAAAATGTGTGCTATTTGCATAAGAATGCAATGCTAATTGATGGCACTTGACAAAAATAGATATTGAAATCATTTTTTTGTTCAAAATGGAAATTGCACAAACAATGGTCACTGCTTGGTTACCGCATAAGGAAAAGTTAAAGTAATCTTGAGAAAGTAAAGTAAAATGCTGAGAGTGAAACCAATGTATGATATAATTTCAATGAATTAGTTACATGGATAACACAGTTATTGGCAAAGAATCTAAAAATATGAATAATACCAATAAACTATATAGCCTGTAATAATGTCAAGTTACCCTAGAAGTGAGGGTCAAAATGGATATATCTATTATATCAACTTCCTTGAATACAGTAGATGCTGTATACTAAGCAGACTGAACTAACAGCTCTTATTATGAAAGAGTACACATGGGCACTCGTCGCAATTGAAATGAATAAATTTTCCCTATTTAGACATTTGTAGATGCATTAGTTGTGCATGTGTGTCAAAAGTGAAAGTACACATGATAAATACATGGAATTCAGCTATTATTATTTTCTCACCCCTCTCAAAGGCCAGTTGGAAGCAGCATTCATATCAAAACCAGCAGCAGCACCACCATTATCTGTGGTAAATATTATAATGGAGTTATCCAACATTTTATTCTCACCTAGAGCCTCCACTACTTTACCCACAGATACATCCAGCTCATGAAGTATTGCTGGAATCAAAAACGAAACGAGTACATAAAAAACACAAACCCAAGAACTGCAACTGAAACACTAATATTGAAGGAACAGAAAAATCAATAAAAACTAAGAATAATCCTAACCCTTAGGAATAATTGTGATTTTTCTATCATTGAAATTTCAAGTAGTCACTATTTCTGCTGTGGTATCCTATGTGATATGAATCTATCTTATTATTAATAATATCATATTGTTAAAACATTGACCTTAGAACAATAATTCTTAAGTACAAGGTAACTAACCTGCATAACGTCTCCGTTTATAATCTTTTATGTATGAAAATTTATCTACAGTCTCATCTGGTGCTGGAAGAGGATTGTATGCATTTCCAGAATGCACAGCAGTGTGGGCAATGTACAAAAATAGAGGTTTTGCTTTACCACCAGTATCCTTATCTTTTTTAGGATAATTATGTTTAGTTCCATGAGTGTTGATTATTTTCACTGCCTCCTCAGTGTAGAATGTTGTTGAATACTTTCCATGAACATCCCAAGCAGGTTCCAATCCCCTGTGCATGTCCAGTCCCCACAATTCCTGAAAATACCCCATTTGATTAATGATTCAGCTTAATTTCCATTTAATAATATATATTTTTATCAATAGAACTGCTCAAAAAGTTACGGTGACCATTATTTATGCATGGTAGCAGGTTTCCAACGCAATAAATATAACAATTTTAATGCAGAAATAGCAAATACTTATATGCTTTCTTTTTACAGTTAATGTCTTACATTTTAATGCCTTTTAAATAAAAAGTTTTCAAAATTAAAAAAAAAACTTAAACATGCATACCATAAAATTCAGTGATTGTTCACTGCCAACAAATATGCTTTTTATTATCTAAATTACTTCAGAGATTTTTCATTATAGATTTTCCCTGACCAAAAATTAAACCATAAACCTTTCCCTTCCACAAGATTATTTCCTCAAAACAACTAAAACACCTAAGCTTTGCAATTCTGAGTCCATGCAAGTGGGAATTAAGCAAACAAACTGCACCCATCATAGATGACTAGGTGAAATGAAGGGAAATTGATAGTGACCTTGTGAAAAAATCCAGCAAGGTGGATTAGTCGGAACAATGAAGATATTGTTGTGATTCAGGTATACTTTGTGAAATGATGTTTATGAGGATCTGAAGAGCAGCAAATGTTAACTCCCCAAGAAATTAATGAAGAAATAAACCTGAACAACATTTTTGAGGTAGCAATCTCTGTAGAAAAGTATAAAGAAACATATCTTCAGAATATGGCCAGGAGTGGGAATGAAGAAATTTAGAAAATTTATGAAGATGATAATATGAAAAACATAACTGAGACCAATTCCCTTCCTTTCTCTCTCTCTTAGTGACCAGCAAGTGTTCTCGCAACTGAGATCAATGCTTTACCAAAATAACTTCCAGCATGAATGGAAATATTGATACGCTTGGAATTTTCAGAGAAGAAAATATGGGATATGCACTATATTCCTCTATGCTGCCTCAGCCTTTGAGAGTCAGGTGTTGATAATATGCCGAAATAGTTGGGTATACTCTTAGAACTGCCCATTTCCTGGAAAAAAAACATAGGGCTCCAAACATTCAACTAGGCAACTAACATTATATTTGCTAAACATTTTGAAAAACTGTATTTCCTTGAAGGAGACCACTATTATGAGAATTCAAATAGTTTTCGTAAATGTCTCGTTTTCCTTATGATTTAGTTTCATATATCAATACACTTTTATCAATGGATGAAATGGAACCTTAGTCAAGAGAGTCAAAATTATTGTCATCATCAAATTCACATGATACCAATTGCTAGAGTTACCTCTTCAGTGGCAGAATGATCATAATAATCTTGCTGGCCAGTCCAATGTCCCACATGAGAATCAAACCCACGATATTCTGGAGTATATTCTTTCAAATAAAATCCAAGATGCCATTTTCCAACAGCATGAGTTGAGTAGCCTAATGTTTTCAAGTACTCTGGTAAAATTCGTTCAGAAAGGGGCAGCCCTCTGGCTTCCCAATTTAGCAGCACAAAATGTTGCATTCCTGAAAAAGAGAATTCATATTAGTGAAAATGAACATATTAGAAAGAATAACAATTAGCTAAATTAGATCCATTCCAATATATCTTAAAATGATAAAGCAGAAAAAATGCTTTAAGTTCAAAAATTGAACTTCATACGCTAATTCTGAAAAGATACAAACTGTGGACACGTTTGCCATCTTCTGGTTATTTGTAAACCTGCCATTAATGTCTAGCTACGGCCGCACTAATTAATAATTTCCAGCAACCCCACATACCCTTTTAAAAATGCACGTTTAAACTATTTACACTAATTTATCCTCCAATTATGTGGATTTCTGTCAAACAAACATCATGTACTATGAGGAGTTAACAACACTATCAAAATGGATTGACATCAAGTATTAAATCGTAAAACCTTGTGGGATAGAGATCAGAAGCATGTACAATTTATGTGATATACCCGCATTATACGGATGCGGCCGTTGATTCTGCACCCATACATTTTTTCTTGTCACAATCTGTCATTCATTAAAAGTATTTCTAGGTAATTAAGCATTTCGACTCCGAATTAATGGTACCAAATGAGACAGCCGTTTATATAGGATATTTTGAAGAGCTGCCTCCGACGCTGAAACAATTGCTGAGTGGGTGGCGCATTTTCGCATTTGAGCGTTATTTAAATGGTTATTTCGTAATAAGGACTTCGGAATCTTTTCAAGTCTTACCGATTTACATTCCCACTTCACTTATTCGTCACCATTCCTATTAGCTTTATGATAGAAGGAATTCCCTTTACAAATGTTATCTTCGGCCCCACACCTCGGGACGATGGTGGCCGTGTTATTTTAAGGGAAATCAAAGCCAGAGCTCCTTAAATAATATCCTTATTTCCGAAAATTTTCTGTTACTCACGTTTTTACTTGAAATTTTCCGTCATTAAATTGAAATTTTGATCGAGCGAGTTATTCTTATCACATGAACAAAGCGCTGCTTTCAAAATTAATGAATTAATTATGAAAGATGAAATTTATTGACGGGATAATTAGGTGGAAATGTATGCTCTCCAGCTCACGTCGCGAATCTTGTCCCGGCTCGGAGTAGTCTCCTCAATGGTAAGTATGTAATTGTTCATTATGTACTGATCGATTATTTAATGTTTAAGGGCAACGGCTACCAAACCTTATTTGCCATTTCGAAATTTCATCAGTTTTTCTTATGATTGTTTATCCAATTGGGGTTAACATTTATAAAACAACGGAAAAAAATTATGACCTACTTGAAAAATCGTCAAAAAGTAACTAAATAAGACTGTAAAATATGCAAGGAAGGGTTTTTGGTGCATATTGAAGTATTTATAAAGAGGAAACAGGCTAATACGATTACATTATATCAATTTTAACTTCCAAATCTATCAAAAAATAGTCAACAACAGTGATAACTAATAAACCACAAAGTAAATTTTGCATCATCAAAGGTGTTCTAATACAAGCATAAGCAACTGAAGAATGGTGAAAAAGAAAACAACTGCATACGTGAAGATCAATTTCGGTTTAGGGAGGTGAGGTGAGCATGTAACATATTCAAAGTAATGGGAGTATTTGTGGAAAATCAAGCTGTACTTGTTTGCTTCATTAATATCAGGGTTTTGAGGAAAAGCAGAGACAAAGCTAATACATGTATTGCAGAATTAGGAGACTGAAAGCATAAATGCATATTTAACATCTTGGTATGGATTAATCTGCCTAATGTGTGTTGTATGCAAATCAGGGTGACAGTCATAGTCACAGGAGTAAAGCAGTGTTGTATATTATCACCTGTCTTTTTTGAATCTAGAGGCTGAGGGAATGGTATGGAAAGCATGGCGTATTGTAATAGGCTGTGAATGGTAATTAGAGTAGTATTGGTGCTGATTAAGAATTGCTGATGATACATATTTAGCGAGTCAGTCAAGGAATCAGTGGATGGTATTGCCTTTCTCTTAATAATAAAGCTATTAAACTTTCCCAAGAAGCAACCCAATCCCCGTATGGCATTGGAATGTACTTCCTCATGAAGTAATTCATCACGTCAAACCCACAAAAAACGATTTTACATAGTATTTGTCACATGTAAAGAAACACTGGCAAAAAATACCCCACATGCATGTTTTAAAACTATCTCAGCTTTTGGGTTCTGATTGCTTTCTTACCTGTGTGAATAGGATATTTCCCAGTCATTAATGCACTCCTGGATGGGGTGCAAAGGGGGGCGACATAGTAATTATTTAAAATAATTCCCCTGTACGCCAGTGCATCGATATTGGGAGTAGGGATTTCGACTGAGCCATGGAAACCAACATCATTCCATCCCTAAAGAGGTTTTTAGAACCCCAGGAAAAAAAATAATTAGTATATCATAGTGTAATTATATCTCAAATATGATAAACACTATAACTAATAAGGAAAATAAGTAATTGAAGAGGAAAACTATAAATATATAATCCAGCATAATTATTTCCAGAATATTTGGAAGCATAATAATTAAATGTCCAAGACATGGTGCAGGTAGGATTTCAATCTGGGAAGAGGTATATGTAATTTTCACGGTAGAAAATTGTAATATATAATGTTTTAATTTACCATTTACTGGACACACAAAGAGCATCATTTTCTTCAATATAATACAATGAAGGATCATTGAACTTTGCCAATTATTGGCACCTAAAGTTATCACGGATCATTTTACTCCAGACTTTTCTCCAGAAATTAAGAAGAGCATTTGTCAATTCAAACTCAGTACTTAAAAGAAAAATTTTGAGCTGATCAGTTTTCCTGGTATAAAATATTAACCGTTATACTTTCATATCCCAAAATGATAAAGTAGACAAGTGAAAAATATCATAAGTGACAATTGAAATTGTGTTCGGTTTATTTCAAGTGAATGCAATGGGAAAGAGAGAAAAAAAAAAAGTTCAATTTCATATTCTGAGGAAAGAATTATTCATTAACCAAAAAGATGGTTTTTAAAACTCATTAAAAAGTCTGTTAAAATTTTTAATTCATCTTAACACGCAACAAAATAACGTTTTTCTTTAATTTTCATCCTTAAAAATATTTTTCTTTAATCTTCTACTGCAGACAATTTCCAAAGGAAGGAGCATAGTGAATTCCATGAAATTAATTTGCTCTTTAAATATATTGAAACAAAATAAAACACTTATTTTTTCCATAGTGTAAAATATTAGCAAAACACCATAATTCTGTCACATTAAAACTCGGGTTTGAGCTCAAAAACCTTTAATGCCATTATAACCTGCATTGGATAAAATTCAATTTCTTTCTTAACAAAAATGATTTCCTTGATATCTGCCCATATAAACATGTATTAGCCACTACTATTTTAAATAAAATAGTTTCTGGCATCACTTGGTGGAAAATCTTCATATAGAACTTGAAATTAAACCACTTGGCTTTTCCACATTTCAGTGTGAAAAAGCCAAGTGGTTTAATTTCAAGTTCACTACTATTTTGTTGACTTCTAGATTTTGATGGGAAAATGTAAAATGGATTTCAATATCAACGAAATTTGACTGGCTAGAATGATTCAAGGGAAGAAAATTACCATTACAAAAACCTTATCTTTGTCCATAATTTATAACAACCAGTGTATTATCGGTGCCTGAATTTCAGGCAGTGAGCATAAATAATTCACATTGACACATTGATAGTTTGTATGCATCAAATTTAATAGTGACCATTTTTGTAACACAGCAGGTATCCAGAGAAAATGTTTAGACACCACTCATCATTAACAAAAATACATGTGGTACCTACCAGGTCATCAGCAATGATGAATATTATGTTCGGTGGTTGTTTGGAGCTCTGTGCTAAACTTCCCTTAATAAAAGCACACGTCATCACAATTTGAAGTAATGCCCACCACGCCTTCATTGTATACAGGTATGTTTGTCAGGAATTTAAAATATTGTGGATGGTAGACATGCAGCTGAAAATGAAAATTCAAGGGCCTTAAGTATAAAAAATAGTGCGAGCAACAATTCAAAACATTGGATCCATAGCTAAAGTGGCTAATTTCATTGCTTAAAACAACACCAAAAGTTAATACTTTTATCAACAAAAACCCAATGCTTTCCTAACTTTGACTTCCTTATACTTTGGCATTAGTATATACAGTGTGGATGGATAATTGCGATGGCATGGGTTTTTAAGTTACCATCAAAGTAATGATAAGAAAGACAATGGAAGATCAGTGTAGAGGTAGTAATAGATAGGAAATATACATACATATAAAAAAAATCCATGGGCAGCTGATTATATGAATTTGATTTGTGAATGATAGAGGTTCAGTGTTTTTTAGATGACCAAGCAATAGTGAGTCAGACAGCCAAGCGATTTTAGTTATTATTGAGTACTTCACAGGAACAATGCAAGAGATATGGGATGAGGATTAACCACAAGCAAACAAAAGTAATGAGATTCTTGAGTAGTTGGAACACTGAGTTAAACATTAAAATTAGAGAGAATACACAAGAGTAGATGATATGTAGTTCATGTATTTGGACAGAATTTTAGAGGAAAAGGGGCATAATAGGGGGGATTTCAGCAGGTGAATTGCATTAGTGAATGAGACATTTACTAAAAGAGAGAATTTATGATGGGTGAGCTAAGTATATCTGTAAAGAAAAGATTTGTTAAGTGCTTTAAGGATGTGAGGTCAGGTTTTTGCGGCAAGTGGACAAGAATAAATTATACCTTTTTGAGATGCGGGTGTGGTGAAGACTGGATAAAATAGGTTGGGCAAAGAGAGGAATCCAAAAAAGGCAGAGAAATTCACTGGAGGAAATATCAAAAGGGAGTGTTATGTTGAAGGCCATGATATAAAGGAGAGGCCTAGGTAAGTGGAGCATAAGGAATAGAGGGTGTTTTGTAGACAACATGAAGGCTGGCAGAACAGTCAGGCAGGACAAATGAAAGAAATTTCTCACAACACTTAGAAGTAAATGGTGATTAGCATCCATCCAAACTCTACTTTAAAATAGGTTGAATATCTTCAATCAAGAGTTGGTGAGTCAGATATTATACTGGAGTTCATTTAAACATAATACTGTGAAATAGACTAAAATAAATGAAAATTAAACAGAAGTGATAGGATTGAGAAAAAAATAGCACTGCTAAATCAAGTGTTATGGAGGTTGGATCAAGATATCATTAGTAATTTTGATAAAAAATTCTTAATTTGTAGTCTTAAGTCCACCCTATCATATGCTTGAAGTAAAGCAAAATCTTCCTGAGCCAGTTTTCATAAAAATTGGTACAGAAAATATTAGGTTTTATGAATGCTCTTATGGCAGTGAAGGACTCCCACCCAAAAGAAGATTTATGGATTAATGATTCAAAATTAATATTTTCCTCATATAAATTTCATATCATGAGCACAATAATATGAGTTCCAAGAGTATTAATGTAATAGCTGTTAACAATTAAATCACAATTCAAATTTGATGCACCCTATGCCATAGAAAAAATTACTAATTTAATTTGCACTCTCACTCTTTAGGAGAATACCTGGAAATATTTTTCAGGATTTTTATCCCCCTATCATCTGTTTTCATTTAATATGCAATAAGAATATGTTAGACTTAAGATAACCATTTATTTAGCAACCTTTAAACAGGAATTACGGCTTGTTAAACCAAAACCATTGCACGAGTGTACTCAAACAAAAATAGAGTTATTGTTAAATTCTGATGTAGGTGGAAAAATATTTTTTCAACTCCTGAGCAATCCGTATTTTGAAAATCAGTTATCAATTTTAATTAGCTTTAATTATTAGTAAATTATTATTTTTTTCTTTTAGTTTGTGGGGTATTTAGTCCTACTGAAAGTTACTAAATCTCTCTCCCCTTATCTAACGTCCAATTATATCCCCTAAAGTCCAATTATATTATCAAGCTCGACCTTCTTTAACACACTCTCACATGGTCAGGGACAAGGAGAACATTTTCAGTTAGAAAAATAGAACGTCATTCGCAGTATTTACAGTGTGGTTCATTTAAACTACTGGTGGCACAGCAGTAGCACTCCCAACTTGAACGCATCAAATTACCATCAAGAGGACAGGTGAGACGAATCACCAATGTAGTTTACTGAAGACTGCGTACATAGTATTAATGCCAAGAAGGAATAAAAACATATCTTTCCGCTGGATAATTGCCTTCGCAGTTACCGCCGCAAACCGTTCCCATTTCATAATGCCGTCAATGACAACATTGCCCTGAATTTATTTTTATCATTATAGGATATATTTTTTCCACTTGAACGTCTTGGATAGCCTACTTTATCCTGCTAAATGAAGCAATGGGCTTATCGCAATAGTCATGTTGTACTCGTAAATATACATACATGAGCATTCCTTGCCTAAGTAAAAAAGAAGGTACAATACGTCACGATGTGTCAATTCTTGTTTCTTGAATCATTCATGAGGGGAGTATCGTTGACAACCACTCACATGAATTGAATATCGGAAATCAATGCTGAAAAAAGCAATCAGAATAAATTTCGTAATGATCGTTGAAGCATAAATCTTTTACTCTATATTTTTATTTTAATTGGCTAATATTTTTATCGGTGGATACGGGGAATATTGAGCGCCATTGGACTGTGTAAGACTGCGGTAGAAGGTGGAAAGTTGGGTAGACGAGGTACAGGTAGAAAAAGTGATGGCATGTTTAAAGGAGTGAATGGAGGAAGGAAGTATGCAGAAAAGAAGAATGGCTTATTGTAATGCAGTTTTTCTAGTATTTATCAAATGGCGTGTTAGACGGGGCTTATAAATGTAGCAGAGCTTAGGAATCCATTTTGTTTCCATCAAAAACCTACCTTGGCCGGCAGACAAATCTTAATAATAAAAATATTTTTCTCTTTTGATTTACATTAAAATACGCGAGCGTTAGAAAAGCAAGAGATGAAATTCGAAGAGGGAAAGAGAAAGTGGATAAGCATGCGTATTTATTGACAGCGGGCTAAATTTACTAAATCCTGAGTCAGAAGGGAGAATGTTAAACAAGGAGGAAAAGGGACGGAAAGAAGAGATATTTTGGATGGTGACTCTTTAAGCAATTGCGATTTCGGTAGCTATTGACTCAAAATGTAGGGCGGCACTCATTTTTCGGAATTAGAGAGGCACTGGAATCAAGTGGTCAGACATGATCGATTTGATGAAAGAACATTTGTTTCAATCTGGTTTTTGTACGACCCGCCATAGTCGTCCCATGCGCAGCTGGAGCATGATACGCGTTTGGCGAAACAATCCTCCTAAGGATATTCATATATATTCTTTTTTTGGAAACACTAAGAGTGAAAATTACATTCACTTTATCGTATTTCGACGCCTCTATAGATATAAGTACTTGCACGCGTTTTGCTTCACGCATGCCGCGGCCAGCGCCGAGCGGGTTGCAGGACGCAAAAGACGCTATTCGCCACCCACCCGCCGTCAGCGCCCCCTTCCCCGAGTACTATGCATTAATGTCATTTGGCACTATGAGCGTGAACACTGGCAAGTATAGGTTTATTCAACACTCTAACAAACAAATATATTTTTTCAGCAAACGATTTTATAATAATTATTATGATGGATCTATTGGTGCTTCTGTATCAAATAGGGGAATTTGTCTACCGTCACTGCGTATTATCTTCAGCGTTCACATGTGTGGGCATGGAAACAACACATTTTTTATCTGTCTGTGATTTGTTGTCGGTGAGTAAGGAGCCGATGTGTCGAAGTTTCGAAGTGATGTTGGCATCAACCCTATTGATCTGAAATGAAACGAGGTTCAATATTTCAAAATTTCCGGCTGTGCAATAGATAGTATGTGTTTTCTTTTACCACTTGAGGATCAACAATTTTGCTCGTTAGTGGTGCTCTCAAGAGACTACTTAAATAATCGGAAATGAGGAAATTTCCTCGAGTAGGAAAAATTGGTACGATAGAAACAGTGGAATGATGTTGTGAGCAGTGGAGAAGTGTTTGCAGACATGAGAATGACCTTTCTTCGATTATGATTACGATCGCACTTTCTAAAGAAGTATGAATATGAAAATAATTTTGACAAACTATTTGACAAGCAAAATGAATATACATTGTAAGAGCTTGAAGAAGAGGAAAGCAATGCTAAGAAAACGGGGGAGCTGAAGTAATGGAGAGAAGAGATACTAGTTATTAGGCTTACGCGGACTTCGTTCATTTTCAATAGATGCTGAGGACGCGAATATGTATAGGGAATCGTCCAAGAAAGTGAAGAAAGAGAGATAGAAATAAAATGTGTTACAAATCAGAGGAAAGATTGAAGAAGCCCATTATATCAGGTAACAAAAGAGGGAGTATAGTTTTGTTTAAAGTATATTTGACATACCTACAGTCAATGCATGCAGATCATATGTATGACAGGAACGTCGAGCAAGGTTGTTATTAAAAGATAAGTGAAAACTTATATTTGAAGCGTGGCTTTTGACGGTTCGTAAACTTTGTCGATGAAGCGAGATGATTGGCGTGTATTTGAGGCTTTTGAGATGTGGGTAGGGAGAGCAATGGAAAAAGTAAAATGCATATAAAGGAAAACAGGTAAAAAGGTACTACAATGCAACAATATCAGAGTGTAAAAATCATTCGCCTTGACTGGGATTCAAACCCAGATCCCTCAATATCCGGTCGAGTGCTTTAGCCAGTTAAGCTGTTGCAGCATATTCCGCAGTTTCTTTGAAAAAAGGTACTAGTAAAGGTACTATTGGGGGAGGAGAAAGGATTATTGGGAAACCTCCGAAGGTGTTTGATGAATTGGTGATGATTAAAGGTGATAATGAATTTAATTGGTGATGGAATGTTCAAGGATTTGAATGAGGGGAGAACCTAAGGAAGGGAGGAAGGGGGAGGAAAAGAATAGGCATGCTGGTTGGGATAAAGGGAGGTACAATAAAGGAGGAATCGAAGAAGTGTTAAGTACCGTGTACGGTGTCACATTGTGTTTTGTTGGGCGAGGCTCATTTCTGTCGCGATAATTTGTCCGTATATACGAGTATCATATGTTTCCAGCCATAACTTACCTTAAACAGTAGTCTATCAGGCATTATACCCCACATTTCATCCTCGTTTCTGAGAGCGGTTTCCCTACTATGACCAGAATGACAGGTAGTACTCTCGGCATTTGGGTAAAATATTTTTTTAAATAAAAAAGCAACAAAGGAAATATTTCCTAATCAATTTCTGATACCATGAATGATTATTTTATGGAAGGAAATGAATAGCCGTAATAATCAATGCAGCATGGCAGTTTGGTTCAGTAATATGTGGCTTTGAATTTGAAGAAAATTATGCGATTTACCGCAAACATTAATTTGAAAATTATAAGTATAAAGCTTTCTTTACACGAAATTTTATAGATACTACGGAGCATGGAAGGGGAGAAATAAGCGAATCGACCGAGGTTCCTTCAAAAACCCTAGCCAGCGGGAAATACTCAAATGCACAGGGAATTTTAAAATGGCGAGTTAAATCAAATCCCATTCTTTGATAGCAAAATCAACCTGCAACAGAACAACAAATGCCAGGCCACTGTTTTGAAATTACTGCGAAGGGTGTTAAATAACACACCGCGTGGTGGTCATCGGAAATTAATTAAATTGAAAACCAGCCCGAGTGCCAAAATTGTAGGTTGTGTTGTGAAATTAAATGAAACACGATCGAGGCGCCACTGCTGAACCCTAGAGCATAAATAGATGGAGCAATAAGCGATTGGGTAGGTAACTCTCATTCTAAGCCTGCATAGATAACGAATTTTGCGATTAATTGACGAATTGCAATTAAAGAATGCATGTCCTCGAACTTGTACTGCTAATCGAATTTATTCTACAGATATGGACCTCGAAAAAAGTATAGTATTACCAAGAATGCTTGCGTCCCAGGGTCAGCCTATTCTTCCGTGTCCTCAGATATATTTCTCCTTCCTTTAATGCGTCGTACATGGGATTTTCTGCCTGTGCACACTTTAATATTCTGAAATGGTAAGCTGCCACACCAAATCGTTTGTCATAGGCGTAGGCCAGATTTTCGACCAGATTCGAATAATGTTAAACCATGGACGTGGAACAGATGCATATAAATCATCGAATCGGAGCGAACACAGTCTAGGATACACCACGATTGAAAGCGAAACCGAGAAGCACTGTCCGTCGGTTAAACCGGTCGATACCCTGGAGTCCAAGTTTGCTCATATTACGCAACAGGCTCGTTTAAACTGGCTCCACAGAAATGGCTGCTGCATGTGTGTAATATCGGTTTCTATCCAGCGCGGTGTGAGATCTTTTCGACGCTGCATGAAAACCCGTGGCAACCTTTTCTCCCCCCTCCATGGCATGCCATACCACACGGAAATTGCCCAAAATCAAATTTTCATCCTATTCACAAGAAAATTCGCACTTAATCACTTTAGAGGTTTCCTAATCAAATTATCTGCGCCGTGATATCGAACGAGACAAGTATGCGTGATGGTTTCTTTCAATCTTAGCGTATGGGAATCCCTTAATGCTCAGCGACGATCTCCTGATCCCACGAGGAAACCTTCGACAGGTCCACTGATTTCTTCAATCCCCCAATCACACTCGTGCCCGGCTGGGTCATTTACACGAAAATAAGCAACAACTGCATTTTATCATTCCTAGGCATTTACATCCGCTCTTCCGCGAGGACGTTGGAGAAAGGAGAGGAGCAGATGAAGGGAGAAAATAGGTTTTTATGGACGGCATGAAGTGCTGTAGAAGATTAAAACATTGGACAAAAAAGGTAGATATAAAGAATACCATTTTGTGCTTATTGCGGAGTCGAAAATTAACATTGAATAGCCAGACAAAAATTTACGTGAGGAGGTGACTAAGTTTACAGAAAAAAATTAACACGGTTCAATAATTTGATACTGTGTGATACTCTGTACTTGAAGACCTGTATCGAAAACCGTCCACGACGATCTTTAATGCATTGAGTTTTAATGTGAGTCTTAAAAGCAAATCCTGCACTTGAATAAGAAGTGATTACAAAAATTAACATTCCTCAAGAGTAATTAAAAAAATAATGAAGCCTGAATCCGTTAATCTGAATTTGCGAATATCGCGCATAACAAGGTCATATCTGTAGCATTAGCTTAATTCCAAAGAGATTGTTGATTGTTGTCGCACCCTAAGAGAGGGGCCTCAAATGCTCTTTCAATATCTAATTTTTCGGGCTCAATATCTTCACCATATAGATCTTTTTTTACATCGTAGTAGTAGCTTTATAGGAGACAACCGACAGCTGAGGTCATTTGCGGCGTTATGGATGGATGGGAAAGAAGGAAATCATAGGACAAATAGGGTGAAGGGGAATAAGAGTGGAGATCCGGCGTCGAGATGAGCCTACTTTTTACGAAATGCGTTATCCGACGGACGGCGTACTCGCTTATAGTGCTCTCCACAAAGCATCTCAATAGGGATCGGGATACCTCTGGAAAAGATATGTCGCCTCCAGGATTCGAAACCTGGCCCCCTAGGTGGAAATCCAGTACGCTAGCCACCACAACATCCCCTTTTTTCCATCTACATATCTTGATTCTTTCCTCACTTGATAATGTTTCTGGCTTATCTTTGATTTTTTGTTCGGAATTTACCCTTTTTGCTTTTCGACAATGTTTTTACCTTCCTGCACAGAGCACCCATTTTATCCTTCCTCTGTCACTCATTATCCTCACACTGCGCCTTCAAACATGCTTCTTTCTCCACAATAGTTTCCTGCTTCATTTTATTGTTTATTTTTTTGTAATTCATTCTATCTCATTCTGAGTTTGCATTCTTTCGTTTCCTTCTCTCGTCTATCTTTCAAATCGCAACGTCTATCTATAACCCAAGGTTTCCTTGTAATACTTAAAATCCTATTTGTTCCATATTCCTATTTACCGTTCCAATTGTTTCGCTTGTGGCTACCGGCATTTTTTGCAATCTTTCTTCTATTGTGCCAGTACTCCCTTTCCCCACTCATATATTTTCCTCTGTCTCCTTTCACTCCATTTCCGTATTGGTGTAATTTTCGCCTTCTACATTCAAGTTCCTCCTCTGTATACTCGGTTTTATTCTCTTGAATTACACTTTACCTTTCATTAGCATTGCTCACTTGTACATCCCCATCCGATTCCGGGAAGCTGTGCGAATTGATTACACTGTACTTAAATCTGTCTCTCCATAATATAGCCTAGTTGCCGCGAATCATAATTTTCAAGTTTAGGTTCATCATATTATCTTGGGATAAATGATTGAGGTAGTTTCCCGTTGCCTTCCTCAACTGTGCATGGGATGTTATCGGAGAAGATTCGTCTGCCTTCCGGCAAGGTTCGCGCATTGTTCGGAAACTTTCGATAGTAGAGCATGACTTAGGAATAAGAAAGACCGCAGTGAAAAAAACAATGAGAGTTGCGTAGGGGAAAAGGATTGCATTACCACGTGCACATGAATGAAATGTAAGGTACAGATGAAAAGTATCGGGAAAATTATACAAAATGGAAACTACGTATTTTTTCATGTTCACGAATATTTTGAGCAAGGAAGTTCGACAAACGAGAAGAAGAAGTGTTTAGGGTCAACATGAAATTAAGCGGGGACCTTATTAATTAAGCTGGAGTCTTGTTTACAAGTCTTCATTCACTTCAGCAGTATACTACAGCATTAACGAAGGGCATGGGTTAAAGATAAATTACAACATAGTGAAAGCCGTGAGACTTTCAAGAGGCATGAATTATTTCCGGTTAAGGTTATATTAGGCGTGAACAAGGAGAGTATACACCACCGCAGAAATAATTTGTTCTACCGGCTCCAACTGGTGGAACAAATTACTTAGGTGCGCAGTTTTATTCAATTAAAATAGACACATTAGTAAGGACATTTCGAGAAAAAATGTAGGAAACGATAAAGAAGCATTATTAACGGAACTTGGTGTAGAGGCATGGAGAAAAGATTATCAGCTACTTTAAGGAGGTTCATGCACCACTTATCCAAGAAAATTCTGAACTGATGGTGCAGGTGGATGATGTAGCGACAAATTGATTACAATAAAAAAATAAAATTTTCACGATATTATTCTCCATAAAACTTGCAAATAATGTATCTTATGTTTTGCAAATATATAGTAATGCGCTCTTAGGAGGACTCTGTAGCGATACTTACTTATTAGTTCGTATCCATGTTTTTAAAAAAGTTTTGGATTTGAATAAAATTTAAATTTTTATTCTTGAAAAAACACCACGCTTAGTGGAATAGTTTTGACAGATATCGACCAGTTAAGTTTCAATCTCCTTTTGAACTCTTCCAGAAAACTGTATGCATGACATATTTTCCCTCACAAATCCAACAGCGTTATGATAAAAACTCGAATCTAATTCATGTTAATTGGACCCTACCACATACGAAAGTAAACTTCGTAAATAATGACAGCCTAAATGTGCTATTGCAATAGCTCTTCTCTCGTTTAAAAAAAAATATCCGTGTATCGCAGGCCATCCCATTTTATGTGACTACTGGTACGAGTTATGAAGAAAATAAAATGATTTTTATCATAGCATTTTGTTAATACGATATACTGTATGCATTTATTTAACGTATACTTTATGCATTTGAAAAATATAATATTGCTTTGCCTTTCACGGCTTATAAAATCCCGCGGTGACAGAGCTTCGTGGTATGACAGAGGCTTCGTGGTATGATTACTTACAAGAATTTCGCGATCAGGGAGATATATGCGGTGGTACATATTCACTTAAATGGGGTTTATCATTATCATTTCAGTTGAAAATCTATTTAAGCTACAAAAGATTACATTATATCATATACGAGACCAATTATGTCGCCCATGTGAATTCACACGATTTAACTTGATGAGCAGGTTTTTTGAAGCCCTTTGAGCGATTTCCATGGAGAGAGACGGACAGAAGCGATGACAAGATGAGAATAAGTGACACCTGGGGGAATTCGCTGAGAAAACTGATGGAAGTAGTAAAACGTCGACGGAGATCGACGGATATTGGGAGTTGGGATTGGACTTGATGATATTATTAAAACCCGGGAAGATGGCGAACTAGAATAAGGTTTTATGTAGTCAATTTTGGGGCATTGAAGCTACGAGGTATTTCATGAGGAAAAAGTTGCCGGGTAAAAGGTGGTTCACAATGTCCAGAACGATTTAAATAGCTCACAACGACGTGCAGTAGTTTTTCGGGACTGCTTAGAACATACTCCTATGGGATCTACAATCTCAAAGACTTAACTTAAAGAGAAACGACTGAGGCTCAGTTGAAGTGGTATTACTCCATCTGTCGGATGTGACTTTCCAATTGCCCTTGGCACTTATCATGGGGAATGGTTTACTGTCAATAATGGATATTTCTCCGCCCTTCCATCTAAATACCACCTTGACCTAATTTACCGCCAATCACAGGCCACACTAATGACCTCCAAAATCGCTCGTCTCATACAGGACCTATAGGTATTAGTAACTTAACTAGTTTAGAATATAAAATCGAGCCGTTCCTCCAATAATTCCGCAAACAAAGTATTATTGGCATTGCATTACATTACGAAGGTTTCATAATGCATATGTAAATAAAATACAGCCCAGCGGCACTGTGAACGATATTAGAAGACAGCATTGTAAACTTGGAATAAGAGCTGATAACGTATAACCAGGTCCTTTTGCATATCTGCAATCCAAGACCGAGAAACCCGAATTTTTAGATCTCAGAATTTTCCCCCAGTTTGGGAAATCATTGAGTTCTTGCGATACTTCATATTGTTGATATATGTGCACCCACGTGATAAACTAGTAATGCCCAAAGAATTGATTTAAAGTACCTGAGTGAAGAGAATTGGTATCCTTCAAGCCCATTCCTGGCAGACTGAATTATTCAGCTTTATTGTGCAACAAACACTCTAAAAGGAACGAATGAACGTTTTAACAGATGTACACGTATATATTGTTAGAATCTGTAAGCTATTTTTATATCAAGATTAATACAATAAATCGATATTTTTTATCAATAATTTGTATATAAAAAATGACGGGTACACACTTACTTGATCGGTTATCAGTTATTTTAGATAAGAAACATCAATTGAACCTGCTCGTTGATCTCAGGTCAGACGTTTTTTTCTTAACGGCGATCTACAGATACCCATTATGCAACAATATCATCTCATGAATAATAATAATTGATTAGCAGGCCTGTATGCAAGACGACAGGACAAAAGATTTATTCTGAGAACAAATGGTTACAGCAAGTCGAGGTTTTCTAGTGAACGAGTGGTTGCTAATGGCAGGGGACTTCAATGGGTATGCGGAACAATTGAGAGTACGGTATGAAAAGATACACGGAACGCCTGGGCATGGAAGTCGTAATGCAGAAGGTTGAACACCATTCTTGCTACGGTATACAATTTGTTAATTGCCATTACCAATTTCAATAAAAAACCACAAATATAAGCTAAAAAAGTGGACACATGTAGGTTGGTTGTATTCAAATTATTCCCATGGAGCCATTATCTAATCAGCATATAGTATTAGTACCAGAGGTTCCTTTTAAGTATTACGAACTATTGCAGAACAAGTATATAACAAAGACAAAGTTGTGGCCAATAAACGAAAGTAGTACAAAAGAGTTTAATAATAAAATTTAGAGCGATGTTCGCAAGCAAGTTAAAAAAGTTTAGTTGGAAGAGCATAAATTGAAGTTTGAATACGGTAGTAGAATTGATATGCTCGTAAACAATAAAGAAGCCTGCCATATTCGAAAGAAAATTTTTTGGTGGAGTGAGGAAGTACCAAAAGTAATAATTACTGAGGGAAGGGGGGATCGAGATGGCGAAGTGGCTATCGTACTGGCTTCCCAGCCAGAGGGCCCGGGTTCAAATCCAGGTGGTGTTGAATATTTTTCAGAGGTTCAGAGGTATCTCGATCCCTACTTGAGGTGCTTTGTGGAGGGCACTTTGAGTGAGACGCCGTCCGTCGGATGGGACGTTAAGCTACGGACCCCTTGGCGCCTTTTGCAAAGAGTAGGCTAATGCCGACGCCAGGTTTCTCTCCACCCTTCATCCTTTCCTGTCCATCCCCTATAGCGCAAATGACCTCAACTGTCAGTTGCCTCCCCTTAATACTACTACTACTGCTACTAGTAGAATAAATGTAACAGGAAAAACTCCCTCACTTTAAATTTTAAAGTGGACATTTTTTGGACAAATGATATTGAAATAATGCATGGCAAAGAGTTAAACGATACTCATTTGAAATGAGAAAGTTGAGCTTTCTTAAGATATAAACAGCTTTGCTCAGTTTATTACAGGTCTGACTGATGTGAGTCTCCCAGTTATGTTTTGCATCAATATAAATTCCTAGTAGTTAGTAGTTTCAATAGCAGTTATTTTTGAATATTCCGATTCTAATCCGCAGATGTTGCAAAAAAAATCCATTTTGATAAAAAGTTAGTGAAAGTAAAACAAAATACGTGGCCTGGACCCTCAACTTTCTTCCCTGATATCCAACGTTCCTCGGCGACATTTAGGATAGCCATCGTCCTTGCCCGACTCAGTCGACCATTAGGTTGGGAGGACTCCAGTTTCTCATTAAGGATAAGCCCACTACCAGCTAGCACATCATTGCAAGAGTGAGATCGATAGGAACGGTTAACAATGAGCCTACCAACTCTATAGATTCAAATCCTGAGGCGATAGGTATTTGAATAGGTTTTTTTAATGCAATTGAGTATCGCGTGGAGTGTGCTTACTACAATGTGAGTTAATGCCTCGAACGTTCCGCTGCGGATAAGTTGGCCTCGTTGTAGCTTTCGTAAAATTTGAGTCGACGCTATGCCCCAACCTTCCTTCACACCCTTAAAAAATCTTAATTCCCATTATTCCCAAGTTGAGCGAAAGTCGCCAGACTACTATCACCATAAGAAGTCTACCTATTAAAAAACTAAAAGTTATGGTAAGTTCTTAAGATAGTTTGGACGACATTATTTCTTCTTCATTTTTTAATCGTGTCTAACCTTTATTGCGACCATTATGAATATTTCCTAGATTTTTCTCTGTGCTCCTCTAGCATACTCCGGGAGAGCAATGGGGATCGAGACGGCGCGGGGGCTAATGTACCGGCTTCCCACCCAGAGGGCGCGGGTTGAATATTTTTCAGAGGTATCTAGATCCCTACTTGAGGTGCTTTGTGGAGGGCACTTTGAGTGAGTACACCGTCCGTCGAATGGGACGTTAAGCTGCGGACCCCTTGGCGCCTTTCGTAAAGAGTAGGCTAATGCCGACGCCGGGTTTCTCTCCACCCTTCATCATTTCCTCATCAATCATTCATAGCTTTTGAAAAATTCAGTCAGTAATATTTAAATAATTTATATGAATAATATCAATGCTAAATTGAAAGACGCGAATTGTTTTATATGATGCAAGTTTTTCGATCCAATCTAAGTGTATTTCCACTATTTTGCTTGCAATACACAAGATACGATCAAATGTCATTTAAAATATCTTCAAATGATGATACTAAACCATGAATGTGAAACTATGATGAAATTAGGAAATTTTTGTTGTAATTTGTAGTTGCCAAACGATTGTTTGTTTGTTAAATGTTGTTAGTTGTTTGTTGTAAGTTAAATGTGCAATTAAAGATGTGAGCTGCTGGTTATGTTGTTAAAAAGATTTATACCTATATTTATATTAACACTTATGTTGGCTAGGGATATCTTATAAAGATATCTCGATCCCTACTTGAGGTGCTTCGAGGAGGGCCCTTTGATAGGCTAATGCCGACACCGGGTTTCTCTCCATCCCTCCTCCTTTCCTGTCCATCCCCTATGGAGCAAATTACCTCAGCTGTCGGTCGCCTCTCCTAAATACTATTACTGAGGGAAGGGACAGAGAGCTGAGATCAGTTGCGCCATAGGTGTGCGTAATTTGGTTGAAGTAGAACCTTCAGGGAATGAGGGAAGGAAGGTGGAGAGAAACCCGGCGATGACATTAGCCTATTCTTAACGAGAGACGCCAAGGAGTTACAAAATGAACACCCCATCCGATGAACTTATTACTCCCCCAGAAGTGATATCCTCACAGTACCCTAATTAGGAATCGATATACTACAGGAAAATCCGCAAAGAACAATGCAAGTTAACCAAAGCGAGAGAGCAAGCCAGTTGGGATGATTGTGTAAAATGTATTTAGGATAACAACAACAGTGATATGGTTAAAAAGGAAGACATGTGGGTGGAAGACATTATTAAATGTTGAGAGTGAAAAAGGAAACATCCCAGGAATAATGCAACGTAGAGAAATAGTGTACACTATCAAGAATAAAGAAGTAAAGGAAGCTGTGGAAAAGATGAAGAAGGAAAAAACCATTTGGGCAAGATGGCATACCGATTGAGGTGTGGACGCTGAGCGATGAAGTATGAGGGTAGTTTGAAAGGTTCTCGGAATCACCACCAGAAAGCGCAACCAGTTTCCCGCGTAGTAATAAATAATCCCTTAAGACTCAATACGTAACGCGTCAGTGCTCTGGGGCTAGATCTGTGGTGTCGACACCTCTCTGTTGTTGTTCCCTTGTAGTGATTCGTGAAGATGGCAAAAATTGAGATTCGAGCTGTGATTAAATACCTCGTAAAGAAGGCATGAAAGGAAAGGAAATGCATGCTACTTCACTCTGAGGGATGCTGCTCCTTCATATTCAGATGTTGCCAAGTGGGCAAACTAGTTTAAGTTTGGTCGGGACATTTTAGATGATGATCCGCGTATTGGTCGGTTTTGTGATTTTTTGATTTTCTGCGCCGGTTTGTCACCACAGATGAAACTTGGTTCTTCTACTATACCTGAGAGACAAAACAGCAGTCTAAGCAGTGGTAATATGTTGATTCACCACCACCAAAGAAAACAAAGGCAACACGGTCGGCCAGAAAGGTGATGGCTTCAGTTATCTGGGATGCGAAAGGGATTCTCCTGATAGATTATCTTCCCACTGGTCAAACAATAACTGAACAGTACTACGCTAAAATTATGAATCAACTACAGCAAAAGATATACAAAAAAGGCCAGATTTGGCCAGGAAGAAAGTCATCTTTAATCAAGACAATAGACGCCCGCACACAAGTGTGTCGTTTCCATGGCAAGAATGCGCGAACTAAGATACGAATGGTTACCACACCCGCCTTATTCGCCAAACTTGCCCCCTTCGGATTTTCATCTCTTCCCCAGGCTCAAAACATTCCTCGTTGGACGGATATTCTCCTTAAACAAAGAACTAACAGCCGAAGTAGACGGGTATTTTGCAGACATGAAGGAATCTTATTTTGAAGATGGGATCAAGACATTGGAGCATCGCTGGACCAAGTGCATTAGTAGACAGGGAGGCTACATTGAAAAATAAAAAAGTTTCACCGGGGTAAATCGTTTATTTCTATTACATTAAGAGGACTTTTCAAATAACCCTCATAGTATTAACTGGCTTGCTGAAATTGCCATTAAGATCTTGAGCGAAAAGAAAATGCCAAAGGAATGAAGAGAATATTGGTACATCTTTTTAAGAAAAAGGGAGACGTACTAAAGTGTTGAAATGACCGAGGAATTAAATTAATGTCACACACAGTAAATTATGGGAAAATATTAAAGATAAAGATGACTAGAAAAGACACCTCTGTCACTGATAACCAATTCAGATTTACGCCTAAAAGTTAGCAACAGGTGCAATTTTTCCTGTTAAATACTTGATTGAAAAATACTGTCGCAAGTTTGCGACATGGTACTCCTTTCCTGGCTCCTCCGAATACCCCAAGCGATCAAAGACACAATGTTGCAAGTATGCAGCATGGTATTCCTTCCCTGGCTCCTCCGAATCTCCCGCGTGACCAAAGACAATGTTTCAAGAGTATTCCTCCCCCGACTCCTAAATTGGGTATAAAAGCCCTGGTCGCGGGGCGAAAATCGGTCAGTCCTTCACTAACACTGGAAAGGTATACGTTCGTAATTTACACTTTCGTTTGTCATTGTTCCTTATGTGCCGATTGCACACACATTGTCGCTGAAGGGGTGGACGTAGTCGCACCGAAGCCGCATTGAAACGAAGGGCAAATGCCCAGTCAATAGGCATTCTGGCCTGGTCGAAAAGCGGTTAGTTGGTTATCTGGCGGTGACCGGTAGGCCACGATGCTTCGGCTATGTTGCGCTTGTCGCTACAGCGTGTCCTATTGCTGACTCAACTTCGGACGAGGGCTCTGCCTAGGTTACGTTCGTCTTGACCGCGTTCGCCCTGCCATACTCCCTTCCCTTCCGACGGACGAGGGCTCCGCCTAGGTCACGTGCGTCGTGACCGCGTCTACCCTGCCTTTACCCTTTCCCAGGTAATGTTCTTCCATTTCAATTGCCCGCACTCGCGTTGGTTTACCGAGGGTCTAGCCATCTATAATTTGCTTATACCTATGTAAATGGTGCATTATGACAGCATGTTGTTTAATATACGATTGTTTGGGTAAGAGTTGGTGTAATTATTCTGACTTTCCCCGATACCCTTTGTGTCACACCATAGAAACGCCCCTTGCGACAATACCGAAGGGTACGAAAGGAACTGCTAAAGAGAAAGCACATTATTAAATACCGATGGAAGTAGTTTGGTAGGCCCAATAGGCAAACTACCTACCGAACAACTACATGTACGTATATACGATTGATAATGGGCACGTATGTGGAAGAAAAGACCAAAGTAAGATCTGTTCCAGGGGAGACTGATTGTTTTGAAGTTAGCGGGGTTACACCAAGTTTAAGGCCATAATTATTCAATCTGGTTATCGGCGCCATCACGTTGCAGCTGCAAATTGAAGCTCCTTGGTGCATGTTATTTTCGGATGAAATTTAATTGATAGCGGAGAACAAAGGAAGCAATACTGCCGGGCGAGGGAGCTGAATACGTCGCTTTTCTCAAAAATCTTTCCTTATCCACTCCCCGTAAGGCATTTTCATTAATGATTTACTCCTACTTGATGATATTTTCTTTTTAATAGAACACTATCATTAAGTCAGGGGGATTCCCGTGAGCAAAAGCAAAACGGAGTAATTAGTGCGTGGAACCGTAGGTATGGATGATGGATCGACAGTTCACATTAGCGCTACAACGGTAAATGCACTTGTACCTCATGTACCCATGTACCCCATGTATTCCATGTACCGTAAATGTGGACATGTGTAGGGTGTCAGCAATTTTATGGATACTCAATTGATGGTCGGAACGCAACTTCGCGCACACGATTCACGTTTTCGTCGGTTCTGGCCGCTGTTGGGTGCCCAGAACGGGGTTCGACGGCGACCTGCTCCCGGGCCTCCTTGAACGCCTTGCGCCGCCTCCCGGACAGTGACCTTGAAATTCAATCGTCCTTGAAGGCCTTTTGAAGCATCTGGAATGTTTCAATTGCATTCTTCCCAAGCTGCACGCAAAACCTGATGGCATATCGCTGTTCAAGCGAACGCTCCATCGTGCCGTGTTACAAAGCCGAAAAACACACTGCACGCCGAGGCACGTCTTTCGCTCTGACTGCTCGGAACTAACTGGCTTCGTTGAAAGGGCATACCCCCACCACATTTTTCCGATCAGGTTTACCGAGTTGCCATGGATAGTCACGTCACAATAAAACCATGTGCATTTCTTTAAAAATAGAACATAGATGATTCCGCGATTTCCCAAAGTCCGTGGCCGATTACACCGTCTTGGCCTTCTTCGGAGCAGGACCACCGTAGGAAACCCACTGTTTCGAGTATTCATTCGTTTCTGGTTGTAGTAGTGTCAATATTTCGTCCACAGTTATAGCGAGGCCCAGAAGTACCCGGCCTAACCTAGAGATTGCGGTAGTTGTCTGAAATGTATCACTGTATTAGAAATTATGTAAAATATTAAGCATATGTTACAAGTTTGAAGACGCCACCTTGTTTAGCATTTGTTTGGTAGTCAACAATAGTGAACGTTTTCAGTGAATTTGTGCAAATGGAGAAAATTGGTCATCGTTATGTGATACAATACTTTTATTTGAAAGGCCTCAGCCCAACCAATATAAAAGCTGAACTGGATTCTACTATAGGTGAGTCTGCTCCTTCGTTTACAGCAGTAAAATATTGGGTAGCAGAGTTTAAACGAGGCCGTACGAGCTGTCACGACGAGCATCGTATTGGTCGACCAAATGAGGTGACAACTCCAGAAACGGCGAAGAAAATCCACAAAGTGATACTGGATGATCGTCGACTGAAAGTTCACAAGCTAGCAGGCATAGTAGGCATTTCAAAAAGTGCGGTACATCGCATATTGGCTGAAACGTTGGACATGAGAAAGCTGTGTGCAAGATGGGTGCAGCATTTGCTCACACTTGAGCAAAACCAGTGTCGTGAAGATGTTTCAATTGAGTGTTTAGCAAAGTTTCACAGCAACAAAGCAGAATGTTTGCGCCGTTTCATAGCCATGGATGAAGCATGGGTCCATTACTTCACACCCGAGACAAAAGAACAATCAAAACAACGGATTCTAAATGGAGAACCGACTCAGATCGTTTCATCTGCAGGCAAGGTCATGGCGTTGGTTTTTTGGGATGCACGTGGGATAATTTTCATTAATATCTTGAAAAAGGAAAAAATATCAACAGCGAGTATTATGCGAACTTATTGCAACATTCGAGCGAAGAAATCAAGCAAAAGTGGATGCATTTGGCTAAGAAGAAATTGTTGTTTCATCAAGACAATGCACCAGCTCACAAATCCGCTATTGCAATGGCCAAAATTCACGAATTAAAGTTTGAATTGCTACCTCATGCGCCCTATTCGCTAGATTTAGCTCCTTGAATTATTTTCTGTTCGCGAACTTGAAAAAATGGCTCGGTGGCCAAAGATTTTCCAACCGTGAAGAAGTGATGTCGGCAGTTAATGGCTATTTTGAGGAGCAAGACAGTTCTTATAGTAAAAAAGGTTATCGAACTTATTTAACATCGCTGGGAAAAGTGTATAGAGCTGAAAGGAGATGATGTTGAAAATAATTAACTTTTTTTCCAAATATTTTGAGTTTTCCTTTTTGGGTCGGGTACTTCTGGGATTACTTCGACTCGACGAAGAAAATCGTTATGAATTCGGCAGAGAAGCACAAAACTAGCATCTAAATCGATCAAACGATTGGGTTTAATCTTCACTAAGCCAAATGGAGCACCCATTTGTCTGGATTTATTTCTAATATTGGTATGTTTCTAATCGCATAAGTGTTACCCACTACTATGTAAATGGACTGAGTTTACCTAACAGTGTGTTTTTATAATCATGGATAGAAATAATTCCTAGGACCCTGTCTTGGCGTACATGTATACATACACCAGTGCAGCTTGAGATTCAAACCTCAATATGGGGGAATGCTTCAATTGGGATATTCCCCAATATCCGGTAGGTCCCTCCGGGCATTCCTGTCATATGTTTACTTTATCTTTCTTAAACTTTAGAATCCCGTACGATGTAAGACATTCCGTATGGCATTACGCTAAATAATGTTCTTTGAACTGGCTTCTTACAGCTCTTCAAATTTTTCTTCATCGGCTGTCTTTGCCCTCTGTATATTTATGAAGGAAATAAAATATGTATAGAAAGAGTTTAATAATCAATATGAAACTTGGAAGCATGTAAAAATTATTGAGGCATGCATATGAAGCGTACTGTTGTATAGTATATAAACATGGTGAGGTAACAGCAGCGGAAATCGCGGCTAGTAGATATTTTAGTCGTTAACTCGATTTAGAAGGTAAGGTGTTAACTGCTTTTGCCTTGCTCTTTTTAAACTCATCCTTTAACTGCAACTGAAAAGGTGGCATGCGCATTCAAACGTATGTACGAAAAGATATTACCACATTATAGTCACATTAACTGAAAATCGTTCGCGTACGCACAAGTCCCGCATTTCATACCACACTTGTTTTCCATTTCGCTGAGATTTCGCACCTTTCCCTCGACCGTGAGCGAGTGACTGACGAGGTCGCGGTGCTCCACTAATAAAAAAATAAAGAACAGCCGTCCTTTCAAACGCGACGTTGATCGCTTAGCGGACTACGAACTATCGGAATGCGCCGAGGCGAAGCCAGTTCAACCCCTTCCTGCGACCGAGTACCGATTCGTCCCCCAGGGCACTACGCCGTCCATCGCCGCGAATCAAGTTCATCCGCATCCGGGGGATCAGTTCCCCGTTTCATTTTTTTCTGCTCTGGTCTGCGGGTTTCGAGCCCAGGAGGAGGATAGTATTAAGGATCGAGGGAGGACAGGGATGTCCTTGCCGGCCGGTTGCTTCTTAATAGTAACAGAGATTTTGTAAACGATGGCAAGAACTAAGCTGAAATTTTTATCTGTGAAATTAGATCTTTGCACATAAAAAATGATTCTGACTTATTTAAATTCGTACGTCAGCGGTAGACAGAAGAAATACATGAAATAGAATCGCGGGTTGAAAGTTATGTATAACGTTCGATAAATTCATCGACATAGTTGTGCCCCAGTGAGTAAATCGTCGCGTGAAGTCTAGGGTCACCAAATCGGAACGGATTACGCTCAATTTTTTTCTCGTTTGTCTTTTCAATTCAGTTAGCTGCGTATACTCTTCAACAAAATCCCTTGAGCTTACATTTCTTTCTGTAATTCTTCTGTTAGACGAAAATTTGAATTTTTCGCCGGAAAAGGAATCCTTGCGACGCCTGGGATTCAATTTTATTGTTACTCTCGAATATGGAAGCCGAAGGACGAAACCCCTAACTGGGGCTCCATTTTCATGGGAAAAACTGCTGCATCGTTTTCGTAAATATTCCCCGTGAGCTACCCATTAAAGGTTAAGTTTTGGTCAACCCCAAAAACAATTAGGTACATATCACGAGGTATTTCCCAAGCATCAAATATTGTTTGACCAAGAGCATTTCCTTCTCCGTTCTTCACGATTAACCCGACAGACTCAACGGCAGCCCCGCGCCAAATTTTAAAGCGTCTCTCCGTTGCGTTGATACCAATAGGCATTCTAATTTGTGTGTATATATTATCCGTCCCCAGAACATTATCGATCCTTATTGATGAAATTATGAAACATTTCCGAGAGATATACGTACGTCTGCATAGGGGTAAACATTATCTCTTTAACATTTGAAAGTTGATTTTTTAATGAAGTAAAATTTTGAGGCCGTGCAGACTTGTATCAGTATGATGTACGTTGCTTATAATTATATCAATGTAGTTAAAAATATTAATAACGAGGGCGCATTGAAAAGTAAGGTCTCCTGTTTTTTCTCGTACTTCATACGCGCATTTTTGCGATTCAATATTTTTCAATTAAAATGTATCACCTTGCTGGGATCTACCTTTTTTTTCTGGAACAAATGTTGACAAATTTATAAAAGCTTTTATCTCACCCAGGCGGCCTTCAGTCATCTCCTTATTCCAGATGATAAAAACTAATATATAAAACACGCAGTCCGATTTCCACCTTTCACGGCACGGATATAAGGAACGAATTTTCACAAGGAGGCTACAAGCCGGGTCACCACACACTGAAAGATTTTCGAACGGTTTTCGCTAGTTATGGGAATAAACTTGATCTTAAATTCGGTCTTGTCTTGTATGACAAGGTGGAATTTTAGGGAAAAAAATATATATCTTCTCCGTTTGGGCAAAGTGGTGTACTGCTCGCGAACCGTTTTCAAAGGTGTTGATTATCCTATATTAAATTATGTTTGAAAGTTTGCATTAAAACTTCGCTGTTCTCAGATAATTACAATAATTTTGTTGCTGAAGTTAGTATAAACTTTTTGTCAATTACATTCCATACCTATTATCATCGCCATCAGTGTTTCAATTCTCAAGGTGCGTCCAATACATTTGGTTCTTCTTTGCCGCAGAGTTCTCCACATGATCTATTTCTCTTCTGATCTTCGCTATACTTCCACATTACTCACTTTGTCTATTCAATTAATATTTAGCATTCTCTTCCAGCATCATGTTCCAAAGGCTTCTATTCTTTGCTGGTCCAATTTTCCAATTCACCAGATCTCTGTTTCCCAATATGCCTTGCTCCATACAAACGCTTGTCGTACGTCTTCCTTGTTTGCAACTCCAGGTTCTTTGAGCGTAGTAGTTGTCACTTCTTCGTGAAAACCTTAGCTTGAGCTCTTCTTCGATTGATGTCGGTCGAACTTATCCCATCCCAAGTGAAATTTTTCATCTACCTGCTTAGGTAAATGAATGATTTAACTTGCTCTAGTTTCACTACTAAAATTGTGATATCTACCTTCAGTCTCTCTCCCACACATAAGGAATTTAGTTTTCTTCTTCTTGCTGTTTATATTATATTCCCGAAATCCTTGGTCCACAGCATTGAGATTGGCTTGTAGGTCCTCTCACGTTTCTACAATTACTACCTAGTCATCTGAGAACCGGATCATGTTTATTTCCTCGCCGTTCGCCTTGACTCCTTTGAAACCCAATTATTGTGCTTCTATTATTTCCTCTTCTATATATATGTTGAGCAGTGCTGGCGAGAGGTTCCATCCTTGCATATCTCTTTTGTTCGTTTTAGCTTCAATTCATTCCATTTTTCACTCGCGTGATTGTTACCAGATTCTTATACGGGTGTAGAAGGATGTCTTTGTCACCCATTCTAAGCGCTTCTATTTTCTTGAGCATTTTGCTCCATTCGAAGTTGTCGAAGGCCTTCTCCAAGTCCACGAATATCACATTTAACAGCTTTTTTATGGGTGTTATTTTTTCGGCCAGTACCCTCAAATTGAGTATACCATATATCCCAATACCCTCACTTGTTCTTCGGTTTTCCCTGAATCCGAATAAGTTTTTCTCCGATCAAGTTCTTACTTATGTAATAAAATAATTTAAATGCACCAGGCTTAAAATCTTTGAGGTTTAATTTCAAAGAAATATCTCCAAGGAAACCTGATATTGGGAGCTGAAAATGCCGGAACGTTAATTTTTGTTTTTTTTTTAATTGAAGGGCAGCACTAAAACTTAATAAATGCATTAAAATTAGGGCTTTGTGGATAATGCCAATAAATCTTAACGACCGGATCTGTGGGCTCGAAACGGCATCACTGATTCTATTTGGTCTATTCTGTGCAATAGGTAGTGAAATTCGAATTCGCACCCATAAAACACTTTGAGACAGCCATAATGTGGACATTCAGTCAACCTGATTCCGAGCCTCATAATAAAATCAACATTATTTCTGGCAGTTTCTTCCTCTAAGACATTCCGCTGGAGAAAACACCCAAAATCAGACCTTTAAATGAATTTGCGCAAATATCAGCACGTTAATTGCGGAGTTGCACTATCCAAAGATTTTTTTCTGTGAAATTAAACATTTACGCACGTGTGCCCCATTTAGAGGCATTCGAGTTAAATAGATAATGATGAAATTACTAGGAAACAGAAATAATTTTCTATCCAGATTGGTCAATTGCCAATGCATAATATCACCATTACGCCCGTAACAAGCATTATGTTCCAGACGAAAATGTTGTGATATGTCTTTAAGCCCCCTTTGTATGCATGCTAACCTAACGAATGTGCAATAAATTGGTTGATTAAATCTGAGCTCATAAAATCTCATCTATGGCGCCAATAAAACAATATATGAATACATAATAATGAGTGCAACCACGGTACTAATATAATTACCAATGGTAAAGGAATGCCTACATCGGTTACAGCGTAGCTTCCTCTGACGACACAGAGAATGTGAAAGACAAACGATGCTATAAACGATAGATAGGCCTAAGATTTTTGCAAGATATTTGCTATTTTTGGAGCACTGCTGTGCAAAGAAGATACAGATCAATGATAGGGAAAGAGCACGCAATCCTAGATGAAATCTTAAAATATTTACAGAAATACATAGAAATATGACGCATTTTCTATGGGAATTGATGGTAACTATGCTATGTTTTGCCCTGGTGTATGAATTTCACAACAACCGCAGTGCGAACAAATGGCCGACCTAATAATAGTAACCATTTGGGAATTGAATAGACCGTCCAATATGTAGGAATAAGTACTTGCTGGTCTCCATAATAAATAGATCATTCGATTATATGAGATAAGCAGTATGGAGAAATGGCCGACTTTAAGCGGAGCATGCTTTTAAAGTTGAGAATTAATTCCTTAGTTAAAAAAATACCCCCGGAAGGAGGGAAATAACTGTGAAATACGACGCATTTATATCAGAAGGGAGAATTAAGGCAAAAATTTCTCTTTTAACAAATATAGCGAATCTAGTGAATTCATACCATTTAAATTTGCCGTTTCATACGCTTATAATTTAATACCTAAAGGCCGTTTTGCAAAGGATGCCTTTTGGCTACGACTCGCAAATGGTGTGAATTTTGAATACGGTAGTTGATTAGCGTGACGCTGGGCCTGAAGCTCTAGTCTCGAAAAATGAAACAACCATCATCCCGCAAAGACTTGAGACTCGACACATCATCCCCGCAGCTAAGAAATAGCACAAGTCCTGAGACTTGGTAATTTAAACTAAGGAAAATTAAGACACATGGCAGAACGGCCGTAATAGAAGTGATTTATAGTGTCTTACTATTACCCGTGCACTCAACCATGGCATGAAAAGAAAACATTTAAACAGCACTAAAACATTTTATCGGCTTATTTGCAATATTGGTATTCATCTAATCGCATCACTGGCTTTATTCCTACTCGAATCAAATATCGGAGCCTGGTGCTTTCTATTTAATTAGCCTCGCATGGAAGTACTCGAGCAGAAACCTTCTGAGACCACAGAATGAATTTCGAACGGCAAAAACCGAAGCATTCACAGTGATAAAATCTCCCGAGCTGCAGAAGGAGTAAGGAGAGAAATTTACCCGACACCCAAACCACAGTCTTGAGACCTACCCACGTGAACACTTTTACTTGGTGGGCGACGTGAATTATGTATGAGGTGGGAATCTATGCATGCGTTACCACAAGGATTATGATGGGCAATCCCCGAGTAAAGCAAGGAGTCGTGGTAACGTTCTAAACCGATTTCTACCTGAAGCTAGGAAAAAATGTCCCTTAATAAAATTATAACAAACACACATTCATCAAATTGATATTAATCTCTCGTGTCCCCCACGAGGCGTGGTGGCATGTGATGGCGTAAGGCTGAGGTGGCAGAACGGAATCGGCAGTTACCTGGCGGAGTCGAGGACGAGCTTTTCATAAGAATTTTGCTCCGCGGTTGGAAAACCTCGACTATGTGACAAATAATGTCTCAGCAAGGTGCTGACACTCCTCCACTGCTGCGTGCAACAAAACCTCGGAAAAAGTCTGAGATAAGTATTAATAACGACAGTTGAACATATCACAGCGCTTGTTCGTTCATACTCTGTAAACAGACCCAGGACAATATGAAGAGCATATTTTGAAGCAGCTAGGGCACTAATAATTTTGCTCAAAATTGCTGAAAATCGATCTGTGGGCTAGACTCAATGCTCATAAACTAAGGTAATAACATATTTTAAGTAATACACTCGCGATGTTCGTGTGTGTATATATATATATATATATATATATATATATATATATATATATATATATATATATATATATATATGGTACAGAAATGATCGAATTATGAATCGAATCTCGAGGAAAAAAATGAACAATATTATCGATTTAATTGTTATTCTGAAAGGAAATTTCAAGCATGGAGCGTGTGTTTCTCAATATTGTGAGCAACAATGTATAGATAGTGACTAATAATTATAAAACAGCATTAAATAGAAACCTGAGCAGAACGATACAGTTAAAAACTATAATACAAGTGAAAAAATTGGGAGAGTTTCTTGAATATATCCACTAAGTAGACATTCAGATATGACCTAGAAACAGGATTCACTAAATATTGATCGGATTCACATATTTATAAAAAATCCTTAGTGCCCAAAAGATTTTCATTTAGACCCTCTTTACTCCAAAGACTTTTCCATTAGTCTTCCCGTGCTATTTAAGGAAAGCACACCAATAACTTATGGAAATGAATAATCAAGTGATGTAATCATTTTACAAATGGAAGTATTCACTGGATTGAAGTCGCGACTGCATATTCCAAAAATGCTCTGTTTGCAGTTAATTGGCAGATTAATAAAAGTTAAACAAATTTTTTTCTTGGAGATGTTAAAATGTCATTGAAAAAGGTTCACAATGCGGTGAATATCCATCCTGGTTAGCAACTAATGAATTGGGATTTGAAGAATTCAACTGAATGGCTAATTCAAACTTGATAATCCGAAATTCTAGCTGGATTCATAAAATCAATTTGAGTTGGATCAGGATAATCATGCTTTGGTGCAATAGCGAGATCATTTCTGAGCAAATTATAAAATCAGGGCGATGTGTATGGGATCAGAAGCAACGTACGAGCAGAACGTAGTTATCAGAACGAAGTTAATAAAGTTTTTGAGAAAGGGGGAGGCTAAGTTAAAACTTAAAATATGAGAACGTAAATAAGAGCAAGTCGACCATTGTACCTAGGTATGTGGTGTTTTGGGCCAAGACGATTAAAAGTAGTAGTGGCATAAGAAGAAGAATTGCGTTGGGCACAGACTTTCATAAGGCGAAGAGAGTTGATGGTAGGGCGGTTGAGTAAGGATGTTGAGAAAATATAAGTGAAAACATGTAACGTGGTTTTGTACAGCATGGAAACGTGGTCGCTGAAACAAGATTACAGACATAGATTGGAGGTTTTTGAGACGCTGAGAAGGATAGGCCAAATAAAATGGACGAAAAGGAAAACAAACGAAGAAGTTCTAGGTATTGTGGGGGAAGAGTGAGGATTGCTGGGTAAAAAATGGGCCAGAATAGAAGGAATGGCAACGTTTTGATTGGCGATAAAATATTTAAAATTAGGATAGAAATGAGGGCGTTAGGCAAGACAGTTAGAGGTAGGAAAAGGCTCTGTCTGCATTTTGGACGGAATCAAGGGAGGTAGAACGTACGAGGGATAGAAGAGGGTTTATTTCAGTGCACCTGCCGCATTCTCTTGTTAAGCGAGGCTTGAAAATTTGGTGATAGCCAATAATTATCCATTCACAACTTACCTTAAGCGGTAGACTACAAAAAATTAATTTAATAATTTTTTATTCATCCATTTTCATTTCTAGTTTTTTTAAACATCTTTTTCGAAGCTATGCCGTTCCACCCCTGAGAGCCGTGAACGACCGCAGTTAAACACTTCAACGAAGGCTCGGGCCTGTAAAATGCCCAACCGAATACCTCTGGGAATACGCGAGGCGCGTGGGATATTCAGAAAGCCTCACTGATTAAAAAATAAAGAAAACAGCAAATGAAATAGCTCAGTTCGAACATCATCATGGTTGCAACATTCGTTCGACATGCATCTAATAGTAAGCAGTATGTATGAAAGGAAGGCACGTGGACATCGAGAGAGCGGTGTACTGGCAAGCGCAGCGGTGAGTGAGCTAGAACCTCCCACAGGCAGTTGGCAAAGCACCGCAAGCAGCAGGCCAATATCGATGACAATAGCTCGACTATTTTTTGAAACGTAAAAATCACGCTGCCAAGAATTCATACCACTCGTGGGTTAGCTCTGGGGGCGCTCGAACGAAACAAGGTAACCGCAGCAGAAAATAAAGGATGTGGTCCAGCAGACCGGTTTTTCAAAAGGATCACGACATGGTTAAACGAAAGAGTAATACCCAAATAATGTTGGGGCACTCGAGAGTGCAATAGTTTCAATTCTGATTCCATGAGATTATTGCGTTTTGACCAAAATATCATCTACGTAGTTAAGAGCAACATTTAATGACCGAGGGGTGATTTTTGAATCCATTTCACCAAGTTTTCGACAATACAGGCATATGTGTACAGTGTACAGGCATAGTACAGGCATGTGGCGTGGGCGCAGCGTACCCAGAGGATCCTAATTTGTAAGAGATATTTCAATTATACCTCGATATGAAACTAAGATAAAAACGACATTAAAAAAATTATCACGCGCAGGACGTTAACATCGATTTCGTTAAAAAAACAAGTCGAAACTTCCGTCTCAAAAATTGTTTAATCTAAGATTATAAAACATAAAATCAGTGGGAAAATGGATAAAATTGACATTACCTATCGAACGAAGCGCGAAGTTTACTCAAAGGTGGAAAGATTGTTTTTACTTGATCTGCTCAAGCTGGACGTAATTTTTCTTATGATAAATGCAGTGGAAAATATTTTAAAATTACCAATTTGTTTTTCACGGGCATCCACCTCAGATGGTACCTTAACATACGCTTACATGTGTATAATCTTAACGACTACTCCTACTCTGCATGCTGGTCTCCTTAAAATTATTTTGATTTACTTGAATAGATTCATGTTAACGTTTTACTTATGTCTCCAGAAAGCCGAGGATTCTATTATTTCAAGTATGTTATTATAATTTTTAAAAACCTTAACAAAGTTCCGAATACTCCACGTCAGTATATATATCTTAAAAATGGAACATTGATTTATTCCATGTAAACCAAGTATTCTATTCCACCCTGAAACTGTTTTCACGGCCTAAACGAAAGATAAATAATTACAGCTTTGATACATTTTATATTACCTTTTTAGCAATTTTTAAATGTTAGTATACAGAATTGATTCAATTGAGAATGGTAAAACACTCAGTTAGAGAATTACAGAGAAGTCGATACACCCTACAGGTAATTAAATTCCACCTATGCACTTATTCCTAGCCGAAAATAACTTGAAGGTCCATTATGTAGGTTAACGCAAAACGATCAATTCAGTGAGGCGTATAGGAGATAACTAGATCGCTTATGAAATCCAATGCGAGTAATAATCGCAGCAAATACGCATTCACTTTGAAAAGTGAGATCACGTTTCATGACTGAATTAGGTAGATCTGGCATAGCCTTCCCCCTTCTTTGCATGATGGCCGCTTAATATTTTATTTCAGTGATTTAGGAATTCCGTGTTTAGAATCAACTGCCAAATTACTTTAAGATGCCAGGGATCGCAAATATTGCCAAATGGAAACAATAAAACGGCGAATTCATCGTGAAAACTATAGGAAGTCTCCGTTTTGGAATGCAATGAAATATTATCGTGTGGTCATAAATGTTAACTGCCGATCTGGGTAAGGAATATACGAGTAAGTTGTCTCCTCCGAATGGATTCACCTTAATCCATTTATGGAAGGTACCTGTTATCAAAGTTCTCCTGTGTCTACTTCTTTGCGTTAAAAAATGTATTTCTTGTAACTACGCCAAACAATTTGTGCATGGAATGCTCTATTTAAGTTAATGTAATATTTCATTGTGCATTTTTAATTCGCCACGCGAAATAGAGAGGTAGTTATTGCATTTAAATATCAATTTGAATCCCATGAACACGTTTTTGACACTTTACCCGAGGCTCATTTCCAGCTAGCGAAAATGTTTGACCGGAGTAACTAAAAGAATATTCTGAACGTAATTATAGTCACTTTTAACATTTGAATAAGACAAGCAGGATCGATAACATTTAAACAAAAATCAACCCAACAGAGGGGGAATTTTACTGACAATGATGAACGCAATATTTGTCCAGTGTATCAGTTTTCATGGTTAAAGTTTCAGCTAAATCCAACCCGTGATTTCGTTTTCATAGTCCATGGAAGCAATACATTTTTGTACATTTAGATACGTGGAAGGAAATGCGTTTCTTGTGGAGATTACACACTTCTATATAAAAGGGTAAACACTGAAAGAGATCAAAGCTAAGTTGGATGAAGTTCATAGCACATCTACTCCCATGTTCGCGTCTGTTTACAATTACGTAAATGAGTTAAAACGTGGCCGTACAGCTACAAATGATAAACATCTTTTGGATCTTCCAGCAGAATTGACATCCTTAGAAATTATTGACAAAATCCAAGACATGGTTTTAAGTGAAACAAAGTTCGCGAAATGTTTTAGGCTACAGGCATATTACAGGGGACTTTGTTTTCAATTTTGCAAGAAAAACAGGGTGTGAAAAAAATTTCGGCAAAATGGATGCCACTTTTTCTCTCAGCGGATATAAAAGCAATGTAGTCGATTCGGAGGTTGGGTGGGTACTTTACTGTCGGAAACCTGACGAGTATCTGTCGTCGGTACATGACTGTGGACGAAAGATGAATACCCTACTACATTCTAAAGACAAAGGAACAGTCGAAACAGTGGGTTTCTGAAGGCGATTCAGCTACAAAGAAAGCGAGGACGGTGAAATCAGCTGACAAGGTTTTTTTAATACACGCGGAATCGATTATCTGCATCGATTGATAGCAAAAAGACAATCGATAAATGTAGAGTATAATGCGTCGTTATTGGACCGGTTTACCGAAGAAATCCATGAGTAACGTCTCATTTGGCAAAGAAAAAAATTCTATTCCATCCAGACAATACCCGGGAACACACCTGCATAGTTTCGATGACGAAAATTTTGGAGTTAAAGTTCAAATTATTACAATATACACCGTATTCACCAGATGTCCCCCCCCCCAGTGACTTTTTTTAATTTCCAAACCTGAAAAAAATGGCTCGGCGGAAAATGCAGATGCCTATTTCGAGGACCTTCGGAAAATCTACCTTTTTGACGGCTTAAAGACATTGGAGAATGTATACACAAACCTACATAATATACATATGTATTACTATAAGGTAATCTACCGGTTAAGGTTGGTTTTTGGATTGACACAACTACCAAATATTTTGTGACTCCTAACAATACACAATCCAGCAACCTACTCTACATCAGGTCCCTCTTCATCTCTCTGTACTTCCTTCCTCCCTTCATCCCGTCCAACATCCCTATCCTGTTCCTGCCCTTTCCTCGTTTGCCTAGCATTCTCCCTTCTATTACAGTCCATCCTTATCCACAGAAAGATCTTAACTTACATTTTTTCTGTCTCCTTAGGATTTCTCCCAGGAATACCCTCTCCTCCCTCACCATACAAAGCACCTCCTCATTTCCTTTCTGTCCACTTAATCTTCTCCATGATCCTCCATACCGACATTTTAAAAGCCCTCAATCTACGCCTACCATCCTGCTTCAATGACCATGTTTCTGCGCCATTCATAACTACGCTTAAAGATTTAAAGAGCCTTCTCTTAACATCCTTACTCAACATCCCCGTCATAAATTCCCTCCTCCTGGGGAAAGCTTCTGTGTCGAACGCAATTCTTCGCCTTATGTCCCCACTACTTTTACCATTTTGGTCCAAAGCACCTCCCAGACACGTTAACTGCACCACTTGCTTTGATTTTTACCCTCTCTTGAACTTGAAATATCTACATAGTTCAAAATTCTAATTTAATCTTGATATTCTTGGATGCCTCATAGTCACGTATCTATTTACCTGTCGAAAATTTAAATTCGATTCCAGTAATTTATGACGAGCTGAACCTGTGCTACGGATATTATTTTAAGAAGTTTAAGGTCTGATTTCATCATAGTAAGTCTATCTATTGATAGGCAGGTTTTGGACACCCTCCAACACACATCATACTCGTAAATACACAACTATTGTTTGACATGTCGAGTGGAATTCCGCAAGTTTAAATGTTTGTGTTCCTTGCAAAAGTTTCTTCCTCGCTACTTCATTAATTCCGCTATCCTTTATGCTATCTAATAAGTCTAATCCACTGCTTTCTCTTCCCCAATTGCCCAACATTCTTCCATCTGTTAAAGATTTAAGCTTGCCACTGAATCGAAGTATCTCCTTGTCGACCTATTCCGTCTTTTTCGAGTTTAACCAAGCACTTTAATGCATTCCACAAATATTTTTAAAACTTCGTCGTTAGTCTTATCAAATGCATATTTTTCTCCATAGCCGTATCTCAAAAGCCTCCAATCTACGCTGATGATCTGCCTCATAGAACACTTCCCGAACCATGCAGTATCAAATTTTTCAATCAATCAATCAAAATTTTCTTCACGACTTCACTTATCAGTCTTGTCATTAATTCCAAATGCCTCAGAAAGACCAAAACGAACATCAAAGAGAAGGAATTTTAATAGAAATTAGTTATAAGGAAGTAAGGGAAATGTCATTGAATGAGGAATTAAAGAGAATTGCAGTCACCTAATGTGAATTATTTAGTGAAGATGAGTGAATTCTAAGAACGAAAGGAAAGGATCCACCTCAAATCCGGACTCTTTTTTTTCCGAAAAGACGACTACATTATTATCATTATAGAGGTTCTGTTGTCCAAGGACAATTTGTGTAAAGTGGACGCTTCCCGCTACACCCAACTACCTGCCCAACTACCCCTCAAATCCGACAGTGGAGCTACCAATGCAAACCTCCCAAAATTTAATCCTCTGTGCGTCCTTAAAGCCTGTCAAGCACACGCCGCAACAAAGGCCAGCCAACGCTTTGATCCAGTGGGACCACCAACGCAAAGAAGCCTGCCGGAGGCGACTAAAGGCTTCCCCTCGAACGCCCCAACATGTACCTTTCGCATGCCTTCCGTCGGTTCGCCGGCCCTAGAAATAAGGTCGCGAAAGAGAGCGTGGTTGTTTGCGGAACGACGGCGTCCGGCAGTGCCCCCGAGCGAGCACCCAAAAGGCTTTGGAAAGTGAGCGCGTGTGTGGGTGATATGTCGGCATATTGCCGAACTGCGGTTGTGATTAATCGCCGCCACCGTCGCGGTCCGCGGACATCACGAGGTCTTTTCCAAGGCGCTCTACAGCCCGGTCACCATTCTACCGTTTACCAGCAACAGTGTCCACGTATACGTAGAGCGATTCGACGCACAGAAACTGACTCATGTGGGAGTCCATCGGGAAGATCGACTTTTAAGTGTAACACACATTCCTACTCCATTGTTGTGTTACTATCGACCACGGACGGATTCGATACTCGCATCGCTTGAACGGAGTAGTCGCCGTCTTGGTCATCATCCAAATGAGTTCCATTATTACGACCGAATGGTTCGAATCGGACTAGCGAATATCGCTATTCTATTTGTTGTTTGGCGTCTGGGATTGCATTCATTATTTATCAATTTTTCATTAAAAATCAAGTGTGCTTTCCATGCATCGATCCCAACGTGTAGACTGGCTCACATAATGCTCCATCCACCTTTTGCCAGAACAAATTGTGCAGATAGTTTTGTTCCGTAGCTTGAGGCTTCCCACCCCGATAGGTTCGCGTTCGGATCCCGGCGGCGGCATAATTCTTACAGATGACATTCCAACCCCTGCTTATATGCCATTTAGAGTGGAGCACGGCGCCAATAAGGACGTTCCGTTAGCATGTGTTATCCCTGGGCGTCTTTCATTAAGATTAGGCTAATACCGACGCCAAGTTTCTCTTCCCCTTATTCCCTAAATATTCCTACTTCGCCCAGGTTACCCACCTATCCCTAATGTTGCAAATGACCTCAGCTGTATGCGACCTCCACTTATTACTACTACTTACTCGAAGATTGTTTCAGCTGGTTGCCTCATTGCCACACCACAGTCCAATGCTGATGGTCGTTTTAAACTTCTTCCGAAATAAGCTGATTCGGCATTTAGTCTCTCTTGTCAACTCGTTCAGTTAAGAGACAGCTCATGTGTGTGTATGATAACCATATCAAAATTACTGTGAGGAAAAAGTTCGACAGAAATTAAATATATATCGAACATAAAAAAATTGGTATTACCAAGTTACGCAGAGATATTCTCACCGACATTAGCCGTTTCTCATCCAAGCATTGAAGCCGGGGAACAGTCTAAAGGTGTGACGAAGTTCGGTGGGTCGCTTCAGCTGCACGATCCTCGGAAGTACACCAAAGTTCTGTACCCGTGCAAAATAGTATTGCACATTAGGTATACGAGGCAATTGGGATAGAGGGCTATACTCTATTGATCATTTATTTTCGTTCACGTTTAGCTAGTACAATGCAGAAAGTTCCGGTCAACAACTGGAAATCCGAAGGGGGTCAGATCTTACATCCCCACTACACCTGAATAGCTAAATATTCTCATGAGCCATACTCTTCTATTTGGCGAAAGTGAAACATTCACAGTAAAAAAAACTGAAAAGAGAAAAAATAAGCGAACTAAATAAAGTGCTGTATGAGGATGGTATTCGGTCAGAATAACTCATAAGGAAGTCTGCAAGGAGAAGGAAATACGGAAGCCTGTTGGAAATGTTTCCAAGAGGGGATTGCTTCACCGGGAATATCTTAAGGCACAATGGCCTGGGGAGGGAAACAACAAGTAAAAGGAAAACCGATAGGAATAACCAAGTAGAGTAGCCAGCCATTCGATCACCGAAGGAAAATCCATAGTTGTTTATTCAGTTTTTGGGTAAAAAATTGTCGTATTAGGGTTTTTTCAACTAGGTACACTCAAATTACAACTTACTATATGTCCCAAAATTATAGGGGGACTATTCCACGGAAAATTTATTGATGCCCGGATAAGACATTGAGGAGGTTGTGGATATGAAGACAAATGACTTTAACTCAAATGCTCAAAGACTAAGTCTAGTCAGTTCAAAGACAAATTTTCATTAAAATAGGTTTGTGGACACCGTCAGAAAAAGAGGAGTATATTTTAAGGAATTGATTACCAGGTCTCCGAATGAATTACGAAAAAGAAGTACCGACACCAATGCAGGATTTTCACGGTTTCAAGGCTAAGAGGTCACCTTGAGTGGAGGATGAAAGTAGAGTGCAAAATGTACATGCGCAATGAAATATGTCAAGGTCGACGCCTAGAAAAAAATAACTAAGAGGCTAAATGAGAAAGAAAGGAGGAAAGAATAAAGGAGAAATTCACCAAACCAGTTATCGGACAGTCTCTCCTCAACGGGATGAACAAGGCTAGTAGTACTGGGTGGACAGATATCAATTTCGTCACATTCATTACGTTCGCCCGATTGCTTAAGAACAAAGCGTCTCCGCAGAAGAAGAGATTGACCCATCCGTCGAGATAATATTGTCTCCTAATCGAAAGGAATAGAAAAAAATCTAGTTAAACGTAAACAAAAGCGTTCAATCAGCTAAGGCTTCACTTTTTAGTCTGGAGAGTAAATAGCCAAAATAATAAAAAATTAAATCCCAACGAATATTCCTACTTTACGGCGCGTTTCATAAGTTGGGTTCAAGATTAAACGTTTCATTAAACGCACTTAATCTCTCCCTTCGTGTCTTAGAGATAAACTTTCTTCAAAATAATCAGCATTCTAGATGCTATTCAAGATATCACTATCGAAACCTTATCAGACCTTCCGATTCTTCCCAGCTGAGGTATTTTAATAATGATCGCATCCATGCTAGAGAAACTTTGCAGAAAGTAGGCTTGTTTCGCGACTCAGCAAATTATAAACAATGCTAGCAATAGTAATTGCCTTGGTTCAATTAACGTGGATCGGTATAATGTTTACACCCACGAGCCCATCTGGATATAATTTTCGTTCTTTAAAGTCTCCAATGTGCGATTTGTGGACTCATTGATCCATTTGCAAGTTTTAGGGAGGGTCAGCATGAATTTATTACCTTTTCATGATATTTAATGCATAAAATGTCATTTAATGTATCAAATTTTTCCCTCACTTGTCGTGTTAATACAGACATTTTGCATACTACCTTGATCAAAAATTTCCCGGAATTTATTCAGAAAATTAAAAATACAAGTTTATTCATCTAAATCTATATTGTCCCCTTCAAAGTAATCCCCATCGACTGCAACACACTTATGCCAGCGCTTGATCCAATCCTCGAAACATTTTTTATATTCGGTTTTCGGTATGTCCATCAGTGCTTCCTGCGATTTTTCCATTACTTCCTCTCGGCTGCTAAAACGCGTTCCCCGTAATGGTTTTTTAACTCGATTGAACAGAAAGAAGTCACAGGGAGCCAAATCAGGTGAATTCGGTGGCTGTTGGATGGTATTTGTTGCATTTTTCGTCAAAAAATTACGAATAATGATAGCACTGTGCGACGGTGCGTTATCATGGTGCAAAATCCACGAGTTTTCTGCCCACATTTCTGGTCTCTTTCGGCGAATTGCTTCACGCAAACGTCTCATAACGCCCAAATAATACTCTTTGTTTACTGTCTGGCCTTCTGGCAAAAATTCATGATGCACTACACCGTTGTAATCCATGAAAACCGTCAGCATTGCCTTCTTTTTTGACTGAAAACGACGTGGTTTTTTTGGTCTCGGCTCATTTGGTGAACGCCATTCACTTGCCTGATGTCTGGATTGCGTGTCGTACTCATAAACCCACGTCTCGTCTCCAGTAATGATCCTTTTGATGAATGTGGGATCGGATTCAGCCTCGCAAATCATGTCTTTTGCGACGTCAACACGGTCTCTTTTTTGCATGAAATTTTGAACCAACTTTGCTGCTACACGACGGAAACCCAAATCATTAACCACAATGTCTTGGGCGGATCCATAGGCAATGTTCAAGTCCTCCGCTATTTCTCTGATGGTTAATTTGCGGTTATTGACCAACATTTCTTTTACTTTATCAATTTTTTCACCGACTTTCGATGTCGATGGTCTGCCACTGCGTTCATCATCTTCGATTGACTCACGACCACTTCTGAACCGCTCGTGCCACTGGTAAACGACCGTTTTTTTAGAGAATCGTTGCCGAAACACTTTTCCAACATTTCCAACGTCCGTGCGCCACTAAATCCGTTTTTTACGCAAAATTTAATACAAGTTCGTTGTTGCAAATTTAAATCCATTTCTGCAATTGTAAAAAATCGCCAACACACACAGAGATAGATGTACTCTTGGCTACGTAACTTTTGCAAATGTCAAGTTATGACACTAAGATTTAAAGGGAATATCAACAACAGATGTACCAATTTAACAAAAAAAACAGAACTCAAATCGGAACGATGGGAGCGCCACACGGTGGTTATTCCGGGAACTTTTTGATCAAGGTAGTACGTAGAAATTTATTAGGATAGCTGAAAAATGTATTCCACCAAACATCAAGAATTTTAAAAGACCAATACCGTAAAAATTTTATATCAGCTTCGAAATAAAACCACTTAAAATGGCGCTTTCATTTTTCGGGAATAATCATGGGAAAATCTTTGCGATTTGGATTGACTGTCTTACCAAGAGAAATTATTAGAAATAATTCCGGGACAAAAAAACAAGTATCAATTCGGGAAATTCACTCGAAAGTTCAAACGGAAATTTAGTCCAGGCCAAAATTTTGCACATCAAGACATCTCGAGGTAAATTGGAATATTCCGCAGGGTAAAGAAACTAAAACAATAATAGAACTGTACATGAAGGTGACAGATGAAAAACCTATACTTTTGAAAATTCTCAACCTGTCATTTTTTAAACAACACCAAATAATAAGCAACAAATTGATGGTACTCGAATTTCCCCATTGTTATATCTGAATTACTACACAGACCTTTCGACTCGTCTTTGTATGAACTTTATCGACCTGTTAAGGTCACCCTCCTAATTGTTGAGACAATGATACCAAAACTTCCTACTGGAAGGGAAATATCATTTTGGGGTTACGACGAAAAATCCCTCCGAGACAGAGAGTCAAGTCTTTCATTTCACCAATGGCCATGCTACGTGAAGATTTACTGAATCGTATCAAACCCGATTTCTCTGCTCGCCCTACGCGAAACAGACATAATTTTTTTTCTTCTCTGCTGCGATTACGCGAGAGGCCATATGCTAATCATCAGCTCTACCAGCGAAATATTTCTCTTAGTTAACATATGCAATCATCGAAAAACAAAACGCAAAATGAGTTGCCAATCCATTTGTTTATTTTTTTATTCAAATTAATCATCTCATTCTAAGCAACACACCGATTAAATAAAAGGATTATTTGAAATAGAGAGTGTAGAAATAAATTCCATGTCACCCAAAGGCTCCCTACAACATTTAAGCGAAATTTCGACACATGAAAAAGTTCATAATAGGCTCTCAACGCTCATTCGCGCAAAAACGTTGATTATTCAACGAAAATCTGAACGATTTCAAAATTTGATGGCTATGGTAATTGGATCAGCGTAGATTGGTGGCTTTTTAGATATAATGACGGAAAATATGAAAATAAATTAAGGGATAAGAAAAGGATGAAACACTTCAATATCATGGCAGAGGTGAAGAGGTTTAAGGAGAAATTCGAAGAAGGCAGGGAAGGTAAATTAAGGATATATTAAGATTTAGTGATTGAGGAATGTTGAAGGCGAGGAGGTTGGGTTAGCGAGAGGAAAGGAAGAGCATCTTGAACATAAGAAAAGGGGCTAAAATGTGTTAGGATCTGAAGCAATTTTTGAGGCTAATGGAAAATTGAGTGTAGTATTAATTGGAACTCATTTGAAGCTGTGAGTAGTCCCTAAGAAGCTACGACGCGGTGTAATAATTTCCCTGGATCTTCAAAAACCTACCCATGACCGGTATACCATGCCAATAAGAATACGCCCGCGGATTCTCGGATTTAAGAGAACCCAGCGCAAGGCCTAAAAATCCACTTACGACCTCGAACAATTCTCGTATCACCCCCATCAAGGGGTATTCATGGCGAAAATAATCTTCCGCTCGCACCTGCACTATTTATTGACATTTTCTCAACAGTATCTTTTAGGTTTGCAAGCTATAATTCCGAAAAACATTTTAAATTTATCTTATACGGGAAATTAAAAGTTATTTTTACCAGGTAAAAAATAAATTTTGAGAAATCTCCCCCCGAGCGACGCGTAAAATTGTAATCTCGACTAGAGCGACAACAAAGCCAGCAACCGAACGGAGTGAACCAGCAATTGAACGCTATTAAACTATTAATTTCCCAAGTTTTATCACACATCGGCACAATAATTTGAACGGTGAGTTAGCAAAATTGTGTGCGCAAAATATCATATGAAACTGAAATATAAATATTCCAAATCGTTCTAACTATAGCCCCTCTTTTGACACATTACAAAACTCTGCACCTAAGGCCTCATGACACGGAACCACACACTCCAAAAAGAACTCCAACAGAGCGAACAAGAGGAGACGGTTCACTGCTATTTCTGAAACAAAGGGGTAGATGCAGGGATTATCATAGTGTGTTCTAGAAGGCTAATTAACATACTTCATCTCTTTGAGAAAAATAACGCCCTCGAAGTTGGTTCTACGTAGCATAGCCGCTTCATTTCTTCAGCGAAAAAGAGAAAAATCAGTTAATTAAATTTTTGTTCGCTCCAAGAACCAGGACACACTTTCACTTCTCCAAAACAATCACACGATTTGAGTCCCTTTCTCCAACTTACCCATTCCTTCCTCTCATACCTGCAATTCTAAACCACATGGAGAGAACAAACTTCCTCACGAGTTACCATAAGCCACAAAATGGGTGGCAGAAGAAAAAGACATTAAAGAGGCAACAATCGAGCCAGGACGCACTTACTGCTTCTCACTCTCTCTCTCTTATCCTAACTCACGTTGTAATCGAAGTTCTTTCTGAACACATATCGTGGGAACCCCACTCTTTAAAACCTTAATTAAACCTACATTCAACTCCTCACTTCCTACCACTCGAAAGTCCAACTGGCGAGAAAAAACGGTCGCGGGCCGCAAAGTATCCTATCTGCGATCGCTGTGCGACTTCCCGGGAAATTTCGGAGAAGACGGAGGAGAAAAAACCTTCCAGGAATCACGACCGCCGTTCACGAAACTGGATCGGGGGGAAGAAGGAGGGAACAAGCGGTCACTACGTACCCGTGGACTGGGGCGCTGGGACTCAGGCGCTGGCCCGCCTTTCACCTGGCCGCTTGGGAGACTGCACGCAGCCGGGACTCGGGCGGCGCTGGATGAAGGAATTACCATCCGGTCGGGCGACTTTCATCCATCCCCCACTACCTCCCTACCCACCTCCCCTATCCGAGCTAAGAAATCGTCAATAAGTTTCCACGAGGTTCCCATTCGAACGACCCGCCACTCCCATCGATTCCTCCCCATTGCCCGAACCGTAAACATTGCCGAACCTTCGGGAGTGACCTTGGGAGGGTCAGCCTTGGCCAGGCCAGGGAACGAACGGGATGACAATGGGAGCGCCTGGGGAGGGGGATTCAATGCATGATATTCCACTATTTGTTGACGAAAAGTGAGTTTCTCAATATTATTTCCACAATTTCGCCTGTGAACCACGTAGAAACTGTGAGTCATAGTTAACAGACAGCGGGTTTTACGAGGAAGGAACTCAGATGATTTCCATCGACTAGTGGGAGTGTTGTAATTTCTGAGCACAAGATTTCCGTTCACCTTAATGAACGTCAATTCACCGAAATGCCTGCCAGTGTAAGTGGATGCGGGAGGAAGAAAAATGTTAAGTATGCTCTCGTATCTCACATGATAGCGACCCTATAGCGCAAGCAGCAATTATCGAAAGAAAGGGCAAAATGAATTTGGCTTTAATGGATAGTGTGAGGGGTTGGAAACTTGTTGCCATCACGCAGTGTTTCCAGGAAAACATTTCCGAAATCTATTTCTGATGGCATCAATTCCTACATTGTCTCCTTTGTGGGCTCATTGATGTGTTAAGATGAGGAAGTCCATTGAAATGGAGATATCTCGCAGGGTAAAAATCATTCGCCTACACAAGGACCCGTATCACTCGATTTTTGGTCGAGTACTTCAATTATCAATTAAGCTACCGAGGCGAACCCTGTCACTGTGAATTACTGCAGTATTCCCGGTCCAGGCGAATGATTTCCATACTGTGAATGTTGAGCAATTCGATAGCAATCGACGGATGACTCTGTTGAAGTCACCGCCGTAGCATCTCTCTAAATCCTTCAAATTCATATGAGGTACAAATCACTTATTTAGCTCCACGAATGGTTGATACCATTTTCGAATAATTTTCTGTAATTAATACGTGAAGATGAGATATTGTATGTATATAATAACTGTTGGCGATAAATCTCAGAATGATAATCATATATATGACTGTAATAGAGGGGAGAATGTCAGGCAAACGAGGAAAGGGCAGGAACAGGATAGGGATGTTGGACGGTATGAAGGGAGGAAGGAAGTACCCAGAGATGAAGAGGAACTTGATGAAGAGTAGGTTGCTGGAGTGTGTTTTGTTAAGAGTCACAAAATATTTGTTAGGTAGTTGTGCCCATGCAAAACCTACCTTAACCGGTAGATTACTTACTTATACTTCCCGATGGTGTTTTTACATTCTTCTATAGTCAACCAATTTTACCCTTCCTCTACAAACTTTACATTTCCTCGCACTGGATCTTGCACAACTCTTCTTTTGTTCTATTCAATACCCGTCTCAATTAATTATTCAACACTTTGTACTCTCTCCTACCAAGCTCGGGATTACATTCTTCCATTTTTCTCCCATCAATCTTTTTAATCATGTGATCCGTGATCCATGGTTTCCTTGTTCTTTTCCCGTTAACGGTTCCGATGGTTTCTTTTGCGGCTTACGATATCCCTTTTTGATATATTTCCATTTTAGTACTCAGCTCTTTTCCCTCAATCATAGTTTTCCCTCCAGCCTGCTGATAATTCTTCTTTGACAATCCAATTAATGGTTCTACATTCAGTATCCTAACCTGCTTCCCCTCCATTAATCTTTTGAAACGGACGCTATGTTTCATTACAACTAAATTGTGACCAGAGTCCGCATCCGTTCCCGGGAAGCTGTGCAAATTTATCACACTGTTCCTAAACCTGTGCCTAACCATAATATAATCTAATTGATATCTTTCTGATTCAACTGTCATTTTCCATGCATACCTATGCCATTTGTGCTGTTGTACCAAGTGCAGGTGATGATTAACCACCGTCTCCCTCAGTACTCAATTGCTTTCTCCCCGCGGTCATTCCTCGTAACTAAACCGTAGTCCCCCCCTCTTCACCGGCTGCTCTATGCATCGGTCCGGCAAATCGAAAGACCCGTGGTTCAAGTCGCGCTCAAGGAAATATTTTGGCGCTTGTGATCTCCTCGATTCGGCCTTCCCCACCTCTCTTGCTTTGTCTTTTATATGTGTTCCTATGCCTTTTCGTTTTGTCTCTATACATGTTAATGATTATAAATATGCATGCGTACATATCCTGGGCAAAGAATCGGGGCACTAATATCATGTCATATAATATAATATAATATAATATAATATAATATAACATAATATAATATAATATAATATAATATAATATAATATAATATAATATAATATAATATAATATAATATAATATAATATAATATAATATAATATAATATAATATAATATAATATAATATAATATAATATAATATAATATAATATAATATAATATAATATAATATAATATAATATAATATAATATAATATAATATAATATAATATAATATAATATAATATAATATAATATAATATAATATAATATAATATAATATAATATAATATAATATAATATAATATAATATAATATAATATAATATAATATAATATAATATAATATAATATAATATAATATAATATAATATAATATAATATAATATAATATAATATAATATAATATAATATAATATAATATAATATAATATAATATAATATAATATAATATAATATAATATAATATAATATAATATAATATAATATAATATAATATAATATAATATATATACATATATATGTATAAATATTTTGTGTATATATATTTTGTGTGTATATATAGTATACCCTCCCCGGACTACAACCTTGACGTGGTGGAAGGGCTTCTGCGTTCCGATGACCCCTAGAGCTGTGCTGGCGGGAGTCACAATTATTGCTCCTGGTAGGGTCACCCATGCCAGATAGGTCTAAGGTTAGGAGCCAGACGAAAGGTAGTCCACGCAGCGTCTGTTCCTCAGTGAGGCGGCTGCAATGGCGTCTGACCCCAGTGGGGCGGCCATTAAGTGATGGTGTCACGTTAAAAACACTATTGAGGAAGGCAACGGGAAACCACCTCAATTATCATTCCCAAGAAAAATATGATGGACAATAGAGATATTTTGAGTCCTGGCAACCACAGGGCTCGGCCCAATCGGCCGTGTGTCGTGCCCGGCAGCGGGGGAGGCAAGGCTTCCGCGGTCGTCATCCCACGATACCCTTGCAAGGGAAAACCAGCAGCAGCAGGACAGAAGACGTAGGAGAAGAAGACCAAATTAGTTAGAATAGGAACGTGGAATGCTAGGACAATGATGAGGACAGGGAAATTGGAAAATGTTAAGCGAGAGATGGAAAGGGGAAATATAGATATTTTAGGTCTATGCGAGGTGAGATGGAAAGATAGCGGGGATTACTGGAGTGATAATTATAGAATAATATACAGCGGTGGGGACGAGAGCCAACGAGGGGTTGCCATAGTATTAAATGAAGAGGTAGGAAGAAGCGTAGTCAACATAGAGCAGGTAACGGATAGAATACTACTAGTGGAGATAAAATCAGAGCCGACGAACTTGGTTATTATTCAGGTATACATGCCACCGAGAAACCATAAAGAAGAAGATGTCGATAGGATATACGATCAGTTAGAGGACATAATCGCGTGTGTTCCTGCAGGGAAACATTTGATAGTGATGGGGGATTGGAATGCGACGGTAGGCGAAGGAAGAGATGGTGATGAGGTGGGGGACTACGGTTTAGGCACGAGGAATGACCGCGGGGAGAAAGCAGTTGAATTCTGCAGGAGACAGGGGTTAGTCATCACCAACACTTGGTTTAGACACCACAAAAGACGCAGGTATACATGGAAAATGTCAGGTGACTCATGAAGATATCAGCTAGATTATATCCTAGTGAGACACAGGTTTAGGAACAGTGTGATAAATTCGCACAGCTTCCCGGGAGCGGATGCGGACTCAGACCACAATTTAGTTGTTATGAAATGTAGCGTACGTTTCAAAAAGATAATGCAGGGGCGGCGAGTTAGAAAATGGAAAGTAGAAGCATTAAATGGGTTGAAAAGGAAGGAATACAAACAGGTGGTAGAGGAAATCATGGAGGATGGTAAAGGGCTTAGTACTATCGAAGAAAAAGGGGAAATGATCAAGAAAGGGTTGTCTAAAGCCGCATAAGACACTATAGGAACTGTTTACAGGGAAAGGACAAGGAAGCCGTGGATAACGGATGAGATGATTGCAAAGATGGATGAGAGAAGAACATGGAAGAATGTCAACACAGAGTTCGGCAAAATGAAGTAAAAAGAATTAAATAATAAATTAAGACGGGTAACATGTAAAGCAAAGGAACCTTGGTGGCAAACAAAGTGCGAGGATATGGAAAGTTTGCAGGGGAAGGGTGATATTGGTGCTCCACACAGCAAGGTCAAAGCACTACCGGGAAGTAAGAAGGAAAGATCTATGCTAGCAGTTAGAGATAAGGCGGGTTAGATAATGGTTGACACAGAGAAGAACCAAGAAAGATGGAAGGAATATATAGGGGCACTGTATGGTAAAGAACTTAGGCCAACAAGGTTTTAGGGCCAGGCACACTCGACGATGAGGTAGAAAGGGCATTAAGGGAGATGAAAATAAATAAGGCCGTCGGGGTGGATAACATTCCTGCGGAACTTCTGGAATGTTCAGGAAAATGTGAGAGGAAGATGCTATATGGGCTGATTCGTAGTGCCTATGAGAAATGAATCTGGCCAGGACGTATTTGCCTGTTTCATAGACTTCGATAAAGCGTTTGATAGAGTGAATTGGTAAAAACTGATGAGTGTACTGCAGAAAATAGGAACAGATTCGAGGGACAGGAGGCTAATCAGCAAGGAGAAAGGAGGAGTACATGTGTCAGATTGCTCAAGTGCGAGTTGGGAACGGGGAGTGCGGTTGGGCAGTGTTAGGAAGAGGTGTAAGGCAGGGTTGCCCATTATCACCGTTGCTGCTCAACCTGTATGCAGAGGAAATCATTAAAGAGACACGGGAAGAACTGGAGGTAGGAATGAAAGCCGGAAGGGATTTCGTAAAATCAATCAGGTTTGCTGAAGACCAAGCTTTAGTTTGCCGGTCAGCCAAGGGGTTGCAAGCACTGCTGAGTGAATTGGAAATACTTTGAAATAGATATGTAATTAGATTCAATATAAATAAAACAATGGTCTTTCGGTTATTTAGAAAGAGAAAGGCTAAGCTAAACATTAAAATAGGAGGTTAAAAACTAGAGCAGGTAGAACAGTTTACGTATCTCGGTAGTGTTTTGGACCAACACGGTCAAAGTAGTAGGGACGTAAGGAGAAGAATTGCGCTAGGCAAAGAGGCTTTCACGAGGAGGAGGGAGTTGATGACGGGGACTTTGAGTAAGGATGTTAAGAAAAGACTCGTAAAAACTTTGATATGGAGCGTAGCTATGTACGGTGCGGAAACGTGGTCATTGAAGCAGGAGGATAGACGTAGACTGGAGGCTTTTGAAATGTGGGTGTGGAGAAGAATCGAGAAGGTGAAATGGACCGAAAAAAAAACAAATGAGGAAGTACTTGGTATGGTTGCTGAAGATAGGGGTTGGTTAGGAGAAATCCTATGGAGGTAGGAAAAACGGTTGAAGGGAGTATTGATCGGCAGTGGGATGTTGAAGACTGTAATAGAGACGAGAATGTTAGGCAAACGAGGAAAGGGCAGGAACATCAAAGGAGATAAGGAAATCGGGAATAAACCCAGGTGGGAAAATAATATAGCGAAAGAAGCGTGGTAGAAGATGCAGTGCAAGGATATGGTGCGATTTGCGGGAAGGTCAAAGCATTCTCAAGAGATCAGATCGGAAAAGCCGAGCAAGCAATCAAAAAAAAAGACAGGGAAATTATCAATTAAGTAGGAAAGATTCAAAATAAATGGAAAGGTTCATGGAAGATCTCTAGGGTTAGTTGGCAGAAAGCTTTGACATACATAGATATCACGTAGATAAGAATACCTTAAGTCCAAGAATACTTGTTTGAGAGATAGAAAAGTGATAAAGAGAACTGAAATCAAAAAGGCAGTGGGAATGGATAGCACTAAAGGGTTAAGGAAAACGTGGATAAAAGAATTTTTATGTGCTAAATATGTAATACAATATTCAGCAGGAAGATTTCGTTGGATCGGTGTTATTATTATTATAAATACACATGTGCTAATAGACACTGTCAGGTGGCACACAAGTCCCAAACAATTGCAAAATATAATACATAAAACCAGACAAACACAGATCTCTTTAACAAAACAAGTGAATCCTCATCCCATTTACAACTATTAACCAGCAAGAAAAAAAAAGATACATAAAAAAAAATTAAGCTATAACATATAATACCATACACCACACAAATCAAATTTTTACATATATACCTTACATCTATTCTTAAAAGTATACACTCTGTTAGGAAAGGGCTCGAATATTTTTGCAGGTAAAGTGTTCCACTCAACAATTGTTCTATTTAGAAAAGAAAATTTTTTTTTTATTTGTCCTCTGTGCCCGGCATTTTATCTTAAATTTGTGATCATTTCTGCCTATAAAATTTGGGTTCCCCGCCTCTTTCCTAAGATCTGCCCAAGCTTTCTCCCCCTTCAAAATTCGGAACATTCCACAAAGTCTGCTTACTTTTCTTCTAGATTCTAGAGGTTCCCAGCCCAGCGTTTCTAGCATTTCAGACACACTCTCCATCCTCCCATGCTTCCCCAGTACATATCGGGCAGCCTTTCTTTGCACCTTTTCCAGTTTTTTAATATGACCTTCTTCATGAGGGTCCCATACAAGAGAAGCGTACTCTAAAATTGGTCTTACTAGGGTCTGATAAGCCTTCTCCTTGGTTGCTCTAACGCTCCCTTTGAGGTTTCTCATTACCCAATGAAGAGTTTTGAAAGCTTTCTTATAGATGTACTCCACATTTAGCCCCCACCCTAAGTCCTTAGTTAAATATACACCTAAGTATTTGACAGTATCACTTCTAGGAATGACATTTTCTGAGAATTTATATTCCCTATGGTTTCCATTTACCTTATTGCTAAAAGTGATGGATTTGCATTTGTTAACATTAATATCCATCCCATTTTTTGTCACCCAATCTGCCATTTTATTAATGTCCCTCTGAAGTTTGTCACGGTCTCTGTCATTTTCGACTTTCCTGTAGATAATACAGTCGTCTGCAAAAAGTCTTAACTGAGAATTAATATTTATTGGGAGATCATTTATATATATTAAAAACAATAGCGGGCCAAGTACGCTTCCTTGTGGGACTCCCGATGTTACCCTTGCTTTTTCAGAATACACTTCTCCTAATTTTACCCTTTGTGTTCGACCTTCCATGAAATTTCTGACCCAAGAGATTACTCTTCCATCTGTGTGTAGTGGCAATTGGCCCATCTTAAGCATTAAGCGATCGTGGTCAACTTTGTCAAAGGCTTTTGACAGGTCGACTATTATAGCATCCACCTCTATTCCCGCATCCATAGAGTCGAACATTTCTTGGCAGAACCCTAATAGCTGAGTTTCACAAGAGTGCCCTTTTCTAAAACCGTATTGGCGACTATACAACCAATTCTCACTCTCCCACAAGTCCCAGAGATAATCAGCCATTATCTTTTCTAATAGCTTGCATACAACTGATGTCAAGCTTACCGGTCTATAATTATCAACTAGTGCCTTATCTCCTCCTTTGAAAATTGGCGTAACATATGCCTCCTTCCAAGCATTTGGCAGGGCATTATTGTTTAACGTAACATTGAATAAATGATTTATATAATTTGAAACTACACTACCGCCCAATTTAAGCAAGTCAATTGAGATACCATCTGGCCCTTTTGATTTATTTGCCCTCATTTTCATATTTTTTTTATAAATTTCTGCGCTCGTCGTTTTAATACTTTTGGTATTTAATATTTTTTCGCCTCCTTGTTGACTCAGAGATGAATATACAGGATCCTTTTAGAGCGTTAGTACCCATCTAAAATATGGCAGCGTAGCTGAATGCGCGGAGTGGAAAATACGCTGATTTTTAAAGTAACTATGGTGTTATTTACTATCATCAATAACAGCTGTAGGGAAAATGATTACTTAGGGGATGATAAGTAGAAGAATGGGAGAGGTAAACGTAACGCCACAGCAGTAATGAGGCAGACTAATTTAAACTTTCAAATATGAGGACAAAATCTTGAGCAAGTGGAACATTTTACCTGTCTTGGAAGCGTTTTGAAACAAGATGGTCAAATCAGTGTGGATGCCAGAAGGAATGGGTCAGGCAAATTTTTTTCACAAATAGGAGGGAATTGATGACCAGCAGGTTGGGTAAGGATGTTGGGAAAAGATTAATATAAAATGTTATATGGAAAGTGAATTTTCACGGCAGTGAAATTTGGTCTTTGAAGCAAGATGTTCGCGTTAATGGGAAGCTTTTGAGATGTGGACGGGGAGAATGTTAGAAGAGGTTGGCTGGGTAGAAAGAAAAATAAATGAAGAATGCAGAGTGGGGTCGGAGAAAGGATTATGGAGACAAATCCAAAAGGGGCATGGAAAGCGGATGAAGAGTATTTTGACTAACGATGAAATATTGAATGAATGTTACGCAAGTGATATTGAGGTGGGGGGAAAGGATAGGTTTGTTGAACGGAATGAAGGGAGGTATAATGAATGAAATGGAATGGGAGGGAGGTATGTGGAATTGTACAACAGTTAATTGTAGCGTGAGGTGTCAGGTGTGTATTTCAAGAGGAAAACTAAGAATTGTAGCGGTGCTGAGTCTTTGTCCATCCAAGCTTACCTTACACGGTAGACTACCAGATGAAAATAATAATAACCTCAACATAAAAATGTCTCCTCGTTCCAAGTTTTTTTCGTTTAACCTTCATGACGCTATAAAAAAATCTGATTTATGTTGATTAATGGACGTAATAAATCAATAGAAAGAAACTGCGGGAGATTACACGACAGTAACTTTTATAGGAGTCATCATCTGAATTGGCATTACAAAGCAATAACTTCAGTGTAAAAATCATTCACCTTGACCGGGATTCGAACCCGGTTAAGGTGAATGATTTTTACACTCTGAACATGTTGCATTGTAAAAAATCAAGACTAATAACCAATATGCCACGCTGTTAATAAATTATGAAGCAACTATTCTTATTTCAGTGCCCAGTGACTTGTTTAATGTTACTTTTTTATTGATTCCGAAACTAAATATTTGTAGTGCGCGTATTGCTGTCCCCTATAGGTGATTAATATTTAATTATAATTCGTACGAGCTAAAAATAGACGCTACTTACTTTTTCAATGCCTGACTTACACAAATAATAGCCTCTCACAAGCTCAAAATGGGTGCTACAGGTATATTCGCCATTCATTTAAAGTAATACTCATATATCAATTAAAACATAGTTTATTGACAGTTCCTAACCACTCAAATCTTCTACGAAACAAGAGAGCTTCCTTTACTTTCCTCACACTATTTCCTCCTTTATTTCTTGGTATCTTCTGCCAGCCTATCAGCTGTCTAAAAAGCTCATCTTCCTGAAGCTCCCCTTCCTTTACCCCGATTACCCAATATTATTCCTTTCTGCCACAGCCTTAAAAATCCCACTACGTTTCAACATTTCTTCCATCCACTTTCTCTGCCTTTTCTGATATCCCACAGCAACTTCCTCTCTCTCCTCACCTCACATTTTAAGCTCCAGCATTTGACTTCCCCTCCACCCAACTTCTACACACCCACATCTCAAAATTCTCCAATCGACACTGGTCCTCTTGCCTCAAAGACCAGGGTTCACATACTCGCACATAGGAGGGAGTATAGCACTACGCTCCAAATTAGTCTTTTATAATCTTTACTTCGCATTTTTACTAGGTGTATCCGTTATTAAATACTTTCTTCTCGTGAAATCTTCGTTTGCCAGGGCAATTTGTCTCCTAATTTCCTTACTATTTTCTTCTAAAATACTCCTTAAATAATGATCCATCTGTTCTAAATTATTGTCTCCTACTTTGATGATTTACTTGGCTTTTAATGCTTATTCAGAACATCATTATGCACACCGATAAATAAACTTTGAGTAATCACCCTTACTTCGAATGAAAATTCTACTAATTTTCTCCACTCTAGGACTAAGAAGGTATGAATCTTAATTGATAAACTTCTAATACATAAATGAGGGTTGATTTGAAGGGAGCAGGAGGTTCCCCCAAATGATCCCGATTGACTTGCGAGCCAAACGAATAAGCCTGGTGGGTAGTGTGTTTATTGATTAACAGGAATATCTAGGTTCGAACCCACAATCAGGATGTCGAGGTGATATGCTCCGAATGAGTTGAGTCCAATGGGACGATATGAACACGGTTAAACCTTGAGAAATCAACCTTCAGCACAATACAGGTAGGTACTTGTAACTAACACATTTAGTCTTTAACGGCGCCGGTCCAAAGATGTGAAGCCGCGTCAGGAATCACTTATGCTACATTTTTCTGCACAATGTATAAATAACGGTCTTGGTCGCGTCGTCAACGATTACACACGTGCATCGAACCGTAATCCGTGCTAAATCCGTGATCACCGATCAATTGTGAGATCGCTGAAATCGTCCCAGGATTTTTCATAAAACCACAGAACTCAAAGGGAAAGAAACTAGCACCCTTGTTCAGAATGTCTGACTTACATGTTTCCTTACGACTAAGGTTCATACCACTGATTGTTGAAGACAAGTTCAGTATTTCTTCGGAGACGTTCATGATTGAATTGAAATATGGATACAATTCCAACGTTAAGATTTCTTTTTTTTTGACTTAGCACTGCTACTAAGTCACACCTAACAAAAGATAAAATACCATAGAAATACACATTACAACAAACAATTAACTCCACATACTTTCTGCCTCCCTTCATTCCGTCCTTCCATGGCTATTCCTTTCCCCTCTCGCTTACACAGCATTCTCTCCACTAACCCAGAAAAGTATTCAAGCGCGGAAGTCTGGATGATTTTTCAAAGCGAATAGCTTCTTTTTATTGATTTTAGATTACGCCATTATAAGTAATAAATGTGTCGGCGAACAAAGAGACTTTAATTCGCATTTCCCTGTCATTCCTATATTTGATCTGCCCAACGGACTTATTCGTATTTCACTCGCCAGAAAAACCGTAAATGTACCACCGCTTTTTTTGAGGCGGGGAAAGTTCATCAAAGTGTGACGAGGGAAATATAGATTTAAGGCAAGGGACAAAAATCTCCCGGCGTAAACGGAGAAATATTTCCAAGGACTCCATTGACGGCAATCTCAATTCTTCCGATTCAATCTCCTTTCAATCCTTCGACGGGATTCTTTAGACGAACGCCATACGTATGACCGCAAGCGAAAATTTTAAATGTAATTCACGGAGTTCTACAAATAAAAGTTGGGCTTTTGTAGGGTCTCTAATGGCTATTATCTTCTACGTATCGCGGGAACTTTCTCTTGTTTACCCTACTGCTTTCTTCAGTTCTTCGAAACTTCTCCCTGTCTTCGTACCGTCTAAAAAGCCTATTCTCTTCCCTCCTCTCCCCCACGTACCCAACATTCTTCTCTCTATCACAACCTTCAACAACCCACTATTTACTGAACTCACATCCTCCGCCTCTTTTTCGGATTTCCCCAATAATTCCTCCAGGAGTCCTCCAGAAGGCTCACCCTATTTAAAACTTCCGTCGTTCGCCTTCTTCTCTATCCAACTTATTTTCTCCATCCTACACCACATCCAGCCTTCAAAAGCCTCCAAGCTCATCTCCTTGGATCGAAGTCCTGGGGTGCAATTATGGATAGTCGAGCTTTTAGGTTATCATATCCGTTACGCGATATTTACTACTTGGATCAGTTTAGCGATCGTGGATCAGGCGATCCAGCTCCAGTGAACCTTGGTTGCACCAGGAGTCGCACTGTGTTTGGTTTTTGAATACCAAATTGGAAGAGCGGTAATATAATATTCGTAATCATAAATAAAGGTAAAGAAAACGCGCATTTTTGTGAAGAATCATGATCTCACCCCAGGTTTCAGAGCTATAAAACGAATCCTCCTAGCAATTCCCCCATACTTTACTTCCACCATATTTAAAAATGTCCATCAATTATCTTCCTCTCTCTCCCTACAACTGATTTTCTCCATTCCTCCCAACGAAAATAATGACAAGGAAATTGGACCAGATGAAAAACGAAGCATCAGGGGACGGTTGTGGTAGGGAAGTGGACTCCCAGCAGTTGAACTCCACGGGACATCGGGATGGATCAGTGGGAGCTTGCCCGTGGACGGTTGGTTTCACGTGGACAGATGTGAAGTGGAGATGGGGTGGATGAGGCGGTGGGGTGAGTTACATAAAACGGTGGCCCAAATCATTTTCCCCAGTGGCCCCCCCACCTACCAAGTTTAGGATTCAGGATAGAAATTAACTCGGGGAGGCGAGGAATGGGGAGGCCAGAACGACAAGGTCTACTCTGATCGGACCGAAAGATGAATGAACAATAGAGTTGAGCTGGGACCTTTTGGCGTGACCTCCATCAAAGTGGAACGCAATATATTTACGCGAGCATTTTTTTCATTTAGCTTAATATCTGAAGAAAGAGAGAGGATGAGAGGTAATGGACAGGGGAGTAAGGCAAGATAATCCGTTATCCCCTCTGCAATTAACTTACACCCGGAGGACAAGATATGAGAAGCATGGGAAGGACAGGGGCAGAAATGAAAGCCCTTAGTTCTTAAAATTTGTACATGATCAAGCTTTACGTGGTCGTCCCTCAAGGGATTACAACCTTTGATGAGTGCATCTTATAGTAAGTCAGTATGAAAGCTTTTGTATAAGGATCACTTATAAGAAAAAAAATAACAGAGAATCTCAAGAAATAAGTAGGCTAGGTTTAATTGTTTAGGAAGTAATTTTCATGAATTTAAACGAGTTGAAGATGTTAGGATACTAAGTACACAATTGCGCTGTAAGAAGCATTTACAAAAAGAATGGAAGCGGAGAGACTGGATGGAAAAATCTTACATTAAGACATATAAAATAGGCTGGTGAAAATAGGTTAGGGAGTGTACTGCTGTAGAATATAGGACACTACAGTAGAAGGGAGAAAGTAGGTTTTCAGTTAGGAAAAGCGATGAAAATATTACAATTTTGGTAGGCATGAAAGGAATTGGAAGGTCCATGAATCGAAGAATGATTTAGTAGAGTAACGAAAGTATATTTTACGCTAAACAGTAACACATAAGCGCTAAGTTCCAAAATAGTACTCGGAAATATGCTTTTATAGCCCATCTAAAACCTTCCTTTGGTGGGTAGATTATTACTGATATAATTAATAATAATTCGATACTCGTCCGCGGAAATGAAATTATTGCGCCACAAAGTTTTTTTTACTTGAAATAATTTTTTTATACAGATTAAATGGAAGGGTAGAAAAGATAAACCGGTGGAGATAGAAGCCTGAACTTATTATAAAAAGGAGTAATCAACTCATGGGGGGCACACAATGTGTAGCAGATTGCTCGCGGAAAATAGAGGAAGAATGTGAATGGAATTTTATGGGATATGAGCACAGAGGTGTGCATCAGAAGTGATCGGTCAAATAGGTTACTGACGCCACTAAAGCGATGGAATATGAAAACATAAAGAGAGGCGGGGATCGAGATTGTGCGGAGGCTAACGTACTGGCTTCCCACCCTGAGGGCGCGGGTTCAAATCCCGGCGGTGTTGAATATTTTTCAGAGGTATCTCGATCCCTACTTGAGGTGCTTTGTGGAGGGCACTTTGAGTGAGTACGCCGTCCGTCGGATGGGACGTTAAGCCGCGGACCCCTTGGCGCCTTTCGTAAAGAGTAGGCTAATGCCGACGCCGGGTTTCTCTCCACCCTTCATCCTTTCCTGTCCTTCCCCTATGGCGCAAATGACCTTAGCTGTCGGTCGCCTCCCCTCAAAACTACTACTATAAAGAGAGGCATAGAGAATTGGCAGAAGAGCAAGGTCATACTAATCTTCGAATTAATTAAAAGAAACTGCAAAAAATGCCTCAACAGTAACTCCAGAAGACTCAGCCGCTGGTGCCGTAGCCAACATTTAAATATCTACATGATTAAATATTGGCTTAAACCTCGTGGACACGTTAGTGCTGTGCGATCACTTCGTGACCTTCGCTCGTGAATTTCGCCAGAGGATCTCGCTCCTTTAAAGCCAATCGAAATCCTCAACGTACTAGGACGCGTCGATAGCTTAACTGGTTAAAGCACTCGTCTGGGAATGAGGGGTTCCCAGTTCGAATTCTAGTCCAGTGAATGTCTTTTCTACAGAATCTGACATTAATATTATAATTGATGACCACTTTGTTTCATCCGGTTTCACGTGAAAAACTGCTCAGTCGGAAAAAATAATTGCTGCACAATTTGTGTGCAGTTCGCATCCAAGCAGAAAAAAGTTTAGTGGATAATTTCTTTCTCTCCGGGAGCCTCTAGTGGTCAATGTGCTCCTAGGAACTCTGATAAGCTCTCGGCTTGTCATTTCTTTTCCCAGGGTTCGAACCACTAGGCTTGACACTATACCATGGCGGGACTTGAACCCGCGACCTTTGCGTTAAAATGTAAGCGCATTGGCACCACCTAAACCAGCCGGCGTTAATTAAGAGGGTGAGTATTAATCAATAAGTATTTAGAAAGCACGATTACATTGGGAGCACTCGAATACTTGCAACGATGGGAAATGTTTAGGTACCTGATCGCTTTTACCCTTAGAGAAAATTATTTTGAAAATCCTCATGCTTTTTTTCATTTTTAAATGAAGGCGAATGATTTTTACACTCTGAAATCTTTGCATTGAAATGCACATAACTCCGTTAAAAGTTACTGTTGCGGCATCTCCCGCAGTTTCTTTGGAATTCCTTAAGAGAAGTTTTTTCATCGATGGTTCTTTTGGTAGTTTTTCACCATTCATAATGGCGAGGGTCCAATGCTCCTATGAAAGGCAAAGTAGTATTTCAAGAGTTACAATCGTTCATGAATTTATTAGGAGTGGCCTACCAAGTAGGCTCCCGATTTATACTGACAAACCACTGCTACACCTTTAAACTCCGTTTGACACGACAATTACACCGTAACGCCGTAATATAACAAACCATTCAATTCCAATAAAAAAACTCCCTCCACTCACCCATACAACTTCCCTAACCAGCTCCCCCAACAAACCGAAACGTATGTACATAAATGAAAAAAATGCGTTTCGCATCACGAAGTACAACCTTTTCAACGTTTCGAGGATAAATAAAAAAAGGAATCTAACTACTTCGTATTTTTCGACGAAACTAGGCTAGTTACATTGTGATTATTTCTCGTTAACCTTGGAAAAATCAATGAAAGCGACCGCACCCGTTTTAAAAGCAATACAATTGTTTCTTTCATTGAAAATTAAATGTGCTTGCGCCATATTAAGGCAGGATAATTATAAAATGGACAGAATATTTCTTTAGTCTGTGAAAACTTTCCTCTAATAAACGCTATTCAGTACACCAGCTGTTATTCACTGAATGACGATGTATATTCTGTTCGTTGAAATGGAGGTCTGCGGATATATAATCCTTTGATCAAAATTGGAATAGATTAGAATCAAAATAATACATAAAACCAGAGTCAATGAAAACCTTAGATAACAGTAAATCAACCCCAGCTATCCAACAATTACAAATTTATTACACTTCGCGAAAATACGATAGCTGAGAAATTAATGAAAATTAGACATGCATTTTATGAAGATACACTAACATGATTTCAAACTGACCTCACAAGGTGAGGTTTCTATGGAAGTTATTTACGGCTACATTAATCTATGCAAATTTCGATGCATGAAAGCAATGAAAATTTGGAATTGCAGATTAATGGTAAACAGTCAATTCACAAGGCAAAAGACCAGAAAAGAATTACTGCGAAGAGTAGGAAGAGAGAAATAATTCCGTAGAAACCCTAACGAAGAAAGAGTAACAGACTCATCTATAAATGGACCTCTTCTAAGGAATAACGTAAGGAAAAAAATGAAAGCCAAAGATAAAATGCGTCAATTATATAGGGTGGTAATATCTGAGGGACTTAAGTTCACAGAGGCCTTCTCCCCACCTTTACCATCCTCCCAATCAATCAAGCTACAAAAAATTTATATGGTTTTGTATTCACAACATATTTATCTATCGCGCAACAAAAGACAACATGGTTGAATTGGGAAATTTCTCGAAACAAGATTTCGCCAACAGAAAAATCTCCTAGTGTTTTACACATTTCAGATATTACCAGCAAGCACTACTATTTCCTAAGCTGCATTGCCGGCGAACATACGAACGCTTTTCTCATTACTTATTACCTACATTTAATGAAAGAAATCCGTTGTCGGAGTGTGTCCCGGGCGCAATATTACAGCAAACGGATCCCTCCCAGACAGGCATGGTTACACTCGGATTCCACATCTGGTGTCACATTCACTTCACCGTTTTTCATGGTCAATCTCCCTGGTTTATCAACTGCCATACATCACACGAGCAAATGATGTAAAAAAATTATGATAAAAATGGTTCTTCGAGCACGGCGCGCTCCACCAATCTACGAAAGCAAGGGGACTTCTGCTGGCTGCCTCTCTCTCTGCCGCACGTCCTCCGATGAAGCAGTGAGGCCGGAGCTGGTCAGTTTAATTTTGAATCATTAAATCGTTGATGGGAGATTTGTGGTGATGGGAAGGTCGATCAATGAGTGACTCTTCCCTCTCCCCGATCAAATGTTGAATTTTTAAAATCCGAAAACATTCCACCTCATGCAACTGCGTAGCCGCCCAGCAGGGGAGTCTCTTGAGCGGTTGTCGTCGCTGCGTGTAACGTAAATAGGGCCGAATTACACGTATCTTTGAAGACTGAACCACTTAGGAATTCTGTCAGAGGATTGTTCCGATATGCTCTCCAAGGTTCCAGTCTCTGGGAGGTAAATTAGTGAGGACTATCAGTTCGGTCCCTCGAGATAAATTAGGGCTGATTTCCAACTTTCGTTAGAAAGAACCCGCTGGACATAAAGGGTAACATTATGTTCATTCAAGCGATCGTACCTGGCATGGGGTGCATGTACCAAAGGAGTAGGTTTTTAGGGTGTTTGAGTATAAGAAGGATTCTATTCACAAATTCTTTTCCATCGAATAGCTCCGGTTGATTTAATGTAAATTACCTTAATACATTAACCCAGTCACTTATTATTCTAGTTTATTCGTGATCCGATCGGTAAATACATGCTGCACTAAAACAATTGACAAGAGCTTCACAGGTGACCCAATCCGAACTAAATGTGTTTAAAAACTTTAACCTAACATTGAAACTTTTTTTTCTCGACCAACTCACGACAGCCAACCATCATGGCAGCACTTTTTAATTTGTCAAAACAAGTTTAAACGAAACGGGCTCCCCTATGTCCTTTTCCATGTCCCGAATGGAACTTTCTCTGCCGGCTCACATACTATATGCTAGTTTCGTCCTCTGAATGGAGTCTGGCAAGAACCAAGTCGGCTTCGAATAGCCTCAATAACCAACGCATTTTGCAAAACTAAATATTTTACTCGCCGACATTCGAATTTTGGACATGAGAGAACCCCTAACTGTGAAAGTTACCCAAACATAACTAACCTAATTAGTAACTCAACCTACATTCAAAGCTCAAGTTAAGAGTTTTTATGAACTAATTAATTATACAACACCACAAGGCATTCAATAAAATTCAATCATTCAATACTTCAGCTTTGATCAAACCATTTCTAGATGTCACAAAATTCACTTATGGTATAACGAGAAATTGCTTTGCAGGTCTTCGTATAAATCCTTTATAGAGCTTTGAATATTTAATGTAGGGTTTACATTGATTATTCGGCTAGGTATGCCTGGGTAACTATCACAGTTTTTAGGTCCTCTCGTCTATAAATTTTGAATATTGGGAAGTAAAATATTGGGTTTTGTGAAAAACGGAGTTCTAAATCATGAACTATACTTTATAAATATTTCGAACGAACTGAATGAGAAAAAAAATTACTGATTATGTATTATGTTTCATAGGAATTTATTTCACCGAACAATGAATTTTCTTTATTCTTGTTCTTACCTGCAGCTACAAATAACTTCAGCAGTCAATTAAACTATTCTCGCGATTTCACGCATTGAGAAAAATACGAGACAATTAACTGACGATTCGCAGCAAAACACATTACGCTGTCAGAACAAATAACCGCATGAACTAATTCTAGTAGAAAAGTGTGCATTCACTTCATTAGGAAAATAAATATACATGGTCTGTTCAAAAACTTACTGAACTTTTTAATCATAAAAAAATACTTCACTAACAATTTATTAGTCATGGTCCCCTTCGAAGTAGTCTCCTCCCCAACGCATACACCTATCCCAACGGCATTTTCACTTTTTGAAACAGTCTGGAACAATTATTCCGGAATGCTGATAATCTCCTCCGTCTAATTTTTCTCTATCAAGACGCCACACTCTTCTGCAAGTTCCCTGACGGCCAAATGTCGATTTGCATGAACGAGATCATTCACTTTTTCTATGTGGTGGTCATCAGTCGAAGTTGATGGTCTTCCGGAACGCTCGTCATCTTCCAATGATTTCCGCCCTTTTTGAACCGGGTAAAACACTCACAATACACCCTACGATTCTTAGTATCCTCACTTTCAGCCTTGGTAGTCTACTCAAAAGTCTCTGAGAATGATTCGCCGAGTTTCACGCAGAATTTCACAGAACGCCGCTCCTTCAAAGAGCTCATTTCCGCGGGTACGATTTTTCGTCGCAACCCACGAACACTCCATCGCATAAACGGCCGTTACTAATCAACAAAACAGGATATCAGCAAAGGGGTTCAAGGCGGTTATTTGGGAAGTTTCCGCGAACATGGCGCTTCCAAGCATTTAAAAAATAACCAACTGGAGGCGCGCCATTCAAAAAGTTCAGGAACCTTTTGAACAGACCTCGTATAACCAAACACATTGAATTTACAATACGAGTTCTGAGAACTACGCGTAGTTTTCTCATCATGTTTTAATCCACATTATCTGAGCAATGCATTGTATAAGGAACGACCCGAAGCATCAAGGAAGTCCAATTTGAATCTCGAACAACGGTTTCATAGCAGCACAACAGAATCCGGTTACAATATTACGTGAAATGTATATAATCAATATATCCCTCAACTAACCAACGTGTTCGAGAATAATACAAGATAACAACGTACGTGATAGTAATACAATACAGCAATATAGGGTGTCAACTTACTCCGATGCAACTTTTTAAAACAAAAAAAACGAAGAGTAATGCTACCGCCTACTTAAATATCATTTAAAGAAATATACTTTGCTGGATTCTATTACCGAATCATATGAAAGTTACGGCACGCCGCCATAACGGTTTTGAAGCATCATAGTCCGTTCATTATAAGGTATTCTCAGATTATATGAGGCATTAAATAACATAAGGCAATTCTTCACTGCTTCGAGGGTAGGCTGAAAACAACAGGGTCCGTACAATAAGTATCTGGACTGGTTCCAAAAATCAAAATGCATTGCAGTTATCATTACAATTACTTAATAATCTTCAAAATACATTCCTCCTGCATCGATACACTTAGTTCGACGCGTCTGCCACTCGTCAAAAGCCCGCTGGAAGTCGGTTTCCGGGATACTGTTGAGAGCCTTGTCGTCGCCGCTGGGACCGCCTCGATAGGTTCGAACCGATATCCTTTGAGCTCCTTTTGAGCTATTCTTTTGAGGTAATAACGTTGTCGAGAAAATCTTCATCTTCCTGGGCGCAGTCCAAAATTTCTTGCGAAATTTCCACCCGCGACAGTTTTTGTTCCTCGCTCAAGACTTTCGGCACGACCTTCGCGCACACTTTCCTCATTGCAAGATCTTCTGTTACAATAGTGTGGACGGTTCCAACTGAAAGGCCGGTGTCCTCACTGATAAAGGAGATGGTTAAACACCCGTCAGAGTCCAAAAAGTTTTTCACTTTGGCCACCTGAGCATCGGTTCAAGCAGCCGTCAGGCATCCGACGCGGTGCTCGTCTTTGATGAGCTACCGGGTTTCCTTAACCATTTTTTGCCACTCAAAACCTCTTGTGCGGCTTAAGGCATCGTCCCCGTAAGCCTGTTAAATAAATCCAAGGGTCTCCGACCTGTATTTCCCGAGTTTAAAGCAAAACTTCACAGCGTAGCGTTGCTCGACGGTACGCTCTATGCTGGCGCAACGACACCACAAACAATCACACGTCACAAAAATCCACGTCCTGTTGAACTCATGCCCAGAGGCGACTGAACGTAATTGCGCCTGAGGGGTGGGGGACCCCTCTACTGAGCCAACCGGTCGGACACCCATCCACCTGAGGCTACAGCGAATCAGTCACGATACTTATTGTACGGACCCTGTAATTCACACATGCTTGTAGACCACTAACACAATGACCAACAGAATCACTCCTGGTGGCATGTGAAAGTAACATTCCCCCTCAATACGCATGCGCAGGTTTGAGGTCGTTACATTCATCCATTGAATTTTGAGAAGCGGAAGTATGGAGACGTGTTTAGTGTCATGTCAACGCGAGTTAAACAGCGTGCTGTTGTCAACAACTGCCTTCATCTCATCGTCCGAGGTATGACAATTACCCTTGAGCTGTCTCTATGAGGTAAAAACTAAAAATTGCAAGGCGCAAGATCAGGAGAATAAGAAGGGTTGCTCGCAACATTCCAATCGGCGTTCTTTGTTCTCGTCTGTGAGACGGCGTGGTACCCATCGTGCACAGATTTTACGCTATCCCAATAGTTCAATAATGAAGTAGACACGTTCCTTGGATATTCCAATATGGTTTGCGATACATTTTTGAGTGATTCGCCGGTCATTTTGAATCAAACCTTCGACGAGTTTGCGATGTTTATCGTCTGTGGCAGTGATCGGACGTCCGCTGCGTTTTTCATCAACAATTATAGCTCTTCCAGGCCCGCAACCACGAAATTTTGCTACCCATCGATTTACAGGACACCTACCAACAGCATCGACACAATAAACAGCCTTTAAACGACGATGAAGCTCTGTAGAAGTCACTTATTCTGCAATTAAAAATTCGACAGCATCACGCTGTTTAACTAGCGTTGACATAGCGCTAGAACACATCTCCATACTTCCGCTCTCAAAATACACTGGATGAATGTGACGACCTCAAACCTTCGCATGCGTGTTGAGGGGAATGTTACTTCCACATGTCATCAGGAGTGCTTCTGATGGTCATTTTGTTTGTGGTCTACAAGCATATGTGCATTAGTTTTCAGTCTACCCTCGCATCATCGTTCGTAGGAACTTATAAATAATTTACTGAGATTATTGGACTATTCACCACTCCCACCAATGCTGCCGTATTTTATGTTACTAAAAGTGTTATGTTTACACTGCAACTTTACATTTTGACCAAAATACATCTAAATCATTCCATAAACTGTTGCACACCCTCAGAAGACATAAGGTAGCGAGGGCCTTCTCGTTTTGATATCCACACTATACCTTTCCATTAGAATCATTATTCCAAGGAACATGCATTGCCTAGACTTCTAAATTAACTCTAGTAAAATTCAGGATTTTTTATTACCCTACCTCAATTCACAACATATTCTTTTGTGAGTATATTTCCCTATTGTAGAAGAGGTATCTATTTTTTAAAGTGGAAATATCTGGCCCTGGAATCACCCCAGGTGTACCAATATCGAGGAAGAGTATTTTTCACCTCAATTGACTGTTGCCCCCCTATGTGTATTTTTTAGGTTACCCTTCCTGGAAACAGTTTTATAAGCAAATTTTAGTTATAATGCCCTTTTAGTTATAGTCCCATGAAGCAATTTAAGTGTTGTTTGTGTAAAATATGCATGATAGTATTAGAGGGAGGAAACATCCAAGCATTTTGGAAGGAATTAAGGGGAAAAATTATATAACAAGAAAGAATGAGTTTATGTAATATGCAGTATGGGTTTAAGGATATTTTGCATCATATTATTCAGTGCTTAGGAGTAAAGTAGGGTTTGGTGCCAAAGAAAATCAAAAACCTACTCTGAGCTGGTTTATTTTTGCTGAAAAAGAGCCACATTAGCTTTCAAGAGGCCAAAACATTCTAGGGGCAGCTGGTCGACAGCATTAACTTAGGGGAACACATTGAATTCATCATCACATTTCACGATGATCTTACCTAAAATATATGCAAAACCTTATGACTACAGGTAGACATTTCGAAGAATATTATGAGAATTATTTCTAACTGATTGGGTCCCTAATGATAATATTTACTTCCATAAACTATGATGTCATTATTAACAAATGAATATTTTTGTAAACATTCCTCAGTTAAATATTTTAAACATAAGAAATTGGCATACTGGTAAATGGCTAAAAATTTGTATAAAAATATCTAGTATTATGCTTCAAAAAATAACATGTAACTATGTATTATTTTTCTTCAAGTTTATAACCATGTATAGCAAGCATGCTGATTTTCATATAAAATATGCATATTTATAAAAAAAATAGGCATTTTTGGAAAAATGAATGGATTCAGCATGCATGCTGGTGCCAGCAGGGCCAATCTTTGGATTATGCAAACCAGTGGTAAACTTACAATATCAAAACTGGAAGTTAATATATACATTCATCATTAAGGATAAAGGGCAACAAAAAATAATTCCACCAAAGTGGCAAAGCTCCTTGATCCTAGGAATACTATTTGCAAAAGGCTAATACCAGTACTAATACTGATATCTACCTAATCAAAAATAAGTACCAAAGAATCTTGCCCTAGGCACTGGTGCCTAAGACTGTTGTCAAGGTAATATGTAGTGCCATGGTACTGGTGTCTAGGATTCCTGATATGGATACTAGCACCTAGTTTTATCTAGCTACTGGTATCTATTATTAGTATTGATCTTAAATATCAAATGCTGTGTACAATATCACAAAAATAACATGTTTTAATATTTCATCCACAGATGTCACTTTCAGTGATCATAGGCTGAATAATCTTCCCATCATCCCCACCCAAAGTTGTTCCATCCAAATACACAATGTCACCACGATGTAAAATATAGTATTACCAATTGTGTACAAATATTTTAACCAGTAATTGGCACCATTATGAGAAAAACAAATTTGCACTTTTCCACAGTAAATCTGTAGAAAGGTGCAAACTTGTTTTTCTCATAATGACGAACTTCCACCACATCTCGCCTGAATCTGTTGAATATATTGGTACCAATACCTAAGATACCAGTATCAGGTTTAAGCCCTTGGTCTCAATCCTTGGCATGGGTTAACAATTGCTTCTATGAGAAATTTAAAATAATTGCTGATTCGGCATTCCAGTTAAATGGAATAACTACATGGTCTGTAAAAAAATGCTTATTGCTAAAACTTGGATAAAAATTGAACCTGTGAATAAGCAAGCTCAGAAACATCAATTTTTACTTTTATGGGTTGGAAATAATGTTACACATTTTTAAACTGTGTTCAATTATGAAATGGTATAGCATTACACGCCAGAATTCAAGAACTTCCCTCCCATCACATGACTGAGCATAACATTAGGTTGAAGAGCCCATCCTGTTCAGTGGCTACTTAAAAGTTCAGTTCCAGAGTTGACACATTCTAATCAATTTCTTTAGAAACAAAAGGAGAACACTACGTATTTTAGTAAATACCAGGATATCACACCTTAAAATTATGCAATTAAGGCTGCAAAGTACCATCCTTTCTAGGCAATGGACTGATGATAAACTTGGGTGTGAAATTAAACTTTCATATTTGTCGTCACATAATGGAGCATTTATCTTGAGAAACATTCTCATCCCCATAATTTGTCCACAAATAACCCCAAAGGGATGGCCTAGATTCCAGTACAGTTGGTACATTGGCAGCAGGTAATGCTGTCTCATTGATCTGAGCTATTTTATTTAACAAGGAAGTCAGAATACCTGGATATAAATCTGCTAGGTTTCTTTTTTCACATGGGTCATATCTAATGTTGAACAGGCAAGGTTGCACTTGTGAATCACATGCTCGTGGAGGACCCACAATGAAGTCCGTATTATAGACCACATTTTCAAGATTGGTACTTTCCATATCACATCTTACTCTTGCCTGCTCCCTTAGCGACATAATTTGCTCTTCCTGCAGTTCATAACCAAGAGAGTTCATTGCTTGGCTCACTCTGCTGTTTACAACAAGAGTCATGTTATATCTGTATTCATGGCCTAAACCAGAGGGTCCATACCAGCCATCTCTAAGGCCACTGAATAGGGTGAAAGCTCCTTCAATAAAAAATAAAATAAGTTAATCATCAATGATTAGTTAAAATTAACAAGCATAAATGATAATTTGCCTTGACTGAGACACGAACCCAGATGCCAAAATGTCATTTTTACACTTTGAAATCATTGCATTTCAATGCGTATTATCACATGACACAGTTAAAAGTCACTGTCACAGCATCTCCAGTAGTTTCTTTGAATTTGTCAACATCTCTTACAAGTTTTAGACAGATAGTGCTATACGTACACCAGTAGACTTCAGAGTTTGGCAAAGATCATGCCTAGTTGCTACAACTGGTGGTTGATTTTCAAAGTACAAGCCCTCAAGTGAGAACGTGAAGCTGGATGCAACTTGTTATTCATTATGTGCAATTCAATTGAATCAATCAAAGCACACCCACCACCTTACAGCTTGTGTGTGAGTATTTGTTACAGAAGATGACTTTATAAAGTTTACTCAATCACCTTTCAGCACCTTTTCAAAAGCCACATTTTAAATAATTTGAATTCCATGCAAAAATGTTCATAACTTTAACATATAACACCTTCTAAACAATTTGCCAATTTATTACAATTTAATTATTCTGCATACAAGGGTGGCATGTAAAATCACATGTATTAAAGGATGTTTATTATATTCAAGTATATTCAATCTAATTTCATGGGGAAGAGGAAAATTGCCTCCATGAACTTTGGTTTGCCCTTTGCTCATTATGAAAATCCATAAGAATAATAGATGATATTTTTAAATAACTTTTTCAGCAGTTGGAAAGCATGCAGCTTACTCTTTTGCAATTTATATTTGCACTCAATAAACCACTTATGGATAATACTTGAAAGTTTACCTTTCTCTTTTCGACTACTAGACACACCCTTTGTTTCTGGCAAAGGATATTAACATTTTATCTCAAAAAGTTATTAAAAGTACTCCCAAAACTTTTTCCTTCAATGCCTCATCTGAAATTACCAATTCACATGCCTCAAAATATGAACCCTTCACCTTCCCTAAATGAAAATTTATGACTTTCAGATACCTACCCATTTTAATTTTCCAATCCCCATCTCGGAAAGCAGCTTCATTTTCTACACTATCTATGTTTAATAACACATTTTCTCTGCTGGATGAAGCATCCTCAACCAGAGCCTTCCACAGATCATGACCATCCAGATCAGGTGAAGCTTTATCAGAAGCATTAACTGCAGACAGAAGAGTTGGCACCCAGTCTGAGACATGCATTAGCTGTTTAGCCAAACGACTCCTTTTTTTGAGCAAAGGACTCCATATCAATGCTACCCCACGAGTACCACCTTCCCAGAGTGAAAATTTAGCCTGAAATTATTTAAGAAAAGGTGTTCATTCATTTATGTGGAGTGAGAACAAATTTCCATGATACATGGATCAAACTTAAAATCTTCACCTAAATAGGATAACACTTCAGTCATTATTTGCAAATTGGAAATTTGTCCTTAGATACCAAATTTCATGTAAAAAATAAGGACATAATGAACAATTTTGAAAGTTAAACATAATTATCTGTAAATGTAGATGCAATACTAACACATAACAGCATGATATGATTATAATGGTATGACAAAACTATTAAATTAAAGGGTTTTTTCACAGAGTAACATTTTTTAAGTCAAATTTTATTAAATACAAATAAATGACTAATTGAAATAAAAAGTCAGCTCCTGGTTGGCATGCATCTGCTTAGTTTTATTTCAGTCTGAGAAGGAAAGTGTGTCCAAGGTCTGTCCCAAAAGTAGTAGGATTGAATGCAAATATTTCAGAGTGTAAAAATCATTCGCCTTGACTAGGATTCGAACCCAGATCCCTCTATATCCGGTCGAGTGCTTAAGCCACTTAAGCTACCGAGGCATCCTCTTAAACTCTGAAATTTTGGGGCTTTCAAAGGAACTAGATGTTGTGACGAAATGCCGTACATACAATGTCACAGGCATTTGTATTCGTGCGCGACGCGCCACAGTCCACGAGGTTAAAGCCAACTTTAAACACTGAGTCGATCAAAAATATTATTGCCATATAATACATATATATACAGGGTACAGCACTTAAATCCGGACAAATTTCAATTTGATTTTCCCACCATATTGTAGTTCCACTGTACATGGCGATTGGCGTTCCTGAAAGCTATAGGCATCTAGTAAACAATCATAATCTCAAAATGGGCTAGATGTTACAAGTGCGGAGTACAACCATAGAGCCGCTATTATTGAAAGTGTTTGCGCTGGGCGTTCACCCAGTGAAATAGTTTGATTCTTCGGGTACCCCAGATCAACTGTTTACAATATTGCAGCTGAGTATAATGCTTTGGAGAAGTCTGGGGAAGGTTTCGCTATCCCGCTGAGGAAATCTCATTCAAGGAAACACGTGCTTGTCCGTATTTAAGCACCGCACCCAGTATATACATGTGGTTTGCGGTAGTCCAGGGGTAGAGCGTTGGACTACTGACCGGAGGGTTTGGGTTCAATTCCCGCGCAAGCCTTTCTAGGCACCCTCAGCTATATCCAAGCTATGTGATTTTTTGGGTATCATATCTTCCTCGGAAACCATAACCGGCACAGGGAAAGGAACTGGTCCCCCTACCCTGATGTGTGAATTTCACACATAGTGGGGCTTAGTACTGGGTGAACTCTATCATCACCTTCCAAACCGACCTTAGGGTTGAATACTGTGTTTATGGTTTATATATATTATGAACCGGCTATTGTAACAACGCTACACCATCAAATTTTACATGAAACTGGGCAAAGCAGGGAGAGAGACTCATGACATGCTGAAGGCAACTTATGGTGATAACACCATGGGTATATCGGGTGTTTTTGAGTGGCAAGAACTATTTTGGAAGGGTAGATATGTTGAAGATATCAAAAGTTCAAAGTACCCTTCAACCTGAAAAAGTGATGCAAATCTTGCAAGAGTGAAGGCTTTGTTGGACAGGGATCGCAGATTAAACATTTATATGGCGTCTAATAAATTTGGCAACCCAAAAAGTGATTTGCATCAACTTGTGACTAAAAACATGGGCATGAGAAAGGTGTGTGAGAAGTTGGTGCCATGAATGTTCTCACATGAACAAAAGGAAACTCATCCGCGGATCTGCCAAGAGGTGCTCGACCATGCCTCAGCCACCCTACAGCCCTGATGTTACCATACCAGACTTCTTACTCTTCCCTGCCTCAAATCTGTGCTGAAATGACATCACCGCGGCTTGGTTACAACAGGCCGTGACAAGGCAGCTGAGCAGCATTCCGGGTGCCGCCTTCCAGAAGGCGTATAAGGCCGTGGAAAACCCATTGGCAGCAATGTGTGCACGCACAAGGCTGCTAATTCAAAAACTTTTGTGAGAATGCATCAATTCTGACAATAATATTTTCTCAATTGACCCAGTCCTAATCCTTTGGGGACAAACCTTGTACGAGGGCAATCCCAGATGTACCCCATCCAACAAAGAAAACACAAACATTTTGGAAAAAAATGTATTTATATTTCAATATAATCTCCTTTCAGCTCAATTCACTTTTCCCAGTGATGTTCAATAGGTTCGATACCCTTTCAATTATAAGAACTGTCTAGCTCCTCAAAATAGACACTAACTGCCGACATCACTTCTTCACGGTTGGAAAATATTTTACCACTGAGACATTTTTTTATGTTTGCAAACAATAAATAATCTGAGGGGGCCAACTCTGGCGAATAGGGTGCATGAGGTAGCAATTCAAACTTTATTTCATGAAATTTGGCCAGAGCAATAACGGATTTGTGAGCTGGTGCATTGTCTCGATGAAATAACACTTTCTTCTTAGGTAAATGCGGCCGCTTTTGCTTGATTTCTTTGCTCAAACGTTGCACTTAGTTTGCATAATACTCACAGTTGATAGTTTTACCTTTTTCAAGATAGTCAATGAAAATTATCCCAGCATATCCCAAAAAACCGACGCCATGACCTTGCCTGCAGATGAGACGGTCTTCACCTTCTTCGGAGCCGGTTCTCCCTTTTGAATCCACTGTTTTGATTGTTCTTTTGTCTAGGGTATGAAGCAATGGACCCATGTTTCATCCATAGTCATGAAATGGTGCAAAAAGTCTGCTTTGTTGCTGTGAAACTTTGCTAAACACTCAATTTAAACATCTTCACGACACTGGTTTTGCTGGAGTGTGAGCAAACGTGGCACACATCTTGCACACAGCTTTCTCATGTCCAAATTTTTAGTTAATATGCGATGTTCCACACTTTGTGAAATGCCTACTACGTCTGCTAGCTCACGCACTTTCAGTCGACGATCATCCAGTATCACTTTGTTGATTTTCTGCACCGTTTCTTGAGTCATCACCTCATTTGGTCGACCAATGTGACGCTTGTCTTGACAGCTTGTACAACCTCATTTAAACTCTGCTACCCAATATTTTGCTGTTGTAAACGAAGTAGCATACCCAACAAGAGTAGAATCCAGTTCAGCTTTTATATTGGTTGGGCTGAGGCCTTTCAAATAAAAGTATTGTATCACATAACGATGGCCAATTTTCTCCATTTTTACAAATTCACTGAAAATGTTCACCATTGATGGCTGTCAAAAAATACCATACAATGTGGCATCTAAAAACTAGCAACATATGCTTTATAGATTGCGTACTTTCTAATACAGTAATATATTTCAAACAACTACGCCATCTCTAGGTCTGGCCGGGTACTTATTGGCCCCCCATGAATAAAACAACATATCATCCACTAAATGCCTCTTCATCATATTCCTTTAGATTTCCATCTCTTCCCACATGTCCATCTTCTTCCCATTTCCCATTGAGTTTAGCAACTCCAGGGAGAAGTAACTTCAGTGGTTTTTTTCACATGTTTTAGCAAAGTTGTATTCTGTGGTCTCAGGTTGTTCTAAGTATGGGCAGCTATCTTGACTAAATGCCTTGGGAAGAGGTTTGCGGGGATCGAGATGGTGCGGGGGCTAACGTACTGGCTTCCCACCCTGAGGGCGCGGGTTCAAATCCCGGCGGTGTTGAATATTTTTCAGAGGTATCTCGATCCCTACTTGAGGTGTTTTGTGGAGGGCACTTTGAGTGAGTACGGCGTCCGTCGGATGGGACGTTAAGCTGCGGACCCCTTGGCGCCTTTCGTAAAGAGTAGGCTAATGCCGACGCCGGGTTTCTCTCCACCCTTCATCCTTTCCTGTCCATCCCCTATGGCGCAAATGACCTTAGCTGTCGGTCGCCTCCCCTAAAAACTACTACTACTACCAAGAGGTTTGCTATTCATTGCTAAATATCCACACATTATACATGAGAGATTACATAAGTGATAATTTTTTTTCTTCATTTTTATAGAGTTAAGCAGAGGATTCTTTGCCCTGATGGAATATTTTTTTGCAAAGCATTTTTCCACTTTATTTTTTATTGTATCCATATCTTTCGTAATGGACCCAGTCAAACAAATTATAGGAGTGCATTTAACAGACATTCCTGTCACACACAACTGATAGCCAACAGATACTAAGGTAGTAATTTTGCCTCACTTGCAGCTCAGGCCTAACTTTAGCTTTGTTCACATGAAAAAGTACAAGAAATTATAGAAAAGCCTACTCTTCTTCTACATCCCCAATATGTGCACTCTACTCCACTTGCATCTCTCATTGCTAGAAATTTTTGTTCCTAAAGACATGTAGAAACATCATTTCACCTCAATGCAACAATTTCAGAGAGTAAAAATCATTTGCCTTGAACGGGAATCCCAGTCAAAGCAAATGATTTTTACACTGAAATTGTTGCACTGAAATGCATATTAGCAGATGACTGTTAAAAGTTACTCCTGCAGCATCTCCCCCAGTTTCTTGAAATTAGTCCACATGTTTCACAAGAGTTTCCCTTGTCTCATTTGAAGAGTATCTCCTATCTTTGATCATAGAACTTAATTTAGTTAATTTTGTTCATTTTAAGATTTTACTTTTTAATTTATTTCATTGTACCTTTCCTTGGATTTAGACATCAAAGGTCAGGGGTGAGCTTAGCATTTATGGAGCATATATCTCTCTCCTGCAGTTGATGTTAATTCCCAATATCTATTAGAATATGTGGCATTATATTTCTCTTCATACGCATAACAAGTATTAGTTTATGCAGCTGTATTCTTCATGTCTTTCCAACTTTCTTTTATCAATCCTGTGTTGCTACAATTTTCTCTGGATAGCCCATTGATACATCATTCTTGGCTCAGTTTCTTTCAATCTTCCTCACAGCCATTGGTTTTTCAACATTTTCTTTAGCTTCTTGAATTAAAACAAGGCACTTGTTTAATACTGAATCATGTTCTCTCTCGACATTTGCCCCCTAACTGCTTTACAGTCCTTTTATCTGGTTTCTAAATCTCTGCTTTATGTGGATGTACTTAATTTATCATTCTCTTACATCTATCGGCATGTGCCACATGCATTATTTTCGTGAGTGGTTTGGAAACAGTGCACGTTCCATCACTAATTTACATAACTCCCTAAGCCTTTCTTTTATTCCATACAATTTCTATAGTCCATATCTTTTTACTGTTTTACCTCCTAGGCCTACTCTGATGGATGCATTCTAGCCGCCAGGATTATTAGATTCACCTCTCAGTTTTCATATTTCATTACTCCAGTTATTGCATCACACACAACCTCTTCTATGTTATCAGCCTAGTCTGTATTTGGCATGTTAATGTACACTGCTACCACATCTGTTGGGTTTGTAGTAAACTTCACCATAATGATTCTTTAATATCAATATAATAAGGTCTATGATAATTATTTACAAACCTACTAGAATTATCAGGCACCTAGCACTCCAAAACTCTCCTTCTTTGAGTAATTCATTTCTCTTACAATTAAGACTTCTAATTCTATACCCCTAATCTCTACCTCTATTTTCCCAAGCCTCCCACATGTCTAGGGTAAGTGGGCATTCCAATCTCACACTTAAATTGATTTGCACATTTGCGTGATGTACTCTCTTGGTTAGCCCCCACCTAGAGATCCAAAAAATGAAATCAGTTTACCTCTGGAATACATATTTCAACTGATACAGTTCTATTAAATCTGCTATCAAGTAAAAAAGGAACTGAAAAGGATGAGTTGGTGAACCACTATTCTCTGATTCTAATGTCTTGACCTCTTTAAAGTCTAAACTATAAGTACATATTTGAATACTCACTCCTCTGAGTGGCCAGTTAGAACCAGCATTTCTGCCCAAACCATCAGGAGCACCACCATTATCTGTGGCAAATATTATGATTGAATTATTTAGCATTCCATTTGCGGCCAGGGCCTCCACAACTTTTCCAACTGATTCATCCAACCAATGAATCATTGCTATAGGGTGAAAGAAATATGAATAGGTATTATTTTACAAAACTGATACACATATTATGAACTGTAACTGATAAGGTATACCTATCTATCGGAAGCTTGTTTTTATGATTTTTAATTAGTTAAAGTGTCAGTATATGATAACAATGAGAACTACCAATTGTGTGTAGGCCAATTTCTTTGATATCTCATTTTCTGCATGTCTAAAAATTTCTAGCTCAGTGTGAGATATTAGCCTTGACAACTGTAGCTAGAGCAGCAGACTAGTTGTTTGCATGATAGCCATGAGAGTGACAGTTTGGTAAGAGAAATTGTGATGAATCAACATATGTTGATTGAAATCACCACAGCTGCATACAAAATAAAAAATAACACACTATTGATCAGGTTAGGAATAAGTAAATAGAGTGAAAATCTGGGCTTCTTTAAAATATAGCTGATAAAATTTATGACTTGAGCCCCAAAAAATTGAGGGAGTATGTATTACAGTAATAAGAGTTCATTTAGCTTAGTTTGAAAATGGCTTTCAACTTTTCTCTAGTACAGATTTTGGAGAAAATATGGCATAGAAGGGTGGGGGCATTGAGAGGAGAATAATGATGGTAAAACTTGGGATTAGAAAGAAGAAAAGAATTACTGATGAGTATAATTAATTTGTAAATATAAGATTTTAATATGTATACTAGTGCAACAATTTCAAAGTATTTCTTTCGCATTTCATAAATAATTTGCCTTGACAGGGATTTGAAACCAGATCCCTCAGCTAAGCGTTTAAGCCAATTAAACTACTACTACTATTCTTACACTTAAAATTTTGGGGCTTTTTAAGGAACAAGATGTTACGATGAAACCATACCTGTGACGTTGTATGTATGTTACCATACATACAACCTCACAGGTATTTGCTGTTGTGTGAATTGTGCCACAGTCCATAGGGTTAATGCCAAACTTACTAATATACACAAAAAATACAAAACACTAATGTGTTTTACCTTTAACAAATTTAAAAACACTACAGGAGATGCCATAATGGTACTTTTAACAGAGTCATCTGTTTATACAAATTACAATTCAACAGTTTTGTTGCATTATACCAGACACACAATTGTATACGTGCACAAGTGCACAAAATTGTTGCATTGTAATGTGCATTAGGGGATGACTCTGTTAAAAGTTACTGTTGTAACATACGCCACAGTTCCTTTGAATTTGTAGGATAGTGTTTTAAGGGTCAAAATCTTTGTCCTTGAAACAAGAGGACAAGCATTGATTATAGATGCTTCTGAGTTGTGGGTATGGTGGAGACTTGAGAAAGTAAGTTGAAATATAGAGGTGGGCAAACAATAAAGATTGACATATGCTGGGTTATGAGTGTAACTTGCAAGGAGAAATCTGACAAAGACAGATAAATCAATCAGGTCAGGACAATAACATCAGGCAGTGAGATGCTAACAGACATGATAGATGAAGGAAGAATGTTAGATAAGAGGAGTCTTGAAAGACAATAGGCTCTTTAGACAGTATACAAGTGGATAGAGTGTATGAAGAACCAAAGAAGTAAATAATGCAAGAAAAACCAAGAAGTTCACATCATACGTAGATGATATAAGACATTAAGGACCATCCACAATCTAACTTTAATTGGTAAAATACCCTGAATGAATGAATATGGACATGAAGACTGATAAGTTACTAGTGTTTATGACCATTACAATGAAATATGGGCCAAAAACAGGAAAAATTATAATTCCATAAAAAATATGTATATTTTCCAGATTTTGTGGTAACTAACCAGCATACTTTCGTCTCTGGTAATTTTCTATGTAGGAAAATTCCTCAACAGTCTTATCAGGGGCCTGAAGAGGCTCATAAAAATTGGCAGAGTGTACAGCATGATGTGAAAGATATAGGAAGAGAGGCTTGTTTCTCTTGTGATCATTGATTACATTCACTGCCTCCTCAGTGTACAATTCTGTAGTGTATTTCCCATGTACATCCCAGGCAGGCTCCAATCCTCTGTGCATATCCAAACCCCAATCATCCTATTATGCAGGAGGAAACATAGTGTTTAAATTTTAGAAATACAATTGATTTTCCAAAATAAAATAAATATCTAATAAAAGTCATCTGCATATATTGTATCAATTATATGATAGATATCTTTTTATTAAATGTTATAAATACGAAAATTAGCATTGGCTTATATTAAGATCTCCATACTAAAAAGATTTTGTACTTTTTCACAGATTTTTATTTTAAGGTACAATGCATTTCACCGACTTGCGGCATCATATGGTCCCTTATCAAGTACCTTATAATAAAAATCTGTGGAAAAGTACAAAACTATATTCTAAACCACATGACTGACTAGAGCCCAGTTTTATAATATCTCGTTGAATCCTATCATTACTTATGTAAACCTTAACTTACCAATCTTATAAACAAATAAGATTGTTATAAATGAATGTGAACACTGGAACCAAAGTAATATCGTCTGGTAGTAACTCAACTGTTTAAAGGTCAGTTTCAATTTTAACTATCAGGCATAAACTGAGTTTTGACCTTAACCAGAGGTTAAATTGAACCCCCAGTTTAACAAGATACCATAAAACCTGCCCTAAAATATGCTAATTTGACCAAATCAATATTACCTCAAATAAACATTAACCCTTTCTTTGGAATATGAACAGAAAATTAGATGATGATCCCTTGAGAAAGGGCATGTGATGTATCATATGCCTTGACCAATATGGAGCTAAGGGACCCCCTGGTTCCATCCTGGTCACACTTGGAGTAGGACAAATGGTCAAGGAAGTCCCACAAAATTTGTCACTGATAGAAAATGGAGACTGAATGTCACCTTAGATCCAGGTTCAAAACAACACATGTCTGTCTGTCTGAGTGCAATATGCACTTGGTATATCAGTAAAACTTGGAATCCTAAGCCTGTGCACATTTCATTATTATCATACTATTTCTATTCCTTAGTTTCTTCAAAACCTTCCTCCTCTTTTCTTAGGAATATTTTCATAGGTTTACCCTTTTCTATTAATCTAATTATACTTAATTCTAATGGCAAGGCATGTAATAGGAGGGATTTTTAATAAAATATTACCCCATAAAATCCAGTGTGGTCATAATAATCCTGTTGATTAGTCCAATGACCAAAATGAGAATCAAAACCTCGAAATTCTGGAGTATATTCCTTCTTGAAAAAACCAAGATGCCATTTTCCAACTGCATGAGTTGCATAGCCAATATCCTTCAAATATTCTGGCAGGAGGCGTTCAGACAGGGGAAGGCCTCGTGGTTCGGTGTTTAAAAGAACAAAGTGCTGCATTCCTATTTGCCAAGAGATATTTTAAAGCTCTGAGCAATCAAAATATAGATACACAATTAATAATAAATTAAGTAAGCAATCCATAATTTTTCTCTGCTTATAAGGAGTGATTCAATTAACAAAGTGAATTTCTAATCATATAATCAACATGTATAACTTTCCAATGTAAGAACTGTCAAAAAGATTAATGAACTATCAAACTAAAACCTCCAAAGTTATTGTCAAAAATCATGGCCATTCCAACTTGAGATACAAACTCCTCATTGACAAGCATACTAATTATTAAGAAAGAATCCCAAAACTTTTTTATTCCATTTATACGTATAAACAGTAATTGGAAATGAACTAGTATCTTTGGCCTATAGTGACACCTTACCTTATCAAGCCACCTTGGTTACAAAGTTTTTCCCCATAAAATTATAATTTTTATCAGCAGCTGCTGTCTGTTTTTGTTCCTTGCTCAAGACTTTCGGCACCAGCTTCACGCACACTTTCCTCATTGCAAGATCCTCTGTTACAATAGTGTGGACCATTCCGACTGAAAGGCCGGTCTCCTCACTGATAAGGGAGATGGTTAAACACCTGTCAGAGTCCAAAACGTTTTTCACTTGAGCCACCTGAGCATCGGTTTGAGCAGTCATTGGGCATCCGACATAGTGCTCATCTTCGACGAGCTCCCGGCCTTCCTTAAACATTTTTTGCCACTCAAAAACTCTTGTGCAGCTTAAGGCATCATCCCCATAAGCCTGTTTAATAAATTGAAGGGTCTCCGACCTGTATTTCCCGAGTTTAACACAAAACTTCACAGCGTAGCGTTGCTCGACGGTACGCTCTATGCTGGCGCAACGACACCACAAACAATCACACCTCACAAAAATCCACATCCTGTCTCAACGCATGCCCAGAGGCAACTGAACTTAAGTGTGCCTGAGTGGTGGGGGACCCCTCTACCAAGCCAACCGATCTGACCCCCATCCACCACATCCAGCGTTGAGGCTACAGCAAACCAGTCCCAATACCTATTGTACGGACCCTGTATATCATATTCAAACTGAGCAGATTCGTGAATGATGAAAACTAAATACTTAAACTGATTTACTACCTCGGTGGTTCATTAGGGAAAATTAATTAATACCTTTTCCATCTTCCTCTATTATCAAACATACAGTTTTCTTCATGTTTACTCAAAGGTCTCCTCCTTCAAAGGCTTCCTATAACTTTACTATCATAAACTTAGTATCTATTGGCTTTAAGTTATCATTACCTCATCACATGCATACATTAGAGAGCATATTGTACTCTGCCTAAAAGGAACACCCATACCTCCACAAGATCCATTCAATTGTCCCAACAAAGTCAGCATATGTATTTAAAAAGGATTGGGTACATGCTACAGCCTTGTCTAAGTTATTTTAATGGTCATAACAAATCAGACAGCTTCAATTCAATCTTAACTGCAGCTTCAGACTTGAGAGAGATGGTATACACATTTAATAAGAGGTGTCACTTGACATCCAATATCAATCTGTGACGTTGCTTTCCCATGACTAATTGGTAATGAACCATAGGCCTCTTAAAGATCCACAATTATCAAATGAACTTCAAGATTCTTAGATATACTCCTCATTTATTTGCCCAAAGCTAAAGATATTATTCATACAGGATTCTCCAATATTAAACAATTTACCAATCTCCCTATAATTTTTTGGGTCTTTCTTACTTCCTTTTCCATACAAAGTAGACACATAAGATAAAACAATTCTTCCAGTATTTGATCTCCTTCAAGAATCTGACTAAATAATTTACAGAGAGAAGCCTTATCACCTGTGGAGGTCGATATTTCCATAATTCTATCACAATTCTCCTGGCCCATTTGCCTTTCAATAACTTGCCTTCATTAATGCCTGTTCCACTTCTACCTCTAAATTGGGCTCCATACACTGAGTTCCACGACTATCCCAACACTTTTTTTTAAATTTGTTACTTCTTTTCTTAGGCCTATAACGAAAATTTCTTCAAAGTGCTGTTTCCAATTCACCAGAGACACAGGTTGAAGAGCTGGAGCAGAATTGCTCTTCATTTTCATTTTTCTTATAATTCTCTAAATTCTGCAGATCTTCTACATCCCAGAAATGATCCATTTCTCCCCATATCCTTCCTCATGCACCCTCCTTGCATTTTCAATACTGTTTTTTTGCAATCTTATCACATGCCTTGTATTTATTTTATTCTTCAACGCTCTTAAAATTCAACCATTTCTTATCCAGTTTCTTCTTCTACAACTTCCACTGTCTCTATGGGTTATCCATTTCATTCTTCCTTTATGTCTTTTCCCCCTTCTTAAAGCTTCTTCAGCTGTTTCCATAATCCATTGTATTGCTTCAGTGAAACATATAATTGTTTAGTATACCAATCCTCATTAGCTTCAAGTAGACTTTGCTGGAGTCTTTGTTCATATAGATATTTGACCCTGTATTCCTGCCACAGATCTACCATGTACCATCTTGCATGTATTTTGAATCATCACTAGTAATGGTTTCACCAACACTCTTCTTCTTATTGCATTGTACTTAAGCGACTACTGGAAAAGCTATTACTGAAACAACTGTATGACGATCCAATCCACATTCTATTCCTCTCCCTATTCTCAAATAGCGGGTCCCAGTAGTCCAGGGGGTAGAGTATTGGACTGATGATAGGAGGGGCCCAGGTTCGATTCCTGGGCAAGGCACTCTAGGCACCTGCAGCTCCACCCAAGCTATGTGATTTTTTGGGTACCAGGTCATCCTGGGAAACCATATCCGGCACAGGGAAAGGAACTGGCCCCCCTACCCTGATATGTGAATTTCACATTCCGTCGGGCTTAGTACTGGGTGAACTCTACCATCACCCACCAAACTGACCTTCGGGTTGATTGCTGCGTTTATGGTTTTTATGATTATTCTCAAATACTTTTATTGAACACTGAATTCTTACAATTACATAGTATATAAATGATATCAGAGCCCAAGTAAAAATGAATTTCTTCAAGATGAAATTTGGTATCCATAAGATAACATTCCTGACCCTTACAGAAGTCAATCGATCTTCTCCCAATATCATTTTCTGTATCTTCTCCTCAAGGATCAGCAACTTCATTATTTTCTCTCCTTACATTTCTTCAGGTAAAATTACCAATTATTACCAACTCATATCCATCCAGAGAGTCATCTTCCACTTCACCTAGGCCCTCATTAATATCTCTTTTATTTTCATCTGGATTATCTTCATGAGGGCCAATTAGCACTTTTGCTTCCAATGTTGTTCCATGTATTAGTATTGATATCCTTATCATCCTATTATTAACTTCCTCACATTAACTGTTCATTCTTTTGTTTCTTTTTTACAAGAACAACTACCTCAGACTTTGTTGACTCCATTTTTTCCACTCCACTTCAGAAAGGAATATAGCCACCAATCAATTCTTGTCCTAGGCCTTTCATTTTTGCTTCTGTCAATACCAAGATATCTACTCCCAAAAATTCTATTACCTTTATTATTTCCTCAATTCTAAACCTTATTGCCATTTATGTAAAATTTGTGAAATTTATGTATAAGTTTATTCTTGTAAATGTGTGATGAGGGGTTAGGTGGTAAAAGAGACTCCATAGCCTCAATCTCTTCCTAAAATAAAGATAACTATCCAGCTATCTATTAATTTTATCATTGGATATTCGCTATGATTTGGCACTGTTACATCATCCTATATAAAATCAAAGGGCTCATATATCATTTGATGTCAAATACATCACAAATTCGGGTACCAGGTCTACCTGGGAAACCATAACCGGCACAGGGAAAGGAACTGGCCCCCCTACCCTGATGTGTGAATTTTCACACGCCGTATAGGGCTTAGTACTGGGTGATCTCTACCATCACCTACTACACCGACCTTCGGGTTGATTACTGTGTTTATGGTTTTTTTTACATCATAAAATCACTATGAAAATTAATACCATTTTTTTCTGCTAAAAATTGCTAATCAAAATAGATATTTCTAGCAATTAAAGCTTTAATAGTGAGTTTTCAAATTATGCTCACCAGTAGCCACACTTCAAGGTAGGTAGAAGGAAAGGGCAAAGAGACATTATAGGTATTTTTTACCTGCCCTGCATTTATTGAGATCAGAAACAGCAGGTTCCCTGAAGTCATCTTCTCACTCTAGGGTAAGCAATCAGCCAGATTGTCAAACAGCATGGTCAATCTTGATACAAGTACCTATGTATTTAGATGAATGTATTCTGATGAGTCTGAATGTTGTCATGCACTCCACTACAGATTTTTTTAGGTTTTGAGAATGCATTCCCAAAATTTTAATTCCCAATAACCAATGCACCTCGAAATAAGGCCTTGGATTCTAAAATATTTGTATAATTTGAATATTTCTGAGAATTAAATAGAAATAAACGACTTTCCTCGGAGAAACTCTTTTATTTTTCAATGTAGCCTCCCTGTACACTAATGCACTTGGTTCAGCAATGTTCCAATGTCTTGATCCCATCTTGAAAATCAGATTCCTTCTAGCCTGCAAAATACCCATCTACTTCAGCTGTTAGTTCTTTGTTTGAAGAGAATCTCCATCCGCTTGAGCTTGGGGAAAAGGATATAAATCTGATAGAGCCAAATCAGGTGATTAAGGTGGGTGTGGCAACAATTCATATCTTAATTCACGTATTTTTCCCATGGCAACAGCACTTGTGTGTGGGCATATATTGTCTTGATGAAAGATGACTTTCTTCCTTGACTAATCTGGCCTTTTTATGAGTCTTGCTTTCACCATTGTACGCACTTTTGCCATAATTTCTTGGGTAGTGGCACATTTTGGCTGACTAGGATGTGGATCATCATCTAAGCAGTCCTTACCAAACTAAACTCATTTTTCCACCAGGCAACAGTTGAATATGTAGAAGCAGAGTCCCCCAGAGAGTTCTGAAAGTCAGCATGAGTATCCTTTGCTTTCATATCTTTCTTTTTGAAGTATTTTAAACTGCTTGAATCTAAATTTTTTCCATCTTTACAAATTACAACAAGGAAATATTAACAGAGAGACATCTGCACCACAGATCTCTTCCCCAAGCACTGAAGCATCACATGTTTACTCATAACAAATTACCTACTGCTGTGGGAAACTCGTTGCGCTAGCGCTGATATCTGGTGCTCATTCTGTAAACCTTTCAAACAACTCTCGTACTTTAGATGTTAATGAGAAATTATGAATTAAAAGAAATGAACAGTTATGTCCCAGAACATTCTTAATAGACACTTTCATTCCAAGTAAATCATTCCAAACTTAAACATTACAACCCACCTAAATGTATTGGGTATTTGCCTGTCATTAAAGCACCTCTGGATGGACTGCACATAGACTGAACATAGTAATTGTTCAAGATTACTCCATTGTAGGCCAAAGAATCTATGTTAGGAGTAGGTATTTGGTCTGAACCATGAAAACCAACATCATTCCAACCCTGAAAAATTATCAATAACATGGACACATGATATTACCTTATTAAAAACTCAAAAATTATTGAAGGAGACATAAAATCAACTTAGAAGAAATAAATATCAAAATAAAATTTAATGGTACTAACCAGATCATCAGCAAGGATGAATATTATATGGGGGTGACCAAGAAGATCCTGACCATTATTTTGTAATATATTGGAGCACATGATGATGAATATTTGACAAAGGATCTTCCGCTCCATTGCTATCAGTGGTAATATCAGCAACACATCAATATCAAATCTGAAAAAAGTTGAATTTTAAATATAGACCATATTTCCGCTATGTATAAAATTATTTTGTACTCTTTGGGGAATATTTTTTTTCTAAGTAAGTTTTGTATTGACACTGTTTCAGGCATAACATGGTGGAAATCCTTCATCATGAAAGAAGACACTTTGCTTTTCCATGTAGAATTTTTTCCTCTAAACTTTTTCTCTAAAAAAAAATCTATGTGAAAAAGAAAAGTGTATTTTTTCATCATTAAGTTTTGTATTGCTGCAATTGCAGCCATACATTTAAGACAGAATGCACTAAACTTATGCTTTAAGCAGCCACAAAGGCCATTTTTTTAAGGTGCCCAGGTTGTGCCCAGACTATTTAATTGAGGATGATTATTAGAACCTGTGTATGATATTCTAACAAGTAGAAAGAGTGTATTTAAGACAGTGAACACCAGTGTACTACCCCGTTACTTACCTTCAACATAGGAATTAACCCAAAAACCATTTGATTTTTCAAGGGGCTGACCAGTAAAATTTAATCTGAAATCATGTAGGTTTCCAAACCAAGGTTTTTTATAGCAATACATCTCACTCTGATGCCCATCCATCACATTTTCTCTTTCACCCATTCAAAGTAAAAATCCCAAAGGATATTTTTCCTAAGTTGTGCAAAATTCACATATTCAAGTTATGCAGGCAGCTGCTTTCCCAGTGCCACTATCTGTGGCACATGGGCAGTTCTAGAAATATAAAATTGCTCATTTAGGATTTCCAGGATGTGAGTCTATAGACATCAGCCAGGAAAAGTAATGATAGCAAATTTAAGCTGACCTAATATCTAAAAAGGCAACAATTTCAGAGAGTAAAAATCATTCGCCTTGACTGGGATTCGAACCCAGATCCCTCAATGTCCGTTCAAGTGCTTTAGCCAGTTAAGCTATCGAGGTGTTCTCTTAAACTCTAAAATTTCTCCTGCAGCTTCTTTGGAATTTATCTAAATAGGCTTTCAGAAAGAAAACCTGCCATCGGTACAGAAACGTCCACTTTTTTCGGGGGTAGAGAAGAATAATGAATATAACACATTCAGAATTTAAACCTATTCCCTTGTGCTCGGGCAACCCGCAAATCAATGCACGCCGCCTGGGAACGATTTCCCTTCAAATACTTCGTCATCTCAAAAGTCTTGCGATGCGAGAGATCAATGACATCACCACTCATATCTTATTCTCGTCATAGTTGATATAGAAAGGAAGAATGAAAATTCCACGACACGAACGCTGGGTAATTAATCGAAAAGTTTCTTTTAATAGGCGAGGGAAGAACTAATCCTGACCTAAGCCTTAAAGCTAGTAAAATACCCACTTTTAGGGTAGGGTGGGGTAGTTCCTTTTCCTGTTCCACCATTCGATTTCCAACTAAGTTCAAGTAACCAGAAACCTCACCAATTTTAGATGGGACTGTCCAAATAATCACCTCGGGTGCGCTCAAGCAGCCAAATCCTCTTCCCACAATGCTACCATTCTCCCTAAAGTACCGCTGTGCTTTTTTTATTATTTTATCTCAAAAATTAAAAAAAAATATATATATATATATATATATATATGCCAGGATAACTTCTATTGACAAATTAGTCGTGCGGTTTCAGATACTCCGGAGGCTTAAATCAATAGTGCATGTCGCAACTTATCTCTCATCGGAAAAGATTCACAGGGAAACAACCACCATACCCTCGGTAACATTCGCTCGATTTTTAAGTTCTGCATCAATTAATTTAGCTAACGATAGACCAACAACAGCCGTATTTTGACCTTTTAAATTGGATGATTAACATGAAATATAAACGAGGGCACCAACACTGCCCTGAGTGGAAGAAATCCCACCTCTGTGGGGTACGAACACGCGACTTCTGGAATTGCGGGTTACTCTCCAAATACCGAGGGCGGCATTCGAGACAAATCGCCACACCACCTACATATTCGGTCGTGAACGAAGGGTGATTTCATACGTACTTGAAGGCGGTTAATAAAGTCATGCTCTCCTTACTTCAATATTTATTTTACTCACGGACGCTTCTGGTGCACCTGGCGATCCCGTCAAGTATTCACTTTCCCTCGAGTTCACCAAAAACGAACCGCTTATATTCGTCTTATGGGTTCGCAGTCGGGCACTTCAACCATCGGACTATCCGTACCACTGAATTTCATTTACGAAAACTGATTTTGTCAAAAAATTGTGAAATTACAACGTATTACTTCCTTAAGACTTCTGATCAACGTAATATCCATAGACCGTCGTCTCGCGGGCTGTGATCCATCGCCGCAACGGCTAGTGCAAAATTTGATAATTGGGGTAACACTGGGGTAAGAGATACTGGGATAACACTTCCGTCTTGAAATATGGACCCACTCCGCTCTCTTATCTTGGGTGAGTCAGCAGACGAGCTAAATCTGTTTGTATATAGTACATCAGTAGAACGCGGAGGAATAAAACAATGTGGCGGGGCCCAAGCAAACACCTCTGCATGCATTATTCTAGCGAAATTTCCAGCGGCAGGAGACGTGGTTATCGTCACACCGATCGGACAAACGAAAAACGTGGGCCTGCATAGATAGGCATCGCCTCAGAGGCCTGAGGCATAATCATGACTAGCGCGAACCAGGATATTTTTGTACAGACGCAAATTTATTTTAAAACACGACTGACCAACTGCACAAACTTAAGTTTCGAGTAAATAACAGGATTCACAGCATGCGGTTGCTTTGGCCTTGAATGCCATTCCCACAAGCTTTTTGCATGAAAAAATAATTAGGCGTATTCAATAGCGGGGGACTAATGGGTGAGAGGCTTTATGGAGCCAAAGCTTTTCAGTTGTAAATGCTTTCTTTTTCATATAATGATTTTAATTTCAATATATAATGCTGACAAATCAATATGAAGAGTCTAACGATAAATGTTTTATTTTTATTCCAACATCTTTTAAAATGCAGCCCCTCGATTGAAAATACAGGCTGTACCTATCATATGCACTTCGCATTTCTTCCTCCCAATGATTCCTCCTACTTGTTAGCATGCAAAACTGAAATTAAATAACTTATCAGATCTTCTTTCATCTCTACTAATAATATTCTGCCACTTACTAAAGCTATGCACATATCTCTTCTTCCTACCATTTTGCTACTGCTATCCTTCACTGGATCTCCCTCTGTATGTAATGTCTCACTCTGTAAGAATCACTCCAATAATCCCTCCTATCTTTCTAGATAATTTCAAACAGACCTAGCATGCCTATATTTCCTCTCTCCATCTCCTCTTTGATAATAACCTTCAATATTTCAGTCACCAAAACCTTTCAACAATTTCAAGTGTCTATTTAGGTCCTCCTCTTTGCCTTCCTTTTCAACTCCTCACCATCATTGATCTAACATTCTCTCTCTTTCCAATAATCAAAAGGTAGGGATGGTCATGCATAAAAAATATTACCAATTTAGCTCACTCATTTGCTTTTGTAGTATGTGTGTAAGAAATAATATGTAATGGAATTTGAAAAGGTGAATGTTCAGAAATTCCTCATAATTTGTTGATTACTTCATTTTTTGCAGGGTTGAGGAGTGATTCTGTGAAATAACAGAGTGATTACTTTTTTTTAGGCATATTGTGACTTCAAAAAATGTAAACTACTGGTTGTAATCTACTTGTGATTTTCAGAATGTAATCATTACTTTTTAGGTCAATTTCATACCATACATTCATAATCAGGTTTATTGACAAAAAATACAATGTATTTAATTAATGGTATAATTTCTGGTATCTAGCTCTGGCACCTACAACAAACTTCTTCACCTCACACTCCCTGGGATCGGCTACAAACAATATTCTGTCATATTGAATTAAGATGTCTTTTATTTCCTTCTTCAATGCCTCATAACCTATTTCTGGTTGTATGAAACTAGAGCTTTGGAGATGACTTGTTTGATGGCATATATCTTGGCTACATGGCCATCACTATTAACTTGGACTCTTTTATCAACTCCCGCAAATCGTTCTTTCCCAAGGAGAAGTGTTGGTTCCTGAAGTTTGTGCTGCAGAGTTCAATCATTTCCAAGGGCCGACCATTGACATTAAGCATGCCATTGCCTCTTTTGCAGTATGCAACCACCAAAGCAGTGTTTTTCCTACCAAACACCTGCATGACTGAAATAGGCTTCTTTGGAGTCTTACTCATTTTACAAAATTGTCCAAGAGACAGGACACGATTATTTCTTGTTTGACATAATTACTTCATGTCTTTGGAGATAGTACACTAATGATATATAAGGCAGAGCTTTCAGAAATGCTTTTTCCAAAATCCATGAGTTGCTATCGAATAATACTTTTAATATTGAACCTGTAATATGGCTTTTTATCAGTCATCAAAACTTCTGGTAATCTGAATCCAAATGTGTTATCTTCTCTTAAAACATAGGTTCACTCTAAAAATTTTATCAGAAGTAACTTTAATCTACTTATAACCAGTTACTTTAAAAATGGTTACAAGGTTTCTGTAACTGATTACACATGTAGAAAAGGAACTATAACTGACCTTCATTATTTTTTTTGGAGCTCTTCCCATCTCTGATTTTTTTAATTGCCTATAATTTGTTTTTCAAAGTCAGTTAAATTGTATCAACTTATCTCCTTGTGAGGTCAGTTTTTATGTAACTGGGTGAATTTTTTGCATCTCACATGTTATATTTTTTTATTTACTATGCAACAGTTTTCTTTTTCTGCCTTTATAGAGCCTCATATTTTTAACTGTTCTTAGCATTCTTTCAAGCAAAATGGCATAGCTAGAATTAATGGCACCATATCAGGTATGCCTATGTTAAAATTTCCTATTTTGGATAAGGAAGCAAAACAGTAATATGTATATATTTGTAGTTTATAAGCCGGTATTCAAGGAACTAAAAGAAACTTGGCACCAAGCAAGCTAGGCCGCCAATTGGTCAGATTGGAACATGATAACTCACAGGACTTGTCAACCCACACCTGGACATCACTGACCAGTATAAATTCAAGGCAACTTTTCCAGCTTAGACACTTCATCCTGAAGAGAGTAAGTTTCTAAGCTAGCTATTGAAATGTCTTAGCTAAGCCAACTATTTAAATGGTGATTTTCTTCAACACTACCCCATATGAAACTCATGAAGTCTTCGTGAATACCAGGTTTATTTTAATAGAACCAAGGTCTCTACATACCAAAGCATCTTTAGCTGCCAAGAAAACTTTGTGGGTTGTATTTATTTCAACCAATTATCTTGACTACTAATACTCATGACACAAATCTAGTCTTTTCCCGTCGTAGATACCTGAACCATTTATATGCATTGACATAATAAAAATTTTTACAGGTGGTTAACTAGGGTCTAAATCTTAACTATTGGTACATAGGTATCAACCAGCACTCAGTGCAAGGATCCTACGTATTTCTCAGTGCCTTGGTATGCAATAGTACTATTACCACTACTGGTCCCTATTGAAAATAAAATAGTCTGTGATTATTTTTGAGGCTATCAAGCTGGTAATTATTTATTGTTTTTTTGATATTTGTTTCTTATCCATAGAAATAGGTCTGGGGGATACCATTTTAATTATACTAGAAATACTCTGTAACTATGTTCTGTCTTAAACTGATGATTGCACTAAGTTAAAGTGAAATACCATTACAAGTCCTAGTAGGAGAAATGACATCCACAATTACAATATGAGAAAGAGTGATTGCATTGACCTGTCCTTTGGTAAGTCCATGAACACAAGGAACCAACGACAAATAGTGCAGGTAAATATATTCAACAAATTGCCTGTTGAGAGATAAAATGAACCTCTATCAGGATTTCAATGTAAATTGAGACCAAGGCTCATTTGTTATCCTTTTAAGGCACTAAAAGAGGATCCAGAGTTAAACCAGTTGGCATAAGAGAAAACTAGCATTTATATGTTTGCAAAACTTTCTCTGTACACATTGAAAAGGTCTCTAACATATGTAATGGTTCTGTGACCAATTGAATTTCTATTATTAAATTATTATTCATCATTCTAGTACAACAGAAGACCTTACTCATGCATACTTGGATGCATCTTTCCAAAATAAAGTCATGAACACTGTACAGAAAATTTACTTTGGAAACATTAACACAAACTTGAATAACATTTGCTATTTCTCTCACCTCATTAAACAGACCTGACTAAAATGACCACTGCAAAGACTGACCACCAGCTCATTACCCACTGCTTTTACCAACACATGAGGGGACTAGAGGGTGACCTTGTGGAACAATTTACCTTTATAGCAACCTAACCTAGTCTCCCCTATGCCAAATACACAAATTTATTCAAATTTTCATACATTTAAAGGTGTATATGTCTTAAGTCTTTCTTTTCTTAGATGTTATGAACTGAAACTTTAATTCCTGATGCTTCTATTAAATAAACTCAATCCTTGGAGGGAATTTGATGCTAATTCAAATGCAGAGTTACCAGGACACGTAACTCAGCAATTGCTATAAATATGGTAATAACCTAACAGATTTATATTGCTGTTACATATAAAATGACTAATATAAAACTTTATTTGCCGCATGAGTTATGGTGGTAATTAGTTATGTAATTCTCCAATGGTTGAGTAAATGTCTTCACACAGCATCCATGACTGAAGTGGAATTTAAACACCTGATCATTAGATTATCTGCCCCAGGAAGCATTATGCTGGATTTCTTAGGGTGATACAATACCTGGTTCAGCATTTACTCTGATGGAATGCTTCATTACCAATAATGTTCACAACTCTTTCCCTCATACACTTAATTACATATTTTGTTTACATACTATAATTACAGCCTTTCATGCTGTACTCTTGTGGGATAGAAAGTATAATTTTAGGTTAACCTCTATCGATATATCTGTATCTATTAGTACTTTATTTTTTCACCAAACATGGATTAAGGTATTAGTTATATCAGAATAATATTTTAATTTTTAAACGTCAGTATTCATTCTCTATGTGTGTAAGTCCAACATGCAAAAATAAGTTGATGTCATGTCTACTACATAATTTTTTTTCATTTTACGAATTGTTGGATAAATAGTTCATAATATATAAGCAAAACATTTATGGCTCCTGGCAAATTTTCAGAGACAGACAAACATACTATGAGTATTCTGATCAAGTTTCTATTTTTCCGATGTGATTCTTTTTTGGAATGTTTCTGTATTATCAAATAAAATATGGTTGTACAAGGCTTATCAACCATTCAAACCCATCTAATTTTAAATAAAAAAGATGAATAAGAAAACATTCACATAAATGCCACTAACTTCTACACTACAAAAAGCAGTTTTTTAATAGTTTTAACAAAAATAAAATGTTATAATGAATTTTAAGTTGATCATAGAAGTCTGTATTCCTACATCTATTGTATTTGATGGCATATAAGATACACTGATGCATAAGATATGGCCTCATTTCAATAGGACACACACCAGAAAAAATTTTATCAGCCCACATGAAAGCGTGACACCCCACCAACTTAATTTTTGGGTATTCATTTAAAACAATTAATTTCACTCACTAAGGAGACCAAAAGGTTTTGCTATCATCAGGTAAGATAAAATATGAACAAGTTCATTTGATATCTCACTCACTCCACTTTCAATATCACAGAAGTGGGCAACATGATATTAGAAGTGGGCAACATGATATTCATTTCACATAATAGCAATGAGCTTAATAAAAACAATCTCAACCATAACATTCTTCAATTGAATAATAAATATGATATATAAGTAAATATAATGATCTAAATATAACGGAGTCAAAATAGTACCGACCTGAGGAAAAAATAATATCAAGTATGGAACGTTAACCCCGGGAGTTCAAAACCTAACATATGAGACACGGGTGATTTTTTGAACCATAATTTTGGAAAAAAGGGCATCTTATGTGTCATAAAATATGATAATTCAAATAATTTTGTTTAACTATCTAATTAAGTTCAAGATTCAGCAAAGTCAAGCCATATAAGTCCCATGCTAGAAAAACATCCTGACATATCCAATGCTTTTCTATAGATGATTGTGGACCCTGACCCCTCCCTCCCCCTGCTGTGTTCTAATGAAATAAAATAGAGGCTATCCAAGTTCAATTCAGTCCCATTGAAGTATTCCAGACCTTCTAGTATAATACATAAATTATTAGGCTCACAAAAGAATGAGTATTTATAACAACAAGAAGCAAGCAAGTTTGTTTTGAACTACGATAACAGAAATCAAAAATAGATTATTTGTTATGACATTGTAAAATATTCACAGATTTCCACGATGAGAATCCATATTATGAGATCCTAAGATCCATATTTTTCTCCAAATATTATATTTTCCATGATTTCAAGGTTAGACCAAAAACATGTTTGTATGCTGGCAACCAAAATCTTAATGTGTCCCTATCCAGTAACCTGCAAAGTATGTTGATCAAGGTGCAGCGTACTTAAGCAGTTGGTGTGATGAAGGACAATTTAAGAAATGAAAGCAATTCATCGCCAGGCACACACATGCATCACTTAACTAAATTTAGCTACCCATTTGAGCATTGCATTTGTGAGGGATTCTTATCCTCATAATTGGTCCACTCATAACCCCACAAAGCTGGGTTGGACTGTGGAACAGTGGGTATATTAGCAGGAGGTAATGCAGTCCTATTAATTTGAGCTAAATTATGCAGTAAAGAAGCATATACATCTGGGTATACATCAGCTAGGTTTCTTCTTTCACATGGGTCGAATTTGATATTGAATAAGCAGTGTTGTACTCTGATATCACATGCAATGGGTGGACCAGAAATATTTTCTGTATCATAGTCTACACTTTTAAGCATTAAATCATCCACTTCACATCTTACTTTAGATTTTTCCCTGAGTGTTAGTATGTGTTCTTCTTGGAGGTGATTTCCAATCAAGTTCATTGCCTTGCTTACTCTGCTATTCAGTATTAGATTCACATCATAACTGTACTTCTCGTCTAAACCTGATGGGCCATACCAGTCATCCCAGGTGCCATTGAATCTAGTAGAAGTACCTGAACCAAAAAATAAGACGTATTAAAATTATTTTCTTTATACATTTCATTAACTAAACTTTTATTGTAAATTCTTCCTGAGAATTAATTTTAAAATTTGTTTTTAAAATGACAAGTGAATCACAGTTATTATTTGGTAAAAGAAATACTGGATAGAGTTCACTGATGAAGCAAAAAAGGAAAATCACAACAAAGTAATGACTTTTTATATGATGAGAATTTACCAACATGCCCACTAACATAAATTGATCTCCTATATACTTGCAGAAATTTTTGGAACTCACACAGTGACGAATTAAAAATACAATTAGGGGTACAAAAAATGCCTTCTCCCCATGAACCACCACCATACTATGGTGGGGAGGTTACTGCACTCTCATGACCCTGCAGGAGTCATTGGAGGGCAAAATACTGCATATTAGGCATGTCAAAGGAGGTGAGCCACTCGATAAGTAGTCTTTGGTCTTACAGCTCAGGGGTTCAGCTGATGAGCTGATGAATCTACTCATCATTAACACAAAACTTTGCAAAAATCTTCACAACTAGTCTTGATCACTGGGCAGGAGAAACTGAAGATACACAGAACAAAGTAAAAGGAGAAGATATTCAAATATTAGATCATTCAAGGGTTAAATACAAAGAAATAAGAAGCGTTACAGGAATAAGAGGCATTTAAAATGAACATAGCATCTTTCTCTAAAACAAAAAAGTAGGGAACAGTGGTGATGATGATTATGGAAAAATAAATTAAGATACAAAATTAAAGCATAAAAAAATATGAAAATCCCAAAATACTGAGGAGTTGCCATTTTCCCAATGCCCTATAGCCATTCATAAATTTTTCCACTGCCTCCTAGTAATCCTTCCTTTCCATCCTCGTTAAAGAATCTACAATCCATTCCCTCATTCATCTTCCCTATTTTATCCTCTTGAACCTCACATTGCCGTTCATTAGTTCTAAATTATGATCTGAATCAGTATCAGAAACTGCACATAGATTAGGCTGTTACTAATTCAGTGCCAAGCCATATTAGTCGAACTGATATCACTCAAGTTCCCAAGCATTTATTTTCCTATGCTTTCCTATTGTGGTGTATAAACCAAGTATTCATTATGATTAAATCATGTACCCTGCAGAAGTCTATCGCTTTCTCCCAGCAGTGATTCCTTCTTCCTAAACATCAGCCCCCTACCACATTCCCATCTCTCCCTTCACCCACAATTACATTCCCAATTCCTATCACTATCAAATGTTTCCTTTCGGTGCACCCATAAATATTGCCTCTGATTCAATACCCTATTTCTTCTTCCCTGATTTATTGTTGGCATACAGGTCTAAATAATTACCAAGTTTGTTGGTTTATCTTTAACTTTCACCAATAATATTTTATCACTCACCTGCTTTATGATCACTATGATTCTTCCTATCTTCTGTTCAATACTAATGCCAACCCTCACTGGCTCTGTTCCCCTCAGCTGTATATTACTCTAAAAGTATTGCTCCAGTAATTCCCACTATCCATCCATGTCCTCTATACTGCCTTAAAACAGCCTCCACATCCCTCTGTATTTCCTCTCTCCCCTCCCAATTTACATGTCCTAATTTCCCTGTTCCAAACAATCCTAACATTCCAATTCCCTATTCTGTTTTGGTCCTCTTCTTTGTTGCTGCAGTCATGTTTGCTTTCAATTCGCAAGAATTTCATGAGATGATTACTATGGAAGCCTTGTCCCTCCTGCCACAGGACAGGACACATAGCCCAGTAGGTTTGGTCCTGTAGTTGCCAAGGCTTATTTCTATACTTGGGTTCATCATCATTTCTTGGGATCATACCTTCCTCAATAGTGTTTTCAACATGATACCAGCACTCAAACGGTCACACCACTGGGGTCAGATGGCTTTAACAGCCACTTTGCTGGTGAACAGATACTGCTCCAACTACCTTTCATCTGGACTAATACAGCACCAACTTTTACTCTTCCACCAATCTAGCATGAGTGAGTATCTAGGTGAGCCTAATAGGAGCAATTATCATTGCTCCTGCCAATACAGCTCTATGGGTCATAGAAATGCACCAACCCTTTCACCTCATCAAGATTATAGCCCATAGGAAGGGACTTGATGCTTACCAATCATTAATTTCCAATCACCTACTCGCAGTGCAGATTCATTTTCATTGGCATCAATGTTCAAAAGTATTTCATTCCTCTCAGATGGTTCATCTTCAGACAAAGCCTTCCACATATTGTAGCCGTCAAGTCCAGGCAAAAGTTTACTGGAGCCATCAATAGCCGAAAGTAATGTAGGTACCCAGTCGGAGATGTGCATCATCTGCTCTGAAACACGTCTCATTCTCTTCAGCAAAGGACTCCAGATCAATGCTGTCCCCCGGACACCTCCTTCCCAAAGAGAAAACTTTACCTGAAACAATAAATGGCACCTCCATGACATGCAACACATGAAGTATATACTACCAAAACTGCTTGGATACTTTTGTGGTGGTTCATTTTCCAAATGTACATATTCTTCTAACATTCATAAGAATTAGTATAAATTAAAAGCATGTTTCATCCAGTTTTAAAATACGGGGCTGAAAATGAATGCACACATTCTTGTAGACCACAAACAAAATGACCTTCAGAAGCACTCCTGGTGGTATGTAAAAGTAAAATTCCCCTACAACATGCATGGAAAGGTTTGAAGTTGTTTCATTCATCCAGTATATTTTGAGAAGCAGAAGTATGACGATGTGTTCTAGTGCTATGTCAACGCTAGTTAAACAGCATGATCTTGTCAAATTTTTAGCTGCAGAATAAGTTACTCCTACAGAGATTCATCCTCGTTTATAGGCTGTTTATGGTGATGATACCGTTGATAGGTCTACTGTAAATTGATGGGTAATAAAATTTTATGGTTGCGAGCCTGGAAAAGCCATAATTTTTAATGAAATTTCTTTTGACTGTGTTTTGGGATGATCTCTGAATTTATATGACCGATTTTCTGGAACGAGGAGCATCGGTAAATTCTTCTCAGTATATACAGACTCTAAAACACCTCTGACATCAAGTTTGTTGTGTTAAAGAGAGCCTGGCACCAATTATCTTGCAACATGACAACACTCGTCCACACAACTCTTGTGCAACTGGAGAGGCTCTGCAAAACCTGAAATTTGAACCGATTCCACACACTCCTAATTCCCCCGATCTTGCACCTTGCCATTTTTATTTTTTTCCTCAACTCAAGAGACACCTCAAGGGTAATCATTACACCTTGGATGATGAGGTGAAGGCAGCTGTCAAGTCCCTGAATTTGAGAAAAGTCAGAAGTTTTTTTCAGTAATGGAATGAAAAAACTTGTTGCATGCTGGGAGAAATGTGTTAGCCTTAATGATGACTATGTTGAAAAATAAATATATATATTTTGAAACTTAAGGATTGTGCTTTAATGTAATTTTTGCCCAATCTTGCTATTTGTTTTTGTTTGTGGTGTACAAGCATGCGAGCAATAGTTTTAAGCCTACCCTCGTATTTTTCAAAACACCCATACATTGGGAGCAATTCCTGTGTGTAAACAAATTGAAATGAATTATTCACCTACCATTTGCCAACATGACTGTGAGACTAATTAAACTTTACCAATTTCAAATCCAAAATATGCTGCACAAAGGGGGGGGCTATAGTTTTCAATGAGGGATAATAGAAGTCAATAGGAAAATGAAGGGGAATCAATGTATTTTTAATGGGTAGGGCAGTAAATTCCTGTTTATTTCATACATTATAATTGAATTTACCACGCAAAAGTATTGATGAAAGTGACCTTACCATGAAATGTATGATGCTGTTATGTCAAAAGCCAACGAATGAGATTTAGTATTAAAACAATTGATCAAACAAAACTGGTAATTTAGAGGGGCCACATGTTTTTTCTAACCATTCTGACCTATGCGCAGTAATTACTGCATTCAGCCAGATTTGTTTACTCACAATATTTATTCATTAGCATACTCATCCTTTCCAACAATATGCTATAAATATCTGATTTTGACTCACAGACTACTAGCACCATCCAAATATATTCAACTAGTTACATAGCAAATTTTTTCAAAGAAAATTTTTATTCACAGAAAAATGGATGTGATTTTCTCGTGTGTTATAAGCCTAATGGTCTGCTTTGTGCTAAATGCCTGATATGCTGCTTTAGTTCATATGTTTGATGTGCTGATATCTGTTATATGTCCAATGTGTTCTGTTTGATGAGGTCTATTGTATGCCTACTTATTGACCAATATAGTTATTATGTTTATTAGTTATTCATGTTCATGAAGAGATCCTCATTAGATCAATATCATGAAAGGAATTCTATACTTACTCCTCTGAGGGGCCAATTAGAAGCCTTATTATTATCCAAACCAGCAGGTGCCCCACCATTGTCTGTTGCTACTAATATGATGGAATTATTTAACATGTCATTTGCTGCTAATCTTTCCACCACCTTTCCAACAGACTCATCAAACCAATGCAACATTGCTAAAAGAAAACATAAGACATCTTTAAGCTCAAATTATACAGTATTTGGACACTAAAAAACAATAATTTACAAAGTGTAATTGCTTGACTAGCAAAAATTAAATATATATACTCCTATTATTCTACACTTACATTGAAACTGCAGTTACATGTGAATTAAAACAATAAAACCACATGACCAACTAACTAACTTTTAAGTTTTCAAAATTAAAGAAAATACAAAAATAAATGAAGTCCTAAAACTCCTTGTATCGATCCTTCCTTTAAGATAATTGATCAGGGTGTCTTCAAAAAGGTCAGAGTTAAAGGACTATACAACCAAGTACTGTCTCCAGGTATCCAAACAACCAGTAGATTGTAATAAATGGCTATTCACGTTTTCTTTAAGCCCAAAATCTGGTATTTCTCAGATTATTTTGGAAGTTATCATTGAGGCCTATTGAAAAGACTAATTGATATTTGGAACATGAATGCATGAAATTTAAGAAAAATACTCAGTGTTTTTCATGTTTTGCCTCATACCACAAGATTACCAACACAATAGTAATTCAGCACATCTATTTACATTGGTATTGATGACGTTTAAAAAGGTTCCAAAGATAGGTACACAGGATCTCTAAATATTTAATATCTATGAATGATTTTTACACTCTGAAATTGTTGCATTATAATGCACATTTCACGGATGACTCCGTTAAAAGTTACTGTTGTGGTATCTCCAGCAGTTTCTTGGCAGTTTTATTTTTACTTTGATTTACCAATGAAAAGTAAGGAGGTACCAGATAAAAGGCATGAAAATTCATGGTGTTTCCACAAAATATCCTCAAAGAATCCTTGCTTAATTTTCGACAAGTGAATCACTCACTAATGTAAGATAATGTAACATGGTCCATTATAGTTCAGGTATAAACAGTAATTTCTCACAGATTAAAAAAAATCACTGAATAAACAACTGGGAGGAGATATGTATTTTGCTCATTTGAGTTTTTTGCTAGAAAGGGGTAATGAGGAGTTGGAAAATTATAATATTCCAGATAAAACGAAGGCACACAGCAGTGAAAAATATTTTTCTTTTCTCAGGACATTGGTCATTTTAAGGTGATAGCTTGTACTCAAGCGGTGTGAAACTACTCATCTAAATCATTAAAATGTATTAATCAATGGCTGAACAGCAAAACTTTTAGCCTCAAAGCTCAAAGGAAGAAATTCATTTCTATGTACTTTCCTTGAATTATCATTTTAACTACAAGTTTTACACTGAAAATAATGTCAGAAATAAAATATTCACACTAAGATTATAATGTTTTTCCATGATAATCATTTCTCTCTTATTTCCTCGATTTCTGATCCTAATCTTTTTCTCCTCAATAATTGGTTTCTGATTAAGCATTTTCTTTGTGGACCATCCATCATTGCTTCACATGTCACTGGTATTGCCATAGTCAGCTCATTTTTGTTTTAATTTCCACAAGGACCTGCAGGTGCGTGTGATGGTCTATGCTAAACACAAACTGGTGTCACAACTATCGGAACATTGACCTCACAAGGAATTCCTGATTAACATTCCCAACAGCATATCAGATTTTCATTCCTGATATCATATTTCTGATTGACCCATAAATTTACAACTTTTCAAAAAAAAATTTGGCCTTTTCCCAATTTTTTGAGAAACTAAATCATGTCTAACTCAGTCCCAACCCTGATTTTAACTTCAACTTGAGCTCCTTTTTTTCAGTTTTTATGCCCTATGAACTAAACACCCAACAGACATCATTAAAAACAAATCAGATTCATGATTCTGAAGGATCTATCAACCCCAGGTTCCACCATTAATCCATTGGAAAACTTTTTTCCCAATCCTTTTCCCCTCAAAATTGAAATTCACAAATAACTTAAGACTGAAACACAAGATGAATTCTGGACAAGTGGCACTCACTAAGATAATCCAGGATGATAGAGTGGCTAACATATTGGCTTCCCAACCAGAGGGACCTGGTTTGAATCCTGGTGGCGGCAGATTTTTTTAGTGATATCCCAATCCTTACTTGAGGTGCTTTGTGGGGAGCACTTTAGGTGAGTACTCCATCTGTCAAATGGGAGGTTTAACTGTGGAACCCTACACACCTATCATTAAGAGTAGGCTAATGCCGACAGTGGGTTTCTCTTCACCTTTCCTCTTTTCCCATCCAACCCTGATGGCACAAATGATTTCAGCTGTCAGACACTTAACCTAGAAATACTAGTAATAAGATAATCCATACACTGACCCAGTCATAGTCATCCTGAAAAGAAAAATAAGCCCAATCTTCCCCATTATTACCCCATTCTCCTTCCCTCCTTCCTCAAGATGAGGTAAATGTGGGAAAGGAAAATGAAATGGGGAACCCCTTGCCTCACTCATAACTATGAGTTCTCATGGCATACATAGTCTGTTTGCCTTGGATAGAGTTTCACATTTGCTTTTTTTATTTTTCTCAGCATGGGTTCAAAAAGACCAGCTGAAAGTGCCACAGAAGATTCTAAAAAGAAAAATAGGAAGGTGCTGCCTTTGCAATATAAGTCTACAATAAAAATATCCTGCTGCATCATTAGCATGGAGCTATAATGTGGATGAATCTATGACAAGAAACCCAAAGGAGGACTGGAACCAATATGAAGAGGAGAATCAAGGAAAACACCAGAAGCAAACTCCTCCTGGGCCCATAGCTATGACATATACTTCTGCGCTTTAAGACATGGAAACATTGCCTTTCTATTTTCATAAAGAAGTGATGCATTGATGTCCCCATGCAGACATATTTTGCCATAGATCTCTTCACAGTTTGACAAGGCATCTAATTTGATTTTAGGAATCCCAATACTATCGTCAACACCACATTTATCAGCAATAATTGGAAGGGCTATCACATCCACTTAAAGAAATTTTCTAATACGATGTGATGACAGAAAATGACCGCAGGGATTGAAGGCGACATCTTTGTAATCCAAAACATCAACAATAGTGTTGAATGATCACACATTGGTAAAGTACACTGTAATCAAGACAATGTATATAATTCATGCATAGTAAATTTCTGCATAAACTTGCAACTTAGGCAAGTAGACCCAGCATTTTTACAAGCAACATTTTGTGAAGGACTGAATTTCTTCCACATAAGTTCATTTTTTGGGATGGCAATTTTGCTGAAAAAAATTGCAGTCAGCATCTTCAGATCAAACATTCTTGATGATGGTTTTTGTCCATCGTACACTCATATCTCATCCAATCTGATGTGCTCTGATTGACCAAAATGTTATTATCCAATTGGTCAATTGAAGTTTTGTTTAAAACACATTCCCTAATAATGAAATGCATGTAATTATATTCTCCATTGAAGTAATTTGGCTTATTGTACATTTCTATGGCATTAACATGATGACAAAAACATGAGGCTTCAACAACATCACTCTGTGATAGCCTTCACAATATACATTTGATGAATTTTTTAGGAAATTCACTAGAATGGTAATATCACCAGATGGTATAGGAATGAGTGCAGCTAAAGCTTATGCCTTCCATTGCATTCAAGAGTAGACTTAGACAAAAATTGGTCTGCATTCAACTTTTGAATGCTTGAGCTCTGAACTGCTAAGTTTAAACAGTAATTCTTTGGAAAGCAGTCACATACATGTACATGAGTTCAGATTTATTTGGGTAAAGGTTTTCATGACTCAAGGAAAAAAGAATAAAGAGAAGCAATAAATTTTACTGTACATAAAATAAGCACAGTAAAAGCTATTAAAGGTGGAATATTCATGAGACAAACTTGTCAAATCCAGAAATGAATAATGATCACCTTGTACGCAAGTAAATTTCCTCCATAAGATGAAATATATCAACCTTCATCTTTGCTTACTTCTTTTTCTTTATCAATTATCATTTCTAGATAACTGATCAGATTATCAATTTGTATAAAACTTTTAAACATCACATTTGCACCAACATTAACTATGTCCAACATTTTTACTCCATTCAGATGAAAAACCAGCTATTCTCATGCATCTCACATATCACGTGATAAGAGCTGATTCCAACTTTGGCGAGTTTTACTGTACATAGGAGTTACACTGTTATCCTTTCCCATATGCAATCAACACGTGCAGTTCAGCTAAATTGGTTGCATAAGACATCAACGGGCAATGTCAAGGTACCTATTTCTATCCAAAATAGCCACTTGACTAGTATTTGAGAATGGCAGATGCTGTAATTTAATAGCCTTCAATTTAAGAAGGCTCATGTTCCAACTAATCCCCAAATGCAGAGCCATTTACTTGATGCATGTACAAACAAGGAATAATAATGTTACTTTAACAGTTTGATATTATATATGTTTAATTACTAACTCCATCTTTCTAAATCTGGTAATATAAAATTAAATAATTCAAGGTTTGTTTAAAAAGTATTGGAAACAATTTTTTTCCTGGCAGCTATGGTAGGTCGTAGCGTGCTAACACTGTGGAGGCTCGATGGTGGGGGGTCTGACCTTCAAACATGTCAATCACCTATGAGTGTTCATTCATGCTAGATTATGTATTTAGTCGACCCCTGTCCAGTGACTTGGTGCGAGTGCAAAACTTTTTTATGCAAACCTCGTATACTAGTTTTAATGATTTTTTTACATCTATCTTTTCAAGCAAATAAGACTGGTGATATACAAGGTCTGTCCAATAAATAAGCAAACTGAGACCATAAAAACTTTGTACATCGATTTTGTCCCCTTCAAAGTACTCTCCATTCGTTCCTATGCACTTATTCCATCTTCTTTTCCACTGTTTAAAGTACCCTTGGAAGTCCTCAGCAGTTAGGCTTTTTAGTTTTCTCATCATTTCTTGCTTTATTGTGTCCACATCTTCCCAGTGATGTCCCCTCATCACATTTTTGAATTTTGAGAATAGGAAAAAGTCGCAGGGGGTGAGGATGGTGATTGAATTTTTTGCCAGAAACTGAAGAACAATCAATGCTGAATGTCCAGGTGCATTGTCATGGTGAAGGATCCATCCATCACCTTACCTCAAATTTGGTCGCACATGACGCACGAGATCTCTCAAACGCTTGAGAACTGTAAGGTAGCACTGGGCATTTATTGCTCGTCCTTCAGGAAGAAATTCATGATGGACAGCACCTTCGACATCAAAGAAAACCAGGAGCATGACTTTGATTTTCAATCGGCTTTTTCTTGATTTTTTGGTTTGATTTGATCCACTTTAAAATGGATGTTTTCTTCAGAGCATTATCACCATAAACTGCTGTCAACATTTCAGTTATTTCTTCATAACTTTTACCGCACTTCACCAAAAAACTTTATGTGAATCCGTTGCTCAGTGGTTTTGCCAATTTCCATTTTCGACAAACAGTAAAACCAAGGACAACAGAAACCGTGTCATGTCAACAATAGTCCGTGTCATAGCCACTAGATTGCGCCAGTTTGCGTATTTATTGGACAGACATCGTATTATTGCTAAACAGCCATGTGGTACTAAAATAATGATTATTAACAACACTAATAAATTAGGAGAAGAAATTTTTCATCAAATAAGTGCAAAGTATAATGATGATGTGTACCACAAAATGCATAACATATTCTCCATCTAGTGTTTTCAATCATGAATGTAGTAATGGCTAGCGCTTACCAGCATATTTTCTTCTCTGGTAGTCCTTTATGTATGAAAATTTCTCCACAGTCTCATCTGGAGCCTGGAGGGGCTTATAATCATTACCAGAATGAACGGCATGGTGGGAAAGGTAAAGGAAGAGTGGCTGATTAAAGCTTTCATCCAAATGCTCAAGTTTCAAATTCTCCAATTTTTTCTTGTGAGTATCAATTACTTTCAAGGCTTCCTCGGTGTACAATTCAGTAGTGTACCTTCCATGGGAATCCCAATCAGGATCCAAACCCCTATGCAAATCCATTCCCCAGATTCCCTAGAAAAGGAAAATGTTTACATTTGTAATGATTCAGTTTGCACACTGTTTTGGTTTAAGGGCAAAAAATCAATCTTTTAGATATTTTAGACATTTAGAACCTGACAAACCCCTTTATACCTGATCTCACAAGGTCACACAAGCCAAGAAAGAAATTAGGATAATCTTTCTAAACCAAGAAAAAAAAATAATGTTATAAAAGCCCAGCCATTTTTATTATGAACATTTTGGGTCTTTTCTTTGCCAAAGGTTTTTTTCAATATTTTCAACAACTCCAAAAATGAGTTAAGATGACACATTATTAGCAAGAAATCCTTGAAGGTATTCTTCCACTGCTCATTGGTAATTTTGGGTAAGAATATGGAAGAAGCATATTGTTTTCTCCTTAAAATCATTTCACATTTTGTTTGCTTGAACAATTGCATAAAAAATTCTTTCCCCAAACCCCTCCCGATATACAATTGAGTTTTGGTTGATTTGTTTAAAATATATGTAATACCAAATTAAATGAAAAATATACACTTCTATCATAAAAGAGATTTTTAACCAAATAAAAATGTATCATTTAACACTTTCTCTGGATGACAATAAATTTCATCAAGGAAAGAAAGCCACCATGATATCATTTTTTCAATTACCTGATAAACTGCAGTGTGGTCATAATAATCCTTTTGACCAGTCCAATGGCCAAAATGAGAATCAAAGCCACGAAACTCTGGAGTGTATTCCTTCTTGAAAAATCCAAGATGCCATTTTCCAACAGCATGGGTGGAATATCCAAGGTCTTTTAAATATTCTGGCAGAAGCCGTTCAGAAAGAGGTAGGCCCCGTGGTTCAGTGTTAAGAAGCACATAATGTTGCATCCCTATTTAGTCAGAGAAACGTAAATATGGATTTATAGAACCTAAATAAAATACATATGTACGTAGGCATCACTTGTGGTAGGAAGTTGTTCCCTGAATGATGAATGCACAGTATATACACATGAAATCATCATAATTTTTAGAGAGTAGAAGGAGCACAATTTTTTATTTCACATGTTTCCAAGAATTGTAAAAAAATTATGCCTAACGTGCAAATAATGATATAAATGTCAAAAGGAAAACTCCCATTTTTCAAACAGTTTTCAGAGTAGCTTAAAATAGTAACATCAATTCTTCCATTATTTCCATCCACAGGTGGATGATGAGGACTTTTAACCATTTCATTGATTTTTAATCTATATTTTTGTGAGTAAGAATTGTATACCAAGAGGAGATCCTTCAAATACACAAAATACTTCATTAACTGATTCCATTACCCAAAATTCAAGCTCATTTATATCAACTGATGAGTCATTATGCTAAAAATTCATCAGATCTTCCCAATAAATGGTGTACATAATCTTACAAAGTATTATTATTAACTTTTCCCATTTTAAAAGTCTATATAAATGTAATTTTCAAAGAATCTTTGTAATTATTAGATTGCAAACAAGGTAAATATATCCAATAACAAATGGAGAAATATATTTCTTGCTAAATTTATCATATCATAATCTTACACTTTATAAGGGAGACAGGAGTGTTGAAAATTTCCAAATATATAAGCTACACTGTCACTAGTTATATGGAGGCAATGACTGTTCATAACTGCTCTAGTCATTGAATATTACTTAGATGATTGAATTCACTACACTAGTTAACTCTTAGCCTAGTTTTCATTTTGAAGTATTAGGTACATTTGCCTTTTTTGAATCACTTGTACATTGCAGGCTGACAAATCCATCTTCAGTGATAGCATTTTTGTTAATAAAATTAAGAATGCAAAGTAACTTTCCACTGTCCTTTATTAGCATACAACCGGTTTCAACACTCAAGCATCATCATCAGGACCTGATGATGACGCTTGAGCCTTGAAACCGGTTGTACGCTAATAAAGGACAGTGGAAAGTTACTTTGTATTCTTAATTTTATTAAAATGAATTTCCACAAGGTTGAGCTGGGAACTATTGAGCATTTTTGTTTCCTGTCCTTGAAAGATCCTTGATAAATCCTTGACATTTCTTAATTTTAAGAGTCTGCTTTTCAATAGCATGGTATTAGAAAGAGTTAAGGACTAATTTATTGTCCGAAGAAAAATAAATGAATCACAGTACTTTAGCATTAAATTCCTTAAATTCTATTTAATCTTCATGTAAATCCATTTTCTCAGCATTTTATTTTATTGTTTGCTTTCTACTGAAACTACTAGGGTAGTTTGAAAGGTTCTCAGAATCACTACCACATATCAGCTCTAGCGCAAGGAGTTTCCTGCATAGTAATAGGTAATCCATTAATAGTAAGTACGTAATGTGTCAGTGCTCTGGGAAGAGATCTGTGGTGCGGACACCTCTCTGTTGTTGTTCCCTTGTGGTGATTTCTGAAGGTGGGAAAAATTGAGATTCAATCATTGATTATCCACTGTGTAAATAAAGGAAGGAAAGCAAAGGATACTCAGGCAGACTTTCAGATCTCTCTGGGGGACTCAGCTCCTTCATATTCAACTGTTACCAAGTGGAAAAATGAGTTATAGTATGGTTGGGACAGCTTAGATAATGATCCACATATTGGTCAGCCAAAATGTGCTACTACCCCAGAAATTATGGCAAAAGTGCATCAAATGGTCATGGAGGATTGCTGACTGGGAGTGCAAGAAATCATTGATGCTGTAGGGATGTTATACCAAATAGCCATACCACATTTTAACTGTGGAATTGGACATGGGAAAAAATCTGTTAGATGGGTTCCATGACTCTAGATGAAGGATCACAAACACATCAGAATGGAGCAACCACTTCAAAAGCAACCGACAAAAATTTTTGCACCAGTTTGTGACCACAAATGAAACTTGGTCCACCACTGTACCCGAGAGATGCAACAGCAGTGGAAATATGTTGATTCACCACCACCAAAGAAATCAAAGGCAATATGGTTAGCCACAAAGGTGATGGCTTCAGCTTTCTGGAATTAGAAAGGGATTCTGCAAATAGATTATCTTCCCACTCAAGAAGATTTCCACATCAGGAAGAAAGTCATCTTTCATCAAGACAATGCATGCCCACACACAAGTGTTGTTGCCATGGGAAAAATATGTGAATTAAGATATGAATTTATGTCACACCCACCTTATTCACCTGATTTAGGTCAATCAGATTTCTATCTTTTCCCCAAGCTCAAGTGGACGGAGATTCACTTCAAACAAAGAACTAACACACATGAAGGAATCTAATTTTCTAGATTGGATCAAGATATTGGAATATTGCTGGACCAACAGCATTAGTGCATGGGGACACTATATTGAAAAATAAAAAAAGTTTCACAGAGGAAAGTCATTTATTTCCATTCCATTCTGAGGACTTTTCTAATTACCCTAGGATTCCACAAAATTCAATTGGTTTTTTTTACTTAAGCAAAATACACTTTGCTGTGTCATTGCACAATTACAATATCCCATTGTTAATTTTGTTCTTTACACTGATCCACAAACAGTGCAAAATGATTGTGATTGATGATGAACCTCGGAAATTTTAAACCTACTGCCACTGAATCATAAATATGTCAAAAATTATACAATGAAATTTACATGTCAATGTGGAATAGGGTGCTATTTCATCAGCCACATTTTTTAACGAAAAATCACACATTTCCAACAACATGCCAGCAAATTAGCTACATGCATGCATGTGAATATAAATATTCAAAAGTTCTCCACAAACCTGTAACATAACCAAAATAAAGCAGGGGCATCAATGGTACCCATTCATCACAAATGATCCAGCTCCACTCTGGAACCCATGATGGAGTTCATGTAAGGGGTGCCACACCAAACCAAGCCTAATGCTCAATTTTATGTACAGCTCCAAACTGATGAGAGGGGCTTCATGTTTGAGAGCAAAATGAGTTTGGTTCAAGTATTGTAATGCAATTGCTTTGGTTCCATGAGGGCAGGTAGAAGACATTTTGAAATAGAATGGATTGATTTTTAATACCAAGAGTAGCCTTTTTGTCACTTTTCCCAGCTGGTCATACAACAAAATTGACGTTTTTTGAGATTGTTTCTAGTTAAACTAAACATATTAAAGCCAACTGAATAATGCATTTCATATGAACTGAACCTCACTTACCTAAATGTATTGGGTATTTTCCAGTCATAAGTGCACTTCTGGATGGAGTACACAAAGACTGGACATAATGATTATTCAAAATTATTCCCCTGTAGGCCAGAGCATCAATATTGGGAGTTGGTATTTGGTTTGAACCATGAAAGCCAACATCATTCCAGCCCTGAAAATATTCACAAAAAAGCACATCCTTAATGGTACTTTGCACAAATGGAGATGTATTTGGATTAATAATTGTACATATTTAATGGTAACTCAAACAGATTTTCTTCAAAAAGAACATGCTTTGCAAAGCCATATTTGGCAAAGGGATGAGCACTGGACCTCCTACCCTGAATTAACTATTGACCAAAGGATCTTGCTTTTAAATCTTGGGTAATATATTTGGACCAGACCACCTAAAATTCAATTGGCACAATTATTTTGACGACAGAACTTTGTGGGAAACCTAACGTTGGCACGAGGACAGGATCTGACCCCCTTACTGTGTGTGAATTTTGCACATTTCAAGTAATTGTTTACTCTGAAGGATTAAAACTGTCAAAAACCATATAGGTGTACAAAGGTTTTATAACTCAAAAGTTGGTTTGATATACAAGAGTAGAGGTCAGCTCATTCTAATGTAAATACTCAGCATCATCAGTGCTTTCAACCTGAATACTGAGTGACTGCAGCCCTCTACTCTTCCCTTTCTAACGGTTATACCCTGATAGGCCTAAGTACTTGCCCCTTGCTTTTCCTTCCAGGGGCTTCCAGTCTGATTTATCTTCCATTGTGCTCATAGCAAATTCATGGTTGAAGGCAAGCCCAATCCCCCTTTCTTGCACTTAATACTGTAAATCCTCCTCATACTCTTCGGTACATTTCCCTATTCCTCACTCTATCAATACATTCAATCCACATAATATCTCCAGGACCAGGTTTGGAGGTTCCAGTTCCTCTCTGATTTGTTAATAAAAGGTCCATCTGCCTGCTTTGTAGTGTCTCACAACTTTGATTAAGTCTTTCATTCATTTCTCTGAATGTATATTAGGTATGTTGTACATCATCCTCCATCACTACATGAGCCAATGACATATATCAAATTGGATGTTTCGACAAAATAGTTTTGAATTTTCCCAGTTCCTACATGTAGCAAACACAAACTGATCGCACAACTGAAATGAAAGTTTATATTATCAGGAATTTTCAATTCCCATTTCACAGTTTCGATTTGGACCTTAAATTCCTGACATTTTTTAAAAAAATGTCTCCTCTTTTCCCCATCATTTGGCAAATTTTTAAATTAAATGAACAATTTCAGTGTTTTTCTCTATTTCCTGATTTTCCTAACTGAGTGACCACCCTGAAACACTATCGACTGCAAAAATTACACTTCCCAGGTATACCATTAGTTTCTTTCCCTTATGCCATTTCTGGTGACCCAAAAAGATCTGTCGCCCAGAGATTTGAACAGTTTTACTTAAACTGAAGGAGGGAAAAGGCATCATCTAAAACAAGTTCTAAGCCACCAGTCAGGAGCCAAACACTCTACAAACTAGGCTACATTTCTATCCACCCATCAGTTTATATGATGGAATTAGAGGAAATATTTTCTATTAACACGAACCAAAATGAGAAATAAATTAGAACAGGTCACCTACTAAGGAAGTATTTTAGAAGAGGGTGGGCAGTGATCAGTAAGGACATTTACAAAAGAATTTCAAGAGGCAAAATTATTTTTACAAATAGGAGTGATTGGATGGAATCTTCCAAGTAGAGTTGAAGAAAATAATAGAGTAAACTCTAGTATGGAAAATAGTTATGTCTGGCTCAGAAACTAGGATGTTGAGGGAATGAGATTATAACTAATATTTGGAAGTTTGAGAGCTATTAGTGTGCAGAAGAAAGGGAGTAATAAAATGGTTAACAAGGGACCCAAAGAAGTTCTAAGCAGTGGGGAGAAGAGAGGTAGCTGCGGCAAGATATTTGGAGAAGATAGGATGTGGTTTCAGGAGACACTAAGAGGTAATGGGATGCCGTGGAGAGTAATGCTGGGAGATGGAAGATTGCTCGGAAAGCAAGGTAAACGGAGGAAAAGAATAGACATTTTGGATGGAATGAAGTGATGTAGAATGTATGAGGGGTTAGAGATTGAATTATTGTAATATGTAGCATGGGAATTAAGAAAGTAATGGCTTAGAAGCATGGCAGTGACTAATGCTTGGGAATATCAAAAACTGACTCTAATCTTGTGGACCGCAACAAATAGTAATAATACTTACTAAATCATCAGCCAGAATGATTATAATGTGGGGATGACTAGATACATCTTGGGCATAATTTCCATATGCTATGTAACATAGAACAATGTAAAGCTGTAAGTATAGTATTAAGCCCATTTCAAAGATTTATGACAGACTGAGCACTAGAGCCACAAAAGGTTTCTGAAATAAAAGAAAATATTTTGTTATACCTTATTAAAATAATATTAGAAAGATTTATCCTAAGCATGAATTGATTAGAAAAGATAAACAAAATAATTTATGTTCTCAGATTCCAATATTTGTTATAACATCTTGAGTAACATCATTGCATTTTTAAATATTTGTATGCTGCTTCATATCCTACTGAATAAAAATGTTGAGAAGTAATTAACAATTTCCATGGACTAAAGAAGAGTAAATAGCAACACATTTGAGGATAAAATATATTAAGTTTAAGGTTACGAAAAGAATATGATAGGGACTAGCGAAATTCCTTGGTTTTCCACCAGGTGTGTTAGAAAATGAAAAGCTATTATTTCAATTACTGGCTCTACCGACAGCTTCAAGGCATTGATTGACATACTATCGGGCCATCAGGTAAATATTGGCCATTCATAACCTCACCTAGCGGATATACAGAGAAGACTTCCTTAGTAGCATTCACAAGGAAAGTGTGAAATTTGTCATGACATTGAAAAGATTCTATTTGGGCTTTTAAATCTCATCATAAAATAATTTTTACAATAACTTTAATTTGAATGTACAAATTACTCGGTGTATGGCAATAAAAAACGATTAATGGCAAGTAATGATTAATATTCACGTTATGAGTGAAATTTATAAGTTAATTTTAAGAAAAACATATCCAGAGATGCCTGTGAGAAAGCTTAAGACTTAAAGAGGCACGTTTGTGTATGTTTATTCATTCTTATAAATGTGAACACCCACTGTTAAATATATTGGCAAAACGTTTTCTTCACTAAATTAGTTGGTGCTGGATATGCAATCATGCCATAAAGAAGCAACTACCAATGTTGTTTTTAAATAAGTAAGTAAATTTTGCCCGTTACGTTTTCTTTAAAAGAATGTACAATAATTTTCTGCTCGAGCACATTCAATCGACCCCGGAAGTACCAAGGGCTTGTTCTTCCTAAGGCCCTGAAATATTCCTAGGTACTCTTTCTAAAATTTACTATTTTTCGACTTGAGAGGCCGACGAATTACCTTTCTCACTTATTATCTCACAAATCTTCAAACTTTGACCGATTCAGAAACAATACAAGTACTAATTTTGGGTGCGTCGTAACTACTTTAAAGTTGCATCATTCCGCTTTTCCGCCACTAAAATGCATCATTACGCTCTAAAAAACCTTCTCAATGAATTTTCAGTGAGAGATTAGCTTTTGGCAGTTACACACGGCTCATTTTCTAGGTAATGACCCGGTGTTCCTAGAGTTCGGGTGGAGCGTTTGTTTTCTTTTACGGTCATATCCCCCGGTCTGTTAGAAAACTCTTAGCAGTAGTCACTTTCAACACTAAGTAGAACTTGCAATTGGGTTAACTTCGAATACAAAACAGGAATGAAATAATTTAAAAACTTTTAGTTTTGTGGACAGGTTATTTGATAACTGGGACATACAATGGGGAATGCACTAATTTATATCTTGAATAAGTGTACAGAAGCTAACAGAAATCGCACCATGCGGTTAAAAAAAATTCTGACACCCTCAGAACTATTCTCTTTTCGGATTCTCACGCAACCGAAACTTCATACTTCCATATTTATCGCGGGATTTTTGCCACTAGTTTAGTTTTTCCAATTTATTTCGCAGTATGTAGTCACTGCGGGCTGGTAACTAATGGTTTCACTGTTGAATAATTTTATTGGTGAAAAATGTTTAGAACCGGTGAAATATTTGGATCTCACTTCATTTATGGTATGAAAGCCTACCAATTGTATGTTAATATTAAATATTCTGCCAGTAAAATAATAAAGTAATTAAAATACAAACGTATTTTAATTACTCTATACTGAATGAATAACATTAGTATTTTATTAAGGTAGGCAAATTAACTTATATAAATAACGAATATTGATGACCCTTAGAGTCAGGGACAAAAGACGAGAGAACTTAGTAATTATACTGTGATGAATAGAATACATAGATTGGATAAAAGTGTCTGTGGGTATAGTATTAACCAAAATCAAGTAAATTTTATAAAGAATAATAATACTTTATTTATTTTGAAAAATGGTAAAACCATATTAAATGTCGTCAATATAAATATTACTTAATATATAAACTTACATTCTTAAATGTTATGAAGATTGTCACAAAAGAATTCATCCAATGAGTGAAGTGGGTGAGCAAGTAACAAGGTAGGTATATACCATATTCTTGAAACTCTGGATATCGTCAGATTTCAAATGAGTTGGCAGATAGTTATACAGTCGTATGTTCATAGTATGAAATGTGTTGCAAGTTGATGACAATCTACAATAAGTAGTATTTAGATTTGATTTACCTCTTTTGGAGTAGTTGTGGATATTAGATCTTAATTGGTAAGTTTCTAGATTAACTTTGTTTTTTGTGGGGAATAACATTTGTTCAATAGTAGTTTTAAGGGGAGGCGACCGACAGCTAAGGTCATTTGCGCCATAGGGGATGGACAGGAAAGGATGAAGGGTGGAGAGAAACCCGGCGTCGGCATTAGCCTACTCTTTACGAAAGGCGCCAAGGGGTCCGCAGTTTAACGTCCCATCCGACGGACGGCGTACTCACTCAAAGTGCCCTCCACAAAGCACCTCAAGTAGGGATCGAGATACCTCTGAAAAATATTCAACACCGCCGGGATTTGAACCCGCGCCCTCAGGGTGGGAAGCCAGTACGTTAGCCCCCGCACCATCTCGATCCCCCATTTGTTCAACATGTGGGGAATGACCCCATAACGAAACACCATAAATCAAATGATATTGAAATAATGCATGGTAAAGAGTTAAACCATACTCATTTGAAATGAGAAAGTTGAGCTTTCTTAAGATATAAACAGCTTTGCTCAGTTTATTACAGGTCTGACTGATGTGAGTCTCCCAGTTATGTTTTGCATCAATATAAATTCCTAGTAGTAAGTAGTTTCGACAGCAGTTATTTTTGAATATTCCGATTCTAATCCGCAGATGTTGCAAAAAATCAATTTTGATAAAAATTTAATGAAAGTAAAACAAAATACGTGGCCTGGACCCTCAATTTTCTTCCCTGATTTCCAACGTTCCTCGGCGACATTTAGGATAGCCGTCGTCCTTGCCCGACTCAGTCGACCATTAGGTTGGGAGGACTCCAGTTTCTCATTAAGGATAAGCCCACTACCAGCTAGCACATCATTGCAAGAGTGAGATCGAAAGGAACGGTTAACAATGAGCCTACCAACTCTATAGATTCAAATCCTGAGGCGATAGGTATTTGAATAGGTTTTTTTAATGCAATTGAGTATCGCGAGGAGTGTGCTTACTACAATGTGAGTTAATGCCTCGAACGTTCCGCTGCGGATAAGATGGCCTGTTGTAGCTTTCGTAAAATTTGAGTCGACGCTATGCCCCCAACCTTCCTTCACACCCTTAAAAAATCTTAATTCCCATTATTCCCAAGTTGAGCGAAAGTCGCCAGACTACTATCACCATAAGAAGTCTACCTATTAAAAAACTAAAAGTTATGGTAAGTTCCTAAGATAGTTTGGACGACATTATTTCTTCCTCATTTCTTAATCGTGCCTAACCTTTATTGCGACCATTATGAATATTTCCTAGATTTTTCTCTGTGCTCCTCTAGCATACTCCAGAAGAGCAATGGGGATCGAGATGGTGCGGGGGCTAATGTAGGGCTTCCCACCCAGAGGGCGCGGGTTCAAATTCCGGCGGTGTTGATTATTTTTCAGAGGTATCTAGAACCCTATTTGAGGTGATTTGTGGAGGGCACTTTGAGTGAGTACGCCGTCCGTCGGATGGGACGTTAAACTGCGGACCCCTTGGCGCCTTTCGTAAAGAGTAGGCTAATTCCGACGCCGGGTTTCTCTCCACCCTTCATCCCATCCCCTATGGCGCAAATGACCTCAGCAGTCGGTCACCTCCCCTAAAAACTACTACTACTCCAGAAGAGCAAGATCCTCGTTATCCAGTTGCTTCTCAATATTTCCTGTACCCACTTTTTCTCTTTCTTGGGATTTTTCCCAGAAACAATTTCTCTTGCTGTCATGAGTTAGTCCAGCAAACCTACCTTCTTCGCTTGTTTTCTTTTTTGTCCATTTTATTTCATCTCCGCACCCAACTCAACAGTCTCTTATCTGCATTTTCCACTTGCCTAAAAGGCCAGACGATACAGCATTGCACAATGCGCTAGGTCTTTGCTAAGATTTTCTTTCCTTTAGACAATCATTTAGTGTAATTAACATTGTTTCCTTTCTCTTTGAAAAACGAATTTTAGCAATAGATTTCTATCCTATTTTTAACATTAGATTGCCCATCATCTCTCTACTACTACACAAATTTTACTCCGGAACAGGTATTGCCCAAGGATTAGAAATATTCTAATCCACTTTAATATATGCCATATAATTTCAATTTCTTGACATTAATCTTCATTCTGTGCTTCAATCATGAATCCTGTCATGATCAACATTTAATTCAATCCCTTGTCTGTCTTCCTTACTGAGGCACGATCATCAGCGAATATGGCTTAGCCTCTCTATCACCTCCACTAATAATATCCACCACCATTGAGGTGTATTATTTATTTCCAAGGGTGAATTTGACTCAAAGATCTCCGAGTGATAACTACGTAATTATAGATCCAAAGCAAGCCTGCATATCATTTCTTATGTAGATTTAATTTGAAATTTTAACTAGCTCTAGCGCTCGTTCTTTAGCGGTGATGTGTGATTCTTGTTCAACGAACTGGGGTAATGGAAAGTTGGCCTTGTTTCTCCGCTAATATGAAAATGTCGATGAATTTCGCGCTAGAACGGGCACTAGATAAAATTTACTGCTGGAATACAGGGTGTGAGAATTTTATTATACCTCCTTTACTGATAATTGCAAATATCCCGCTAAAATTTCAGATTCTTTTCCTCTTAAAGGCACATTTTAAATTGCTGCAATAGATGTTATGCATTCAGCAGTCATCAGATTTGTTTGACATAAAATTTTTTCGGTCGCCGTTGTCTTGAAACAAAGAAACATGGAAATTTCAACAATAAACTTAGATGTTTCAGGGGCATACTTATGATAATCTTGGACAAAGTTCAAAATATCTCCATGTAGCGATAAAACATTATCATCCTATTTTAAATTACCAGCTGGATTTTAAAACTCAGCAAGCAAGAAGAAAATATTTACTTAAAATGAAAAGGAATGTAAATTATTATCTAGGTCTAAATTAATTTATTTGACCTGGTATTTATTTTTCAATGACAAATATAAGTGATCAGGTCTTCGTGCAAGAAGAAAAAGTCTCTTCGAATGTTGAAAACCGTAGGTCCTTTTCTCAATAGGCAACACCCTATTTGTCTTTAGGGTTGTGAGCTCACAAAATGGGATCATGTACCTTAACCTTTCCCACAAATAAAAACTAGAGGCAAACTTCGATGACTTGAGCCGTTCTTCAATGATCATCATTGAAATAAACTCCAGATTTTATGCGCCAGGGCAAGTTAAAAGCTCATGAAATCAAGTCAGATCAACAACGCAAATTGGTTGTTCATGTGAGAAAAATATCATAGAACTAGCTTGGTTCCACTGCCGAGAGCTAAACAATGAATTCCGATATATAGTATATCCCTTACCGATATATAACGGCACGTCCAGGAATCATTTCTAGAATTCAAGATAATTCTTGCCGGCCGTGACACTTATACTATATTTAGTTACTCACCTCTACTTTTCCATTAGGTAGCAGTTTCCTCGAGACTCCTCGGCCGAGACCTTTATCAAAGTGTCTTCTTGAACACTCGAATGAGAACGAGTGAATGGTTGGGTATCTCCAACTGTTGTCCAAAATGTTGTTAGACGAGTTGAAGCTCAAGATAAGAGTCATACACAGACGCACATGATCGGGGAACTCGGCTGTGTATACGTTTTCTCCTCTCGCTGCTCCCCACACTCTCACTCTTGAACCCGCCGGCGTTTTCCGTTTATACTCCATCAGTTATCCCGCCTACTGTTTCGCAAGAAAAGGAAAGCGCTGTTCATAGCATGCTGCGGACGAACGGCGAATACGTAACCCGGTCGGTTAATGACCACTCCCCACCAAATATTTAAGTTCCACCCGCACAAAATGATGATATTTTTTTCAATCAACAAGAACACTTAAAGTATCATCTCGAAAAAGAAGGATTTACGCAAATGATCGAACCAATGACCGGGAGGATGAGGAACGATCAATAAAGACGATGTGTGTCGTGTGGTTCAGAAAAAGAGGCTTCGATGAAAGAGTTCGTTTGTGTATATAACCATAAACACAGTAATCAACCCGAAGGCCGGTTTAGTAGATGATGGTAGAGATCACCCAGTACTAACGGCGTGTGAAAATTCACACATCAGGGTAGGGGGGCCAGTGCCTTTCCCTGTGCCGGTTATAGTTTTCCAGGAAGATCTGGTACCCGAAAAATCACATAGCTTGGGCGGAGCTGCAGGCGCCCAGAGTGCCTTGCCCGGGAATCGAAACCGAGACCTTCCGGTCAGCATTCCAACGCTTTACCCACTATTTATGTATATATAATGAATATAAACACTTATACGAGACGAACACAGGAATGGTTCGTTTCCATCCCTTTCCCTTATACTCCTTTATCTGTATCCGTGTGAATGAATATGTGCTCGCCATTTGACGGATTTGTGTGCGTGTGTGTGTGTGTATTTATATGTATATATATATATATATATATATATATATATATATATATATATATATATATATATATATATATATATATATATATATATATATATATATATATGAAGTTAGCACTAGCGAACAAAGGCAAAAACACAGAAACACACAAAAAAGAAAAGAAACTCCCTCGTTTTCGAATTTTCGGTAGTACAAGTCACCTTTCTTAAGGAAGTGAGGGAGGGTCCTTCCTGCAAATCATTTAACCCGTTTACAATTTCGAAACAACAAATACCTAGGTCCTCCCCTTCCGAAGGTAAGGGAAATCCATGAACTAAGATTCCGTGCTAAAGGAAATATTGCGAAGGAATACTTTCACAAGTAAACTGAAGATAGCAAGACTCCTCCCCTTCACCCTCAATTGTCTTTTTCCTTTTCTTGCCGCTATAGGTTATGTTACACTCCCACGCCAATCCTTTGGCAGGAGCCACACCGTAATATTTCACGGTTCATACAAAATCATGCGAATTGCACCTGCGTGAACATAAATATCCGCATTTTGAAACTATTTTATACCTGGCCAAACCAGTTATCAAAGAGGGTATTGTAATATCTACTTGCACTATCCACGAGGTAAACTCGAACACAAATGGTATTGTCCGCTGAAGGTGAGAGGATACCAAACCTTAGGGCCCGCGTATGCATTGAAACGCTTTGGAACGGAATTAATGGTTTTGGGGTAGTGATAACGTTATTGCCTCATGCATGGTCTAATCAAACCTGGAAGAAAACTCAATAGAACAACTGATGAATGAGACTGGTGGCTTAAAAAGTGGATGGGACGGAAGAAGCTCCTCCTTCTAAAATAAACCCTCGTCTTCGTATTCCGTCAATCCTTTTCTATTTGAAAATATTTTTAAGGTTTACAACAACTTCTCATGCACTTTTCCCTTGCTTTATCACACAGAATTGCCGTTTTAATTTTAAATAGGGTGTAAACTTACCCAAAGGAGAACCCATTTTGTCCATTGTTTGCATCTATAATCGCTTAACGCACTTTGTTTCAGAGTAAATATTTACTGTGAAATGATCACCACAGACTCCTAGAGCAATCAATTCATCGTTATGAGATTTTCCTTAAATGTGTTGGGAGCATTGACAAATAATTAAATATCGTACGAATTCAGCGATCACGAACTAACGCCTTTAACATAGCAAAAATATATTCCCAAATAACTTCTTTGGGAAACGGTTACAGCAGGGAAGATTTCTTCGCGTTTCGGAAAAAATAACTACGCCAAACGTTGAGCGTACCAGGTGTTTGCTTTGATCCTTAGAATTTAAACCCGTAATTAATTTTAGATGGACGTGCAAAATCCATTGGAAACTTCCCTTGGAAGCTTTAACGTCTGTTCTTGCTTGCCGGGGAAATTTGATGGCCATGATGCCCTAAAAGTTACCATGTACAAAATGTTCTCTTGCGCTGAATCTATGGCGGTGTCTGGCGCGACTGACTACGCGGGTTTGATAATAGCCCGACTTGTTTTTTAATAATTTTATAAAATCAAAACATTACCTAAAAGCAATAATGAACCCTACTTCAAGTCGATAGTGCATCTATTTTTATTAAATGAGTTACTCCTGGGTGTGAATGAATTTGGATTGCACGATGAAAATGGATAAACATTTATGACAGGGAAACTGTAATAAATCGATGTATTTGTTCATTCGTTCATTGTTTACATTTTCCTAGCATTAGATTTAACTCTTCAACAACCGCATTAAAAATTAGCCCAACGCTTTTCAATGTTATTTCTTAGGTTGAATAAAAATTAGTCTGGTGTGTATTCAGCCCTTACCACACACCCTAGCGGTGGCTTGTAGGATACTAAAACGTAAAATAAATAAACGATTAAAAATAAAGAAATAATAAATAAAACATATTTGAAGCTATTTACTAGGAAATTATTCATGAACACAGACCAAGACTTAAGCAACGCACTGGCAGGCGGAGATAAATCCCTTTCAAACCCAACCAAGGAAAAACTATAGCCTTATAAAAATTAAAGAAATATCTTTCCTTCTATGAGGGTTGCAATACTCTAAATAGTATTCTGAATGCAATTGCAAAACTGTAAAAATTAGTCTTGTCAAGCGTGATCTCGTTTTTCATCGTCCATCAAACCTAGTTTTTCTATACCTTTAAGCAGTTCCTCGAGGGTGTTATTTATCCCCATGGTCTTATCTTATTTCATGCCTAATAAATCTTCCGGGCCCGATCAAATACCTGCTCACACATTTGAGAACTAGCGTCAGAAATGGCATCGTATCTAGAAATTATGTTTAAAATTCGCTAGTTCAAAGATCACGAGGTTCCCAGTGATTGGAAATCGACTAACGTAACACCAATATTTAAAAATGTAGGCAAGGAGGAACCGAGCAGTTCCAGACCTATTCCCTTTCATCCATTTCGTGCAAGGCTATGGAACATATGGTTGCTAGTTCGATCGTGAAGCAACTCGATAGACAGAAGTTATTGATGAAAAATCGGCGCGGTTTCCGAAAAGGTAGAACCTGCGAGACACAACTTACGCTTTTTGTTCACGATATTCTTATTTCGGGATAGAGCAATGTTCCCGTGAACACGGTTTATCAAGATTTTAAAAAAGCTTTCGATAAAGTACCTCATATTAAACCACTTAAGAACTGGAAGCACATGGCATAGATCAAAATATCCTTGGTCGGATTAAAGACTTTTTGGATAGACGGGTATAAAGAGTTAGTCATAGATGGAGTTAGCTGTAATGCAGTAGAAGTCACTTCGGGTGTATCCAAGGGGTATGTCACCGGATCTGTTTCATTCCTTCTTTACGTTAACGACATTAACTCCATGGTCACTAGTAAGATTCATTTATTTGACGATGATGCAGTGGTTTAGAAAGATATCCGGATTCCTTAGAATTAAGCAGCCTTAGCAGGGGACCTAAACCCTATATAACAATGGTGCAACACTTGATATTTGTATTTTGTACATTTAGTACCCTGCAAGCAACCTCCATGGTGTGTGCAAGGGGTGGGTACCCACTAGACTAATTATTACAATAACATTTACCCCTACCACGGTCGGGCTTTGATATTCTGATCCCTTATTGTGCGAGGTAAAATTGGCATCTTTAATCAATCTGTTCTACAGTTAATCTTCATAATTTTATTTACTAAATCTCACCTACCGTAGTTGGATTGGGGTAATAATACATTGTCAACATCATTTATGTCCCTACTACATCGACCATTTTGCTCCAAAACACTTTCGAGATATGTAAACTGTGCCACATATTGTAGTTTTTACCCTCCTATCTTAAGGACTAACTTAGCCCTTCTCTTTCTGGAAAACCGCAAACTTTTTTTTATTAATATTTCATCTCATCTCATTTCTGTCGCACTGAATTTCAAAGTCACTCAGCAATGCTTGCAACCTCTTGACTGACTGACTGTCTAGAGCTTCTTCAACAGCAAATTTAGCTTATTTTATGGGTTTCAGGCCCACTTGCATTCCTATCTCCAGCTCTCCCAATGCCTCTTTAATCATATCTTCCACATTCGTTGAACAGCGCTGGCGATAATGGACAACCCTTCCTTACACCTCTTTCTAACACTGTCCTTCTGGACTCTACATTCCCCACTCGCACCTGAGCAGTCAGAGACATGTACAGGTTGCGGCTTAGCCTCCTATCCCTCCAATTTATTTCTGCAATATACTCCTTTTTGTGTCCTAATTCATTCTATCAAATGCCTTTTCAAAATCTACGAAACCCTCAAACACGTCCTCATTGCATTTTATAGTCAACCTTAATCTTGCGATGGCTTCAAGCGTATATCTCCCCTTCCTCAATTCAAACCGATTATCCCCGAAGTGATCATTTGCCATGGTCTCCATCCTTGTGTTGATGATCCTGAGAGCCACTTCAGCTACGTGGGAAATCAAACTTATCGTTCTGTACTCCTCACACGATGCAGCCTTTAACTTATTTGGAATAGGAACTAATAGTGATCTCACTAAGTCTCTTGATACTTCCTCATAGATGCTATGAATTAGTCCATATACACAATTCCTCCCACATTTCCCTGAACCTTTTAATAGTTCCGCAGAAATATTTTCCACCCCCTTGGCCTTAATAATATTTCCGATAAAATTAATCAAATATTTTTCCACCGCTATTAAATGGTTATTCTTTCGTTTTTTCAGTTACTTTCCATAGTATGATACTATTTTGGATATTTTCCGGCATTCGTTTGGCCATTTTTTAAGGTATTTAAATGTTGAAAACAATTCTTTAATCAATTTGAGTAATTGCACTGTTCGAAGAGGATGGTCCCAGATGTACCCGGCCTGACGTAGAGATAGCGGTAGTTCTTTAAAAAATATCAATGTATTAGAAAGTATGCAATCTATAAAGCATATTTCTCAAGTATGAAGTCACTATGTTGTTTAGTATTTGTTTGGCAATCATCAATAGTGAACGTTTTCAGTGAATTTGTAAAAATGGATAAAATTGGTCATCGTTATGTGACAAAATACTTTTACTTGAAAGGCCTCAGCCCAACCAATGTTAAAGCTTAATGGATTCTACTCTGGGTGAGTCTGCTCCTTCGTTTACAGCAGTACAATATTGGGTAGCGGAGTTTAAACGAGGCCATGCAAGCTGTCAAGAAGAGCATCGAATTGGTCGACCAAATGAGGTGACGACTCCAGAAACATTGAAGAAAATCCACTAAGTGATACTTGATGATTGTCGACTGAAAGCGCGCGAGCTAGCAGACATAGTAGGCATTTCAAAAAGTGTGGTACGTTGTATATTAACTGAACATTTGGACATGAGAAATGTGTGTGCAAGATGGGTGCCGCGTTTGCTCACACTCGAGCAAAACCAGTGTCGTGAAGATGTTTAAATTGAGTGTTTAGCAAAGTTTCACAGCAACAAAGCAGAATTTTTGTGCCATTTCATAACCATGGATGAAACATGTGTCTGCTTCATACCCGAGACAAAAGAACAATAAAAACAGTGGATTCAAAAGGGAGAACCAGCTCCAAAGAAGTTGAAGACCGTCTCATCTGCAGGCAAGGTCATAGCGATGGGGATAATTTTCATTGACTATCTTTAATAAGGAAAAGCTATTAACGGCGAGTATTATGCTAACAAAGTGCAACGTTTGAGCGAAGAAATCAAGCGAAAGCGGCCGCATTTGGCTAAGAAGAAAGAGCTGTTTCGTCAAGACAATGGACCAGCTCACAACTCCGTTATTGCAATGGCCAAAATTCGCGAATAAAAAGGGTATCGGACATATTTAACATCGCTGGGATATGTGTATAGAGCTGAAAGGAGATTATGTTGAAAAGTAAATACACTAATTCCAAAAATGTTTGTGTTTTTTTCTGTTGGGCCGGGTACAACTGGGATTACCCTCTTATTGAAACGCTTAGGATGCTCAGAGTCTTGTTTATAAGTATTTCATTAGTCAATAGTTGGAGGCGCAAATTATGCGTATAGTTATTTTGTTAAAGGTTTAGTGCATTCAATTCTTATACAAATCGCTGTTTCAATATCCCATAATTTGTTAAAAAGTGTATTATTATCATTGGTTTTCAAATAATGGCTTCATTAAAAACGTTTTTACTTTACACCTACGTAATAGCTTGAGGTTATTTCTTTTCACGCTGCAGTTATTGCGAAAATAGGCCCTTCTCTAAAGTTATAAACAAATTGGATTAGAGTTTCAGTTCTTCATTTCTTATATTAGGTAAATGTGGTGCGGGATTTCGGTTGCTAGGCCGGGCAAAATTAGAAAAATCAATACCCACTAATACTGTGTCCGTTCTAGCTACGTAATAGCTTGAGGTTATTTCTTTTCACGCTGCAGTTATTTCGAAAATAGGCCCTTCTCTAAAGTTATAAACAAATTAGATTAGAGTTTCAGTTCTTCATTTCTTATACCTATTAGGTAAATGTAGTGCGGGTTTTCGGTTGCCAGGTCGGGCAAAATTAGGAAAATCAATACCCACTAACACTGTGTCCGTTCTAGCTTCTTGTGTTCACAATAATAATAATCCTTTTAATAAGGATTAACAAATAATCCTTTAACCATACCTAAGCCATTACCACGCTAAATATTCCCTCCTGCATATCCTCATACGCCCGGAAAGAATTACCCAAAACGCTTCGTAGGTAATCTAATCAGTTTCAAATAAGACAATTCTCTGGTTGTAATCATTGTTCTTGTTGCTTTTATTTTATTGTTTTTCGCACAAATTCAAACGTAGATGAACAATAAATTGCAATAGTACCACAATATAAACACGGGTGTCCGATAAGTGGCAATATTGAAACGAATTCGTTTCTTAGGTACAAGAAATACAATTTGCACTTCAGTATAAGGAAATGTAAAGAGAGATAAGCAGTCCCAAAAAGGTGATTTTAATGCATGACTTTTTTAAACTGGCGCAAAAAACAATGTCTTCTGCATATATAAAATTTCAGGAAGTGAAGCCCCGCTTGACGAATTTTTCAAATTCCCTCCAGAACTTATTTGAATCGTCTTGATTTGACTAGACTAGTACCTTTGATTCCCGCCAGTGATATCCACAGTGCCGTGAAGTAAGAAGTAGGTGTTCGCTCGATTACCGGATGTGTAGGAGAAAACAATTTCATTTTTTCATGTTATTTTAGGAAGTATTGGTAAACATGCCTAAAGTGGAGGACAGTATGGACACCGCTGACTTAGGCGAGAATGCTGTAAGTCTGAAATATCATTCAGATAACTTCCATTTGTTCAGGTTGCCTTGGTGCTGAAACCTGTTTTCATACATATTTACATCGCTTTGAGTTGTAATGAACGTCATGGCAATTGTTGTAGTTTCTTGATTAACCCGCAATTTTTCAGGATGCCTCTTCCGGGGATACTCTTTCATCCAGAGGTAAAATAGATGATTATGAGACAAAATTGGTGAGTTTGCGTAGCTGACAGAACAACTACTAACCTCTCCCAACTTCATCATGATGTGTCAAGTGTACTCATATATGTTTTATTTCATCTGCAGGAGACCGATCGTAGTAAGCGTTTTGACTACCTTCTTCGACAAACAGAAATATTTTCACATTTTATATCTGTTAATCAAAGGGACAAACCACCGTCAAGTCCTCTTAAGCTCAGGCGAGGTAGACCTCGAAAAAATGTGGAAAAGCCAGAACCAAGTAAATTGGAAGCGAATGTCCACGCTGCGGAGTAAGTTGAAGAAATTTTATACTTCGTAGAATTACATTTATCTCTAAGTTTGAGGAGAATAATTTGGCTTTTGCAAATCTTAAATGAATTTGAGATTTAATCCCCTTCTGTGGTCGTGTTTGGAATCATTGAAATTTCATAACTATTGATTAGATAATTATGTTTAATCCAATAAAATGACAAGTCCGCATCAGAAGTAAACTGTGATTATAGTTAACTTGGATTACTACCTCTTTAGAAAAATTATATCTGGGTCAATAGAAGTATTCTATCAATAAATCAGTTGAAAGTCATTTTTTTAAGAAAATTATCTTGTTGTACTTGGTAAATATTCATGCCATTTTCCTTCAATGGAATATCAGTTTACAAATGTTTCATCATTTTTAAGGCAAATTTGTATCATAAGTTAGTTACAGTTACATTTTCTGTACAAAATATTGTATTTGAAAGATAACTCGAGTTATTTACCATTTGTTCGCATAGGGGTACCTTTCTACCCCTTTTTTTCCATTCTCTTCCAATGGAAAAATTGGCATTTATGGGCATTAAAATTAATGGTATTATAACTTTTATTTTGCAGTCATCAACATAGGAAGGCTGAGCAAGAGGAAGATAAAGAGTTGTTGGCAGAGACAAATGCTACTACACGAATCATCACTCGGTTTGAAACTTCACCTCCCTACATAAAAAGTGGCGAGCTAAGAGATTACCAGGTTCGGGGACTCAACTGGATGATATCCCTCTATGAAAATGGTATCAATGGTATTCTTGCTGATGAGATGGGACTTGGAAAGACTCTTCAGACCATATCTCTACTTGGGTAATTGTTGCAACTCCTAAAATGATAGTTTAAGTAATTGTAAGTAACATGGTGCTTTGTGACATTTTGATGAACAAGGTTTTTGTTTGAAATCAATCTACAAACTGTGGAGTACCGTTTCTATTTGATTGCAAGTATGCATTGCCTAAATTGTCTGAATTAATTTGTGTAATTATTGGGCTGTTTAAATTTTCACTGCTTAATTCATTTCCCTCCCCTATTAATTGGGGTATAAGATACTAAACATTTCCACTGTGCTTACACCCATTCAAGTAACAAGTAAACTTGGCTCCACCAAACAATTATGCAGAAAGATTTAGTGTTTATAAATGCTTCTTCCCTCCTTTGGGCTTCAACCTTGCCTTGGTGGAAGGTCTTGTGAATTCCAACTACCCCGAGAGCTGTGCTGGCGGTAGCCATGGTGATTGCTCCTGGTATGGTCACCCATGCCAGATAGGTTGAAGGTTAGGAGCCAGATAAGAGGTAGTCCAGGCAGCATCTGTTCCTCAGTCAGGTGGCTGCAAAGGCGGCCAACCCTAGTGGGGCAGTCATTGAGTGGTGGTGTCACATTAAAAACACTATTGAGTAAGGGGAAGCCACCTCATTTATTATTCCCACAGCTTAAATGATAGATGGTAAAGTGGATATCAGTCCTAGTAACAATGGGACTCGGCCCAATCAGCTGTGTGTCGTGCCTGGCAGGGGGAGAGGCAAGGCTTCCTCGATTGTCATCCCGCGAAACCCTTGCAAAGGAAAACAGACAGCAGACGCGAAAGAAGACCGAATTAGTTAGAATAGGAACTTGGAATATTAGGACAGTGTTGAGGACAAGAAAATTAAAGAATATAAAGCAATAGATGGAAAGAGAAAATATAGACATTTTAGGTTTATGTGTACGCAAGGTGAGATAGAAGGATAGCAAGGATTACTGGAGTGAAAGTTATAGAGTGATTTACAGCGGAGGGGACAAGAGCCAACTATGCCAATGCCAGAGGCAGAGGAAAGAGCCAAAGAGGCAACAGGTTGCCATAAAGTTCAATGGAAAGGTAGCAAGGAACGTAGTCAACAAAGAACAAGCAGCAGATAGAATATTACCAGTAGAGGTAAAAGCTGAACCGAAAAAACTTGGTCATTATTCAGATAAACATGCCACTGAGCAACCATAATGAGGTAGAGGTTGATAGGATGCACGATCCGGTAGAGGATATAATCATTTGTTGCTGCAGGGAAACATCTGATAGTGGTGGGGGATTGGAATGCTACGTTAGGCAAATGAAGAGATGGTGATGAGGTGGGGGACTATCCGTTAGGCAAGAGGAATGACTGTGGGGAGAAATTAATTAAATTCTGTCGGAGAGAGGGGTTAGTCATCACCAGCACTTGGTTTAGACACCATAAAAGACAGGTGACCCAGAAAGGTATCAGTTAGAGATGGTTAGGTTATATTTATGAGAATCAATATAAATAAAGCCAAGATTATGTGATTTTCCAGAAAGAGAAAGGTTAAACTTAGCATTAAAATAGGAGGGCAAAAACTAGAGCAGATGGAACAGTTAACTTATCTTCGTAGTGTTCCAAACCAAAATGGTCAAATTAGTTAGGACATGAGGAGAAGATTTGCATTAGGCAAAGAAGCTTTCACAAAGATGAAGGAATTGGTGGCAGGGACGTTGAGTAAGGATGTTAAGAAAAGACTCGTCAAAACTTTGATATGGAGCATAGTTATGTACAGAGCGGAAACATGGTAATTGAAGCAGGATGATAGAAGTAGTTTAAAGGCTTATGAAATGTGGGTGTGGAGAAAGATGTATAAGGTGAAATCGACTGAAAGGAAAAAAAATGAGGAAGTGTTAGGTGTGGTGGGCAAGGAGAGGAGATGGCTGGGAGAAATCATAAGGATGCAGGAAAGTTGGATGAAGGGCATATTGATTGGCAGTGGGATGTTGAAGTCTAATAGCTGGGAGAATGTGAGGCAAACGAGGAAGGGGCAGGGATAGGATAGGGATGTTGGACAGGATGAATGGGAACAGGAAATACGTAGAGATGAAAAGGAGATTTTTTTAAAGTAAGATGTTGGGTTCTCTTTTGTTAGGAGAAACAAAATATCTATTTGTTAGTTGTCTCCATCCAAAACCTACCTAACCAGTAGATTATATAACAATAAAAATTCTTCTGAAGTGTTGGTCAGTTAAAAGACTACATCTACTATTTACCCTGATGACTATAAATATCTTAAATCATATTATTATTATTATTTCTTTTTATTTTTCCAGAGATCACAATACAAAAATACCAGGTGGGTGGTGTATGTCCATGATATAAGGCACGTCAAAGAGGAGCAAAGACACAGGCTCGGTTAAGATACATAAAAGAAATGATGCTCATAGTTACATAAATGTTTGGTACAAACCCATGAACATTGGCTGTGACATGCACATGCAATATGAAATTCAGAAAAATCATTGATCATTAACATGAATCAGACCATGTTCATTGCTAGAAACTAAAATTATGAACTTACTGGTTGGGAATATTGTTGAGATATTCGTCAACCGAGTAGAACATATTGTGATGTAGATATCTTTTTAATTTATGCCTGAATGCAGCAGTTCCCTTTGTATCCTTGATACTTTTGGGTAGTTTGTTATATAATCTGATGCCCATTTCATTGGGTCCTAATTTCAATGCTTTAGTTCTTATATTCCCATAATGGAAGTCATTCCTGCCTCTGGCATAATGATGATGTAAATCTAATTTTGACAAAATAGATTATGTGATCTGTCCACGTTAACAAATGAAATAACAGATGATGTTGTGATTATGAAGAAGACTAAAAACTTAATATCTTCATTTGACATTAGTTCACCAGTGCTAGACATACCTTTTTCTGCCTTCACCATTCTTTCAATTTAATACTTTGCTTAAATTGATAGTTTCTTCGAGGCTCAATTAAATTAAATGCTTTCTAAGTTTGTGAGGAAACTGAACTAACAAGCAATTGGGTCAGAATTATCATTCAGTATGTTCTTCAACTCCCAAGTTACTGTGAATGAGTGAGGTTGTGTGCCTATGAGACAACATAGTTTCATTGAATCTAGGAAAGATGAGGCAGAAAGTAAAGTTAAACCAAAACTAGTGCAACCTTTTCTAACATATACTTAACTGCACAAAACTGTATCAGCCGTGACCAGTTCACGGTGCTCTCTTTACAGTTGACTTTTGAATTAATTGGTGCAGGAGAACTTCTCTCCCCCTCCCCCTTTCCCCCAGCTCCGATCCACTGTGAAAGAGTACAATCCAGACACCTGCAAAAAGAGGCAAAAGAATGAAAACTTATACACACTGGTGCCTATGCAAATATATTCATCATTTTAGTTTGTGAAAGTTGACAACACTGGATATTTTGATTTTTTAAATTATTCCTCACCAAGAGCATTGAGCATATTGACTGAATTTAAGTGAAATGCAGGATTAGAATTAGTTACTTTTTATTGACTGGGTTAGGTGGTTTTTTTGCTTCAAATTTATAACCTCAGCCTTGGATTTGCCTTCACTGCATTAGCCACATGTATGAATTTAAATAAATGTTTTATTTATTGCAAACTATTTTTACATTAGATCAGAATAAATGGCTGTTTGGGGTAATTCAAGCCACTGGATAAGTTCTCTAGTGTTCACATTAACAATTATTCATGCATATAATGGAATGTCATTTTAAAATTAAGTTTTATGTGATATAATAGAGGGTGTAATAGTCCATTAGTTAGGGAAATAGATGTATCTATCATATAGGTTTAACCTATTTTTTTCCACTGTAACTTTTTGTATTTTCAAAATGAACATGGTAAAGAAATGGTATTTGATAGTGATTTCTTGGTTGTTGATCATGGAGAATATTTTAGACATGCCTGTGATTGTCTGGGTATTTATCGATGGAGTAATGCTCTACAATGTTTGTATACATTCAGAAGTAAGAGAAAGAAAATATCACGCTTAGTGGTGTCGGTTAGACTTGGTAAAATTATTGAATACTAAAAAATTCATTAAGTGTTCAAAATGGAAGTGTTGAATACTTGCTCTCCATTAAAAAGTACTTTTTGTATGTTCTTATCCTCTAAGATTCTCCCATTTGTCTTTAAGTATGTGGCATGCAAACCTATTTGTCCAATTTTTTTGTACTAGAAAGTGGGATGATAATTTATATTAGACGTTGTGAACTTCAATTTTTTAGAACTATGCAGCATAGGTTGCCATTATTTCCATTTACTGCTTCACATTCATCAAAGTTTTATGAAAATGAAGGTTTAACTATTGTTTTAACAAATGTAAGGTTAATGATTCAATATTTTGTTCATTTTTGTACTTCTATCATATTGATGTACACAGAACACATGGCATAAATTGCAAAAATATTGCTCAATTGATAACTTGTGGCCTTTTAATGAATAATAATTTTATAATACCTGAACCAAGAATGCTTTATGCAATAATGATTATGCAGATCATGGAAACCTTGAATATCCCTTTCTCTCTATTCAATTAAGGTACATGAAGCATTATCGTAAAATTCAGGGGCATCACATTGTCATTGTTCCCAAGTCAACTGTTGCCAATTGGATGGATGAGTTTAAAAAGTGGTGCCCATCCTTGCGTGCTGTATGTCTCATTGGAGACCAAGAAACAAGAGTAAGTATGGCATGAAGTCGATAATCTTCTTTTACTGCTCATAAAATTTCTGGAAATGATCATTTGTCAGGCAAACTCTTTCTACCAAAACAGTCTTTCTTAAAATGTATCCATTCTCTTAGATCATTTTTTTATTTTATTTTGTTATTTATTTTGCATTAGTCCGAAAACAGCACTTTGACCTTTACATCTAACTTTGAAGATTGATATGACAATTTGACAATTACATACACCGAAGCCCTAGGTGGAAGGAAAACCACCTAGTCGGGAATTGATCCCACGGCGTCTGGGTTGGCAGACAAGGACGTAACCCCACCACCACCGGGGCCGGCAATTGTAGAAATATTAGAGAAACATTCATGAGAATATTGAAAAATGTTAAATAATTGTGTACATGATGTGTTTGATCAGTTCAAATTCAAACTAAGCTTTAAGGATGCACGAGGGTGGTTCAATAAGCACCTGTGTTTGACAAAGGGCGTTCCTGACGGAAGTTTATGTTATCATCGTGTGCTGCCATCTATTAAACGACGGTGAAACAAATTTCAGACTGATTTAAAGGTTAGTTTGAATTTGGCAGCCATCCGAGTAAGACGTGTTTCGTGATTTTCGCTAAGATGGAAAAAGAACAGTATCTTCCGGTAATTCGCTTTTTGTTTTTGGATGGGAAGAAATGCAAGTAGGTATAAGCAAAGTTGGATGCTGTTTATGGGGACACTTCGCCATCTCTGACCACAGTTAGATATTGGTTCAACGAATTTAAATGTGGGTGAACATTTGTTTTTGATGAGGAGCAACCAGGATGCCCAGCAGATGTGGTTACCGAGGAAATCATTCAAAAAGTCCACGCCATGATTCTCGCTGATCGACAAACGAAAGTGCGCAAATTAGTAGAGGCTATGGGTGTGTTGACTGGAATGGCAATTATTATTTTACATGATAAGTTGGCGATGAAAAAGTTGTCGGCCCCATGGGTGCCGTGATTGCTCACAGTGGACAACAAGCTGATCCGGCTGTCTACTTCATGAACTGCTTGAACTACATTATGAATTGCTGCCGCACCCCCCGCATTCACCCAATCTGGCTCCCTGTGACTTTTTCTTATTCCCTAACATGAAGAAATGGCTTGCAGGAAAAAAATTTAGCTCAAACGACGAAGGTATCGCCGAGACAGGGGTGTATTTTGGAGAGTTCGACAAATAATATTTTTTGGAGGGGTTAAAGAAATGGCTGGAACGTTGGGAGAAGTGTATCTTTCTAAAAGGGGACTATGTTGAAAAATAAAAAAAATGTTTTTGAAAAACATTTTTTTTTTCTCAAGATTTTTATGATGGACATTAGAGTGGAATCAGTTGTAGATCCAAAAGTCTTAGCGGAGATTATTCGGTGTACCGTAATAGGAGGTCAATAAAACTTGTTACATCAACGCAGAATTTGTCCGTTGACACAGCATTCTTTATCAAGCAGATTAAGGCTTCATTCAATATAAAATAGTGTTTTATATTTTATAAAATGCATGTAGGGGACTTAGATATTTTACGTTCTTATGCATATGAAACAGTAAGCAAGTAACTAAATAATTGTGGATGAAGTTCCCTTAGCTGTCTTGTATTTTCATTTAATTAATACCAACTAATAAACTATGATACTAATAACATGTTCAGATTTATATTACAAAAACATTTTTGCAACTGTTAGGTTACACTATAAAGCAAGCAAGTACTAATAGGTGCTGTAATATCGTCGTACCTTCTTATACGAATGCGTGTACATACATGTATGCATCAATGTACATATGATAAAAATATTTTATTTTATCAATTTTAGTAATAATAATAAATTCTATTTATTTATCGACTAATTTTATCCTGCACTACATGGTCTGTGCAATAAATGCACCAATTGGTGCAATTGGTAGCCATGGCATGGACTATAGCCCCACCCACTAGCGGCACTAGTTGCCTGAGACCCAATGAGCCATATTTGCTTGGCGGATCGTCGAGCTGTGCATATGGTGCCAGTTATGGAATTTTCTGTTGTCCTTGTTTTTACTGTTTGTCGAAAATGGAATGATACGAAATCATCAAGCTTCGAATCAACATGAAGTTTTTTGGTGACGTGTGGTAAAAGTTATCAAGAAATTACTGAAATGTTGACAGCAGTTTACAGTGATAATGCTCCGAAGAAAGCATCCGTTTTCAAATGGAATAAGGGTTTAAAAGATGGCCAATAAAATGTCACAGATAATGCTAGGCCGGGATGACCTTCAATCACCTGTGGTGACGACAACATTGATAGTGTGCAATCCCTTGTCCTTTCAGATTGTCGTAAAACTGTCCGAATGATAGCTAATGAACTGAACTTAGGAAAATCAACTGTGCGCACTATTTTAACTGAACATGAAGGATGGATCCTTCCCCATGACAATGTGCCTGCACATTCAACTATGATGTTGGACAGTTTCTGGCAAAAAAATTCAATTACCATACTTGCTCCCTGCGACATTTTTCCATTTGCCGATTGCAAAAAGGAGACATCACTGGGAAGATGTGGACACGATAAAGCAAGAAACGATGAGATAACTGAAAATCCAAACTGCCGAGGACTTCCAAGGGTGCTTTAAACAGTGGAAAAGAAGATGAAATAAGTGCATTGCAACAAATGGAGAGTACTGTGAAGGGGACAAAATCAATGTACACTAAATTTTGCAAAATAAATTTTTTATGGCCTTAGTTCGCATAGTTATTGGACAGAGTAGTCCAATAATTATGCGAACGCATAGAAGCAATAATGGCGCTGTGGTCACAAATAATGCTATTCTCCATATCTAATAAGCTGTTTTTTCCAAATTTGAAAGTGAATTTACATTCAGAAATCTCATTAAATAACAAATATTAATTTTTATTTTAAAAGATTAAGTAGACATGCCAGCAAGGAGGAAGAAGTTGATAACGTATATCATTAGGTAGAGGACATAACCATGTGTGTTTGAAGGAAACTTTTAATAAGAATATCCTATTGGAATTCGACCCTGGTAGGTACTAGAAGCTTTCTGCAACAAAGTATTAATGGTTCAGGTGGGCAAATCTTAGCTTAAACCACATTTAAATCTGCAGCAAATACATTTTGTGGGTTTTTTTAGGATGATTATCGAAAATAGTCTTCCAAAATCAATGGGCAGATGAATGCCTGGTGAACAAGAGGGGTGTTCATTGAGTTATACGTCTTAGCACATTTGTATCTATATCTCACAATCTTTCGTATTTCACCATGTCTTCTTTCATGATCTTCATAGGAGCTGGTGTATCATCATGCCTCATCTGCAGGCAAGGTCATGGCGTCGGTTTTTTAGGATGTGCGTCGGATAATTTTCATTCACTATCTTGAAAAATAGTATAATGCAAACTAAGTGCAACGTTTGAGCGAATAAATCAAGCAAAAGCAGCCGCATTTGGCTTAGAAGAAAGTGTTATTTCATTAAGACAATGCACCAGCTTACAAATCCATTATTGCTATGGCCAAAATTCATGAATTAAAGTTCGAATTGCTACCTCATGCACCCTATTTGCCAGATTTAGCCCCCTCAGATTATTTTCTGTTTGCAAACTTGAAAAAATGGCTGGGTGGCCAAAGTTTTTCCAACTGTGAAGAAGTGATATTGGCACTAAAAGGCTATTTTGAGAAGCAAAACCGTTCTTATTATAGAATGGGTGTCGAACTAATTGAACTTCGCTGGGAGAAGTGTTTCAAGCTGGAAGGAGATCGTTTGAAAATAAATACATTTATTTCCAAAATTTTTGTGTTTTCTTTGTTGGGTTGGGTACTTTTGGGATTACCCTCATAAACCAGAGTTTCCTGGCACCAGTCATAAATTTCAGTATGCCTTGTGTATTACTCCAATAACCATTGATTTATGAATTTACATGTCAAGCTGTGACTCATGCCTCACATCTCTGCATCCTCCATTCTTACTCTCATTCTATTCACGTGAAATAATTGGGGTATCTAAAAAGATATTAACCTGTGTAATATTAAAAGACCCCTTTTCTATTCAGGTAACAAACTGCTTGCAATTTGACACAGTTAGGGTTACCAGAAGTTATTGTAAACCAGGAGGGACTGGGAAGTACCTTGAAACACTCTCCAATCTAAAAGCAAAACCTTGGAATTCAGGAATTTACATTTTTCTCCAGAGAATAGATTGGGGACATTAAATGCATTGATTGTCGGCATGATGTTCATTTTTTCATTTGAATTCATAATGAGTGGCTAAACTATATTTTGTTTGAAGTGGTAATGTCTTTCAATTTGTTATTTGTTAGAGAAGTCTAAACATTGGTGATCATGAAATTGTGGATTATATATGTGTGATTTGAATGGGAATCCATCCATTATTACGGCCAACCAAGTTCCACAACATGAAAAACATAGCTTACTTACTGCTTCAGTAATGTGTACCTTTTTTTCAAAGAATACTATTTCCTTCTATCACTTAGCACTTAGGCAAATACTTAGGTGACTTTTGGTGTAAGTAATAGGCTGTATGCATGTAGCATATTGTTTTAACAGATTAATTTATGTTTTGTTCCAAATTTAGAATAGCCACTTCTTACTCTTCTACTTACTAACTCATTGAATATTTGTGCATTTATTAATTTTTTTAGATTATTTTTGTTGACAGTTTAATTTACCTTGTGAAATACCATTCAATTTATGTCCAGGTGGTTATTAACCAACTTCTTCTAACTTTTAAATTCCTTATTTATTTGCAGAATAACTTCATCCGGGATTCCCTAATGCCTGGGGAGTGGGATGTTTGCATTACATCATATGAAATGGTTATCATAGAGAAAAGTGTCTTGAAGAAGTTTAAGTGGCGGTACATGGTTATAGATGAGGCACACAGGATAAAGAATGAAAAATCCAAACTGTCAGAGATAGTGAGGGAATTCAAGACGACAAATCGCCTCCTACTCACTGGAACACCATTGCAGAATAATCTGCACGAGCTGTGGTCCCTCCTTAACTTTCTACTGCCGGATGTTTTTAATTCATCTGAAGTAAGCTATCATTATCACTATAGCTTGGTTGGGTTATGAGATCAGTGTTTCATAAATTTCTAATGCTGTAATATTTTGATCAAGTTACTAATTTTTCAAAATGCCTTGTCAAGCTTGAATTGTAATCGTGTTAATGTTTTGGAGGGTCCCTTGGAATGCATTTTTGTAAAAATCTCATGTGTAATTGGAATATGTCATTTCCTACTTATAGCAATCCTATCGAGCATCCTAGCTCTGTTGTGGGCCAACCATCACTAGTACCAGTTTCTACTGTGACCCAAAACTTGCTTGCATGTTTCATAACCTTGTTTTCCCCTAGGTTTCAAAGTATGAAATCATATGCATTTTATGAGTTCCATGAATTAAAGTAAAGAGTTAATGGGGTAGAAAATAACATAATTGTCAATTGATAATCATTTTTCACATTCCTATTGTTTCTAACTCGTATGCTGCATCCTACAGAATGAAAATTTTCTGGTGAATTTGATGATAGTTATTATTGTTGAAATACAGTGATAACTTCAGCGTAGAGTAAGGAAATGTTTAATGAAGTATTAAGACATGCATTTAACTCCAATTTTAAATTGAAGAGTATGTTTTAAAATGGCCAAATATAGCCATGTAGATGATAAAACCATTAAATACATCATATTATGAAGAGACCCTGAGTGAAAAATGTATCCCATGATTTATTGACTTTTTTAATAATGTTATGAACTACGAGGGTCATCCGGAAAGTAGTACCCGTTCGTGCCGCATGAAGTGCTGACGACGCGAGTAGCCGCTGGACGAGGTCAGATAGCTTCAGTGGCTTGTCTGCCTTCTCTGAGCCAAGTTGCGTGACGCTAGCATTGCCTGTGTTGTTTCTGTGATTGTTTACAATGTTTAAAAAAATTGAGAACGCCGCCAGTTGTGAAGTGAGGGCAGTGATTAAATTCCTCAATGCAAGAAACGTTCGCCCATGTGATATTCATCGCCAATTAAAGGAGGTGTATGGAGACAATGTAATGGACGAGTCGTCTGTTCGGCGGTGGTGTCGCAACTTCAACATGGGGAGGGGGAACACACACGACGATGAGCGTTCGGGGAGACCGTCTGTCATTACAGACCAACTGGTGAGCTCAGTTGACGAATTCGTGAGGAACGATCGGCGCGTCACAATTGATGACATCTGTGAGCATTTTCCCAATGTTTCTCGAACAATTGTTCATGAAATTGTTAAACACCATCTGCATTATGCAAAAATTTGTGCAAGATGGGTCCCTCGCGTATCTCAATGAGCTGGTGGCGAAGGACTATGCAGCAGGAATACAGAAACTTGTCACACGTTATGACAAATGCCTTAATTTGCTTGGAGATTATGTTGAGAAGTAGTTTAAAGTATCCTCTTTCAAATAAAATTTTTTATGTTTGTTAATATTTACTTTTGTGTCTTTATTTCACGAACGGGTACTACTTTCCGGATGACCCTCTTATATTTATATAGCCCAGTCCCTTAAGTATGTATTAGTATAAAAAGGTTAAATGCAAAACAAAAGAACATAGTGATATTTAAATTGATGCCTGCAGAAATTATTTTTTTGTGTGTGTACAGTTTTGGAAATTATTTTGAATTACTTTTGCAAATGGAGATAATTCTCAATTTGCAAAATAGCACCTAAAGTCTTGATAAATTCACAATGCTTTTAAAATCACAAAGGGTAAAACTACTTAGGTCTACGTGCTAGCATTGCAGATTAGAGTCGGTGTGCATTTTTATACCCGCTTTGAAAATGTATTCCTTTTTAATTTCAGGATTTTGACTCCTGGTTTAACACCAATAGTTTCTTAGGAGATGCCTCATTAGTAGAAAGATTACATGCTGTAAGTAATGTTTCTATTCTGTTTGGCTGGAATGTTTTGATTTTATCATTTAAGGCAGGAATAGGTGATTTGATAGTGATTTAGTCTTGTATATTCATTTGTAAGTAAGGTTTCAACCAATGTTATAAAAATTTAGGTCCTGAGGCCATTGTTGCTTAGACGTGTGAAATCAGATGTTGAGAAGAATCTACCTCCAAAAAAGGAAGTCAAACTATATGTTGGCCTGAGTAAAATGCAAAGAGAATGGTGAGTTCTGTTTTGATAATGAAAATCACTGCCTGAAAAATATTTTATGCACTTTGGATATCCCAGGTGATCAAGCATAACTATCTTTTCTAATACAGTCTTCTTATTTTTTGTGGCTGTCCCTGACGTATAGGTACACGAAACTGCTAATGAAGGACATTGATGTTGTCAATGGGGCTGGAAAAATTGAGAAAATGCGCTTGCAAAACATTCTCATGCAACTTCGAAAGTGTTGTAATCACCCTTATCTTTTTGATGGAGCCGAGCCAGGCCCACCGTACTCTACTGATGAGCATTTGGTAAGAAATGTTGAATTTTATATGGGTAAATATTATAATTTTGCTTTCCAAGTGATCATTCATATGGTGTAATATGGGTGTCCATGCATTGCCAATGTGCGAGGTCTGTTCAAAGAGTATCACGAATTTGAATTTTTGCGGGTTATGTATTTTTGATTTTTTTGTGGCATTATAGTATGTTGGTACTTATGTCTCTCACGTATTTCGAATAGTTCGGACGAATCATGGGTTTATGGTTATGACGTGGAAACTAAAGCTCAATCATCCCAATGGAAGCTGCAGCACAAGCCAAGACCAAAAAAAGCACACCAAGTTCGGTCAAATGTGGAAGTTTTGCTTACAGTTTTCTTCAATTGCATCGGTGTGGTGCATCATGAGTTCTTGCCACAGGGTAGAACAGTAAATGAGGATTCTCCCACAAATGCCCAGATTTGTAGGAGAACAAAAATTGGCTTTAGCACCATGACAACGCCCCTACTCACACAATGTTACTTGTACACGAATTTTTGGCCAAAAACAACACACGAATGACGCCGTAGTCGACGCCGAAGTCACTGTATTCCCCAGATCTGGCCCCCAGTGACTTTTTCTTGTTCCTGAAACTGAAGAGGCCTATAAAAGGATGAATTTGCATTACAATTGACGAGATAAAAGACTGCATGGAAGGAGCTGAGCAAGATCACAAAAAATAATTTTTGGAAGTGCTTCAAGGATTGGAAAAAATGTTGGCACAAGGATATAATATCTAATGGGGATTACTTTGAAGGGCTCAAAAAAGACATTCATGAATAAATGAATAATTTTTGAAAAAACACAAGTGTTAAATTTTACATAACCCAAGCAATTTCAACCGTGAGGACGGCTACGCTCTGGTTCCCTCATGGAAAAGGGTGAATTACATTGGCCGCCAAGAAAGAGCCAATCAGAGAGCTCCCAGCCAGCCAGCTTCTCCTATATATAGCAGATCAATTCGACCTACTACAGGACTGGGGGCGAAACAGTTATCCATCAACTCACCTACGCAATGGTAATTCCCTGAAGCAGCATGAATTCATCAGATAGACGTCGCGGAAGCCTAAGGATTAATGTCAGATTAGTTATTTTATTTCAGTACATAGTAGATAATCCTCAGTATTTGAAGGAGGGTGTCCAGCTAGGTAATTGAAAACAATGCATATTCTGCGGGGTGTGGTGCAGGCAAATTCAACTAATTTTCCAAGGTTACAAAAATGAAAATGTTTCAGATTTCTTGCTCAATCACAACCCATATGTATATGTATTTATTTTATTTTTCAGGTGTATAATTGTGGTAAAATGGTTATTTTAGACAAATTGCTACCCAAGCTGAAACTACAAGAGTCACGTGTTCTCATCTTCACTCAAATGACAAGAATGATGGATATTCTAGAGGATTATTGTTTGTGGAGAGAATATTCAGTAAGTAAACTAGTGAGCCAGGGTGCTCCCACAGTCTGAATAAAATGGATGTGTGAAGAATAAATAAGCCTCAGAAAGCATGTAAGCCTAAAAATTAGAAGTGGCTGGTCTAGCTGAAAATATATTCACTTGACCATAAAATTTAGATGTAATTTTATGATTTCCAGTTTTACATGAATGCTGATTTGCTTGTTATATCAAGAAAATACTGTAGGTGCTAGGGCTTAATATTACAAGTTTAATATTGAGGAAATAAAATGTGCCTTGAATATTATTCGGTTAACCACAATTCTCAATGTGTGGCAATGACACTATCATATCTTGACAGGGATTCAAATATGTAATTAAATACAGTGGAACCTCCCTTAACAAGCTCCATACACTACAAGAAATTTGCATTACGGGTTTCAAATATAACCCACTGAACAAGCGACATTTTGCATAGTGAGTGACGGGGAGAGGGGAATTCCCAGATTAATGGCACACTTGCTACCTCAAGCTGTGTTTAGCACTCCTGCTAGAATCTAAGCATCACTAGGAATTACCCATTTTTCCAAATTATTGTTTAGAAATATTATAAGTGATTTTATGCGCTACGATTAATAATATCCATGAGTACAGTAATCAACCAGAAGGTCCATTTGGTAGGTGATAGTAGAGTTCACCTAGTACCAAGCCCAATGGCATGTGAAATTCCCACATCAGGGTATGAGGGCTAGTTCCTTTCTCTGTGCCGGTTATGGTTCCTCAGGAAGGTCTAGGACCCAAAAAATTTCATAGTTAAGGTGAAACTGTGGGTACCAAGAGGAACATAAATAATTATTAATGAGAATATCATGTGTGAGAACGAGAAAATGATTTTTGCCAACCTCATTGAGGAGATGTCTTAATCATGATGGCTGGAGAAGTAATTAAGGGGAGCTGTGCTTGGTTTGAGAAGGTTTGAAGAGAACCGGCATCCATGGAATTGCGAGGCATGGGGAAGTGGCAAGCTCAGAGTCAAGGCAGCAATGACTTCTAGAAACTCCTAGATTCTAAAGGTTACCAGCCCAAAAAGATTTTTTTAATTGTTACAAGACAGGTTTCTCTGGTAGACGATCCTGAAGCGAACCTATTTCTACACGCAATAGTAGAAGAGAATGCATAGCCTGGCCAAAAGCCAAGAAAAGGCCATCTCATGCTGTTCAAATGCAAGCGACAGATTTGAAATAAACCCCTGCTTGTTTGCCATCCAGAAAATCCAGCCGTCTTCAAGAAGTGTTTACCCCAAAACAGCAGGCTAATTGTGATGTGGAGATCACGGGAAAATATTGTAAAATGCAGGCAAAGAAGGCAGTGGCAATGCATGCCTTACACTTATTTAATGATAATAGGTGGCATTTATACCCAATTTCGAAGCTTCAGCAAAAACAAATGTATCTAAACAGCTTTCTACTAACAAGGAATTAGGTATTCATAAAAAATAGTAAACAATATATTTCAATTCTTTTTTTATTCTACAAATACATTTCACATTCCAGTTTGCTTCATTCCGCAACAGAAGAAAAGATGAAAATGATCTGTGAACATGAAAGGTGTATACATAATTTTCCAAAGAGTAAGATTTGTACGTATTTATTTTTTTTGTTGTGGAATGCATTATTGTATTTTACATTGATTAAATGCAAAAGGTTGTTTCACTAAGTGAGGGTTCTGCTCCATGAGAAAGATCGCGGAACGAATTATTCTCATTGAATGAGGTTTCACTGTACTATAAACTGCATTAATATATTTTGCGCTCCATATTTTCCATGAAAAGTTACTAATTCAGCTAGGTCTTGAACAATTTGTTCAAGTTTGGAAATAAAGCAAGTCCCTGGGGGTCAAATCTGGTTAGTACAGTATATTGTAATAAGTAAAAGTTGAATTAAACAATTTTTGCCTTCAAAACTTTACAGGTATGCACTTGTGCATTATCTAGTTGGAAAAGTATTTTTTTTTCTTTCTCAAAGAAGGACAAATACAAATTTCTTGATGTCTTTCCTTTACTACTACACTACACATAATACTCCCCATGTATCATTTGTCCTTTTTGCAAGTAATGGATGTAGGTGATGACTGAAAATCATATGGTGGACCTCTTCAATTATTTCAGAGGAAGTCACTTGTATTTGACATCCTGGATGATATTCATCATTTGTAAATGTAGGGCCAAGTTTAAACTCACCCATTGGTAAACAGTTGCACACACAGGAACAGGTGTGCCATAGACTTCATCTCACTTCTTTGATCTCTCTAGATGTTAAGCCTTTGAATTAGAAGTGTTTAATCATCACATCACACTCATTTCATTTTTCTAAATAAACAAAGTTTTGTAAAAATGAATAGATAAAGCTGAAACTTTAACATCAGTGTAAGGAGAGATGAGGTTTATTTAAAGCAAACCTTTCCATTACTGCAACCGTCATCTCTTGGCTTTTTAAGGAATTATGGAACACCCATGAACCTGGAAACGTTAATACTCTCCTTGAGTGTGCCTTGATTTGTTGTACATAACAAAAGAACTAAAGAAACTTAGAAAGCGATCACATTAGACCGACCTTATTACAATACATAAAAACCACATGTACAAAAAGATGAGGAATAGTAAAAAAAAATCCCATGAATAATTTTCTTTCATACCTTACCAATTAAAATCTTTCAAAAACTTAAACAATTTATTTAATGGAAATAAATGCATCACAGGATGATGTATAATGTACATTGTAAAGCAATAGCTTTCCTTTGAGATTCATCATCTGATTTTTGGTACCACAATTATTCTCATGGATAAAATTAGTGCAGGTGCTGCCTAATGATTTTGTATCGAATTCTTTGATATGTAGAGATTATAGATTGCATAAAGATAGAAAAATAGGTGTATTTAATTTATTGAAGTTGTGTGTTTGATATCTCATTAATTACTTTGCTTTCAGTTTTGACCATTTTCAAAATAAATAAGAAAAAGTTTGACAGAAATTGTTGATTCATGGGCATATTGCTCTATAAAATCTTAACATTACTGTGGAACCTCATAGTACCGAGCATTATTCGTTCCATGACCTTTTTTTGTAATGCAAAACCCTTGTTAAGTGAAACAACTGTTCTCGTATAAATTAATGTAAAATATGATGATGAGATCCCTGCCAAAATAAAATAAATTATGTACAATATTTATTCAAAAATATTATGTATGTTTTGTTTAGGATGGTGGATCACGTTCACCTTGTATTTTAGAATGAAGTAATCAGTGATATGGACTCGATTTGTAAAAGCAAAAAAGAATCGAAATAAATAGTTTGTTTTTTATGATATATACCAAATTCCTTTTTAATGGAAAGCTATCTGGAGACATTTGTTTTTTCAAATGCTTCATAAACTTGGTAAAAAGCGACTTAGAATGAACGTTAAGTAAACTTATGATGCATCGCCACTGACTTATTAGAGTGATGCCTTGTATGCATGGTACAGAACAAAAGTTTACTGTGATCTGACTTTCAAATCTAGCCTGATATTTAGGACTTAACACTTCATGAAGACTCGTGTATTTTCTGAATGGTAAAAAGCAGGGGTTTAATTTCCAATTCGCTGCTTGTATTTGTGCCGCGTGAGACATCTTCCATTGGCTTGTGTCCGGGCAATAAATTCTCAAAAGTTTGGAAAAATGTGTGATTACTAGTGACACTGAGATGCTAGTGGAACGAGTGCTAAAAGCAGACTGAAGTAGCAGGGGTTCAATCATTCTGGGAATTCCCCTCTTCTCGCCACAAATTATGCAAAAGGTCACTCGATCCGTGAAATTTTTTCAGGACCATCAATGAGAATTACTGGCTATGTGAGTTACTTGTTAAGCAAGGTTCCACTGTGATGTGATTATTTTTTGGGATATGTGGATTTCTTATATGATTCTTTTCATAATTTCAGTACTGTCGACTAGATGGTCGGACACCACATGAAGACAGGCAGCGCCAGATAAGTGAATACAATGCCCCAGGCTCTGATAAGTTTATTTTCATGCTGTCTACTCGTGCTGGAGGTTTGGGTATTAACCTAGCAACTGCAGATGTAGTAATTTTGTTTGATTCTGATTGGAATCCCCAAATGGATCTCCAGGCAATGGTGAGTTAATTTATTTTTATATTCATGTCATGTTCCAGGGACTCTTTGTGAAGGCTTCTGTGGTGTGCATTAATTGAAGTCTTCCAGGATTTAATGTGTGTTCTTCCATATTTGTGGGGCAACAGTTTCGCTAGTGTTGCAGTTTGCATCTTGAGGTCAGAAGTGATTGATGCTGGTTTTTTCAGTGTTTATACCTCTGCTCGAATGCTCTCTGATTGGCCAATTAATTAACTATCCTCGTGAGTGGTCTCTTATTGGTCAATTTTTAACGATTTGCTTGGGTGTTCTCTGATTAGATTTTGGAGTTATTTGGTTGAAGGTGAATTTACAGGTGCTGGAAAGCATGTAACTGTCTTCTCTACTAAAATTATTGGATTTCTTCTTGATTTCTATGGCTTCCCAAATGAGTCGTAGGAAATAGCAGCTTTCTTATACGATGAGTTCTGCATTTTTGAAAACAATGTTGTGGTTTTGTCCAGTCCAGGTATGCTCTGCAATGGCAGAGAGACACAGTTGCTTATTCTGATAAATTACAGTGACTGCGACATACTTCAAAGGGGCATTAATAAAATGGCAGATTGGGTGACAAATAATGGGATGGATATTAATGTTAGCAAATGCAAATCCATCGCTTTTAGTAACAAGGCAAATGGAAACAATAGGGACTATAAATTCTCAGAAAATATCATTCCTAGAAGTGACAGCTGCAAATACTTAGGTGTATATTTAACTAAGGATTAAGGGTGGGGGCTAAATGTGGAGCACATTTTTAAGAAGCTTTCAAAACTCTTCATTTGGTGATGAGAAACCTCAAAGGGAGCGTTGGAGCAACAAAGGAAAATGCATATCAGACCCTAGTAAGACCAATTTTAGAGTACGCGTCTCTTGGGACCCTCATGAGGAAGGACATATCAAAAAACTGGAAAAGGTACAAAGAAAGGCTGCCCAATATGTACTGGGGAAGCATAGGAGGATAGAGAGTGTGTTTGACATGCTAAAAACGCTGGGCTGGGAACCTTGACAAAGTAGAAGAAAAATAAGCAGACTTTGTTGAATGTTCCACATTCTGAAGGGGGAGAAACCTTGGGCAGATCTGAGGAAAGAGGTGGGGAACCCAAATTTTATAGGGAGAAATGGCCACAAATTCAAGTATAATGCTGGGCACAAAGAACGAATGAAAAAAATTTTCTTTTCTAAATGTAACAGGTGTTGATAAGAACACCTTACCTTCAAAAATATTCGAGCCCTTTCCTTATCGAGTGCATACTTTTTAGAAAAGATGTAAGAAATATATGTAATAATTTGATTGATGTGTGGTGTAACATTATATGTAATGGCTTATTTTTTTTTAATTCATCTTTTTTTTCTTGCTGATTGATTGATGTTAATGAGATGGGTTATTTTCTTGCTTTGTGAAAGAGATTTGTGTTTTGAAGTTCCCTTTAAGTGTACTTTTGTTTAATGACTGATTTTACCTTTGTGATTATTTGGGACTTGCGTGCCACCTGACACTGTCAATCAGCACATGTGGATTTTTAATAATAATAAATAAAAGCATTGTATCTATTGAAATTTTACTAATTCATTAGGATGACCCACAAATAACACTGCCACTTGAGTGACAGATTTTTGTTGCAGTTCTGTGATTAATTATGGTTATGCATGATATAAGTAAAGGGAAATGTAGAAATGTACTTATAATATTGGTTGTCTGGAATCATGGGTAGTGTGAGAGATTGAAGTGTGTTTGTTATGGGCAAGAGTCATCGTCCCACAATGGTCCCAGGTATCATTCTAGTTCATACTTTGAGACCTACTAGGTTGCCAGAAGTAAGAAGCAGGTGACCAAAGAAGATAAAAGAATATTTACCTTCACAGCTGGTTAGGAGCAATGAATTCATTGCTAGTCAGATAAAATGGATGGTACTTGTAGCAAAAAGTCTCTTGGCAACTACTGGAAGCTTTCTGCTACAAAGTATGAATGGTTCGGGTGGGCAAATCTTAGCTTAAACCACAGTTAAATCTGCCATAAATATATTTTGTTGGTTTTTTAGGATGATTATCAAAAATAGTCTTCCAAAATCAATGGGCAGATGCATGCCTAGTGAACCAGAGGGGTGTACGTTGAGTTATACGTCTTAGCACATTTGTATCTATATCTCACAATCTTTCGTATTTGACAATGTCTTCTTTCATGATCTTCAAAGGAGCTGGTGTATCACAGAAATTTGTCATAAGGCAGATGTGTTAAAAACACGAATAGCCAGATATATTTATATAGCAATATGTTTTCAATATCTTTCAAGAGAACAGTTAATGTACCCAATAAGTCACCACTGGCATATTCTTTCAATAAAATAAAACTTATTGAAGTATTGAGGAAATTAATGCAGGTTAAAAAATAACCTGGTTTGTTAATAATCAAGCCTTATACACTACCAATATTTTTGTAAAAATTCTGCATGTACAAGTTTTCATTAATTGTCCATGTATCCATTTAGAGAGAAGGAACAAAATGTTTTTTTCAGCTCAGCTGTCAATGTAATCCTTTTTTATTCATGCGATGGTTACAGGAAGATGTTGGCTGACCTCCAAATGGTTGGCCCAAATTGAAATGCATAGGTGAAAATGTTACTATTAATTTTTTTCTCATGGATGTCGTATTTTACTTCTAACTGCTAGTGATGAGAAATATAACCATATTCTTCTGTTTTGTGATTAGGATCGTGCTCACCGTATTGGACAGCTGAAGCAAGTCCGAGTTTTCAGATTCATAATAGAGAACACTGTTGAGGAAAAGATTGTTGAGAGAGCTGAGGAGAAGTTGAGGCTAGACAATCTAGTCATTCAGCAGGGTAAGTGCCATTCATTGAACTACTTAATGATTTCTGCAGTTTTATTAAGAGAGTGACTTTGACCTCAAAATTTTTAGGAAGGCTTGTTGATGGCAAGTCTAATCAGCTGAACAAGGAACAAATGTTGTCAATGATTAGGTACGGTGCCAATCATGTGTTTGCCTCCAAGGAATCAGCAATCACAGATGAAGATATAGATACAATATTGGAGAAGGGTGAAGCCAAGGTATTTATTTTATCCAGCTATTGATTCAGATTACGCATATTCTATGATCTCAATAATAAATATGTTAACATATGTAATTCAATGAACCCAGTAGTTATGATTGCTTATTGTGCTATTCTCTCAAATATTAATTGTTGTATTTGATAAAGTGTACCATGGAAAATCATTTCTCAGGAAGAATTCAAGCCTGATTAACTTTTGAGATATACTTTTTGTAAAATCCTTCCAAAATTTGTTACCGATTAATGATTACTTTCGAACTTTATTTTTTCTTCTTTTTCAGACAGATGAAATGAGGAAGAAGCTGGAAGATTCAGGAGAATCTACTTTGAGGAACTTTACTGTTGATGCACCCACTGAATCAGTGTACCAGTTTGAAGGGGAGGATTATAGGTAAAGCCATTCAAATTGGGACTGCATTCTAAGTTCTTGCTTTTTTGGAGATGGAGATTTTATGTTAATTGAAATTGCTAAAGTTAATTCATTGGTTTCTCCAAAACTTAAATTAAGCATTTTTGCCATGAAAGACTAATGGTGTTGAGTTCGTTCTTGTTTCAATTCTTGTTCACAGAGAAAAGCAGAAGATAATAGAAACTGGCAGCTGGATTGAGCTACCAAAGCGTGAGAGAAAGATTAACTATGCAGAAAATGCATGCTTTACAAACGTTTTCAGGGATTTGGGGCCCAAGAGCTGTAAGGTATTTGTCAAATCCTATTTTTTAGCTTTCATATTTCCTATGTTCTATTGTATGGTAGAGCTTTCATAATATAATTATATTAATCAGGAATTCATTGACTGTACTGTTTAAAATTTATTATTGGGTACTCTTTGAGCCATGAGCCATTTTGGTTGGATTATTTATTCAGATATTCCGTGTTTTTCAGTTTTTAAAATACAGTCAAATGGGTTTGAGAAACCTCTTCATTTATTTGACACAAAAGTTGCATTGTAGTAAGAAGTGTTTTTCCAGGATTATGGAAATTAATTTTTGTCGACTTCATTCGGAATTTCAGTTGTAACTGCCCTAAACCCTAAAATAGCTAATGTTAAATATTTTACATTGTTAGCATATTCCTCTCTTTCTTAATACCAATGCAATTATTAGCTTGGCTTAATGAGTATTATTTCCAAGTAAATCAAAGTACAGTGGAATCCTGCTTGAAGATCACCTCGCGCAGCAAGTAATTTAGCCAGGGGTAGCATATCTGCCTGTGGAGCTGGAGGTCCCTGGTTTGATTCCCATGACCAGCAAAATATTTCAGCTTAGAAAAAGTTGGTTCCAGCAAAATATTTCAGCTTAGAAAAAGTTGGTTCCGGCAAAATATTTCAGCCTAGAAAAAGTTGGTTTATGGTTTCTCGGAATAAAGCAACCACACTTAAACAGAACAATGGTATTTCAGAACGAGGCAACAAGAAAAATAGACTCATGCTAAAAAGCTACCGTGAACCCATGGTGAAAGGCAGAAGTTTCACCATCAGGCACTGGTGGCACAGACCAAATGGGTCGGCCAAGCATCAGTTGCCATAGCTGGGGGTGAGAGTGAAGTTCATGGAATCGGCCGCAGTACTGGGATATGAAGGCAACGGGAAACCATCATATTATTCTCCCTAGTATGTGGAGACTGGCATTCAAATAGAGTAGAATGTAGGAGCTGCAGCAAACCAAATCCTAGGATTTAAATACTGGGATAGCATTAAGTAACATCATAGTACCCACATTGGTGTAAACTATTAGGCTCTGCTTCACAATTATAGGAAATCTTACAGATTTTTTATTTCATTTTATTAGCGTTTATTTGGAGCTCCAAAAACAAAATACAGGGTCGCACCCAAAAGTGGTAGGACTGATTTTCTCTGGCACGAACGGATTGGTGGAGGGGGGTCTGCCTGGCAGGGTAAAGTGGAGGGGGCTCTTAGCAACAGACCAACACCAACCTCAGTCACCTGCGGGCTGTCGTTGAGTGGTGACACCGTTTTTAGTGAAGCAAGTTTTTTGTCCGCGTCGAAAAACAAAATGAATCTGAATTTAGAGCAACGTTATTCCGCGAGGTTTTGTGCAAAACTCGGGAAAACGGCAACTGAGACCCTCGATACGATCAAGCAGGCATATGGGGACACTGCCTTAAGCCGTTCCACAGTATTTGAGTGGCACAAGTTGTTTAAAGAGGGTAGGGAGGGAGCTCGTTGAAGACGACCATCGCTCAGGACGGCCGTCGACAGCAAGAACCGACACGAATGTGGACAGAGTGAGGACACTGCTGAACACAGACCACCAGGGGAGACTGTGAATGCGAACTTTTACGGGCAGGTGCTCACCCGCCGCCGAGAACGCGTGAAAAGAGTCCGACCGGCCATCGCAAACTGCTGTGCCATGGCGCGCTCATCGTCAGACAGCTCCTGGCCAAATATGGCGTTGCCACGTTGCTGCACCCACCCTATTCTCCTGATGTGGCACCACCGGACTTCTTCTTCTTCCCCCTGATGAAAAGACAGCTCATGGGACGACGTTTTGACTCGATAAAGGCCGTTCAAAGAGGCTTCGACGAGGGTCATCAATGGCATCCCCAAAGAAAATTTCCAGTGGGCATACGGGGAATGGGAGCAATGTTACACTGAGTGTGTAGCAGCTCAAGGAGCATACTTGGAAGATTATTAAGTCGATGTAAGTATATCGTCAATAAAATTCTTGGAAAAAAATCAGTCCTACCACTTTTGGGTGCGACCCTGTATGCAATTTCTGTCGCGTCTACTCCCTGGTACTCAGTTCTTTTGTATTTATTTGATATGGAATTGGTTGCTGTGTATTTGTGTGGAAAGTTGAGAATTTTTGGTGTGGAAAATATTGAAATATCAGATGATTTTGAATTCTTTCATTTATGATGGTTGAGTATCTTTATGTGAAGTCTTGAGTAAAGAGCAAATTTGGTCACCCTTCAAATCCTACCAGTTTATTTTCTGATGACCCAAGAATTTTTAATTTTCATACAGAGAAATCACTGAACATACCTTCTCCGCAACGGGTGAACACTCTAATTTCATTTGCTAAATTTCTCTAGTCATCAAGACCCTCAAAACGACCCAAAGACCAAGACGAAGAGTACTTCCCACCTGATCTTTTGGAGCCTCAAGATCAAGAAATTGACTGCAATAGAAAAACGGTCAAGCATAAGGTAAGTATAATGATAAAATATATTTATTTGTCCAGCAGACACAGTGATGGTACAGAATTGAGAATACTTGCCAGGTGTATAGGACACGTCAATCAGACATAGATCACATAATTCCCGTTCGAAATGCAAATACAGTTATGACAAGAAACTAACATGCATAGTTTTACAGGTTCATTCACAAATTCATTCATGATATAATAGCACTCATGTACCAGATATGCAGATAGATCCCACTTGAATAGTGAACTCTCTCTCATTTTTGTAGATTGTAAAACAATTTTTTACACATTGATGTAGGTCCTTCAGCTACCATAGACAGGTTTGATGGTTTTGCATTTGTATCTTGATATTTTTAAGTTTTGTGACAGTGATAACTGTTATTCATTGTGAAGTCACTCTAGTTTTTCTTAGCATAAGTCACTGAATGATAGATTCAGTTAATATTCTTCGTTATTTAAAAAGAGATTGGCAGTGTGCATGCTAAGGATGATTACATATGAGTCTTGCTATTTTTTTTGCACTAAAAATCATTGTTTTTTGAGAATGATATTACCCAGATTACAATTTCATAAGCAGTCACCGATTAAAATAAGCCATAATATAACATTTTTAGAACTTCTAAACGTATTGTGTTTTAAAATTGATATTTGGTAGTAAACTGAATTAATCTTTTTACTTACCTGTGAGATAATTTTATCCCACTTAAGATGTTGGTCGACATATAACCTTAAAGATTTTAAATTTTTGACCACCATGATATCACACATTTTACTCTGTTAGTCAAAATTTCATGCAGAGAAATCACTGAACATACCTTCTCCGCAACGGGTGAACACTCTAATTTCATTTGCTAAATTTCTCTAGTCATCAAGACCCTCAAAACGACCCAAAGACCAAGACGAAGAGTTCTTCCCACCTAATCTTTTGAAGCCTCAAGATCAAGAAATTGACTGCAATAGAAAAACGGTCAAGCATAAGGTAAGTATAATGATAAAATATATTTATTTGTCCAGCAGACACAGTGATGGTACAGAATTGAGAATACTTGCCAGGTGTATAGGACACGTCAATCAGACATAGATCACATAATTCCCGTTCGAAATGCAAATACAGTTATTACAAGAAACTAACATGCATAGTTTTACAGGTTCATTCACAAATTCATTTATGATATAATAGCACTCATGTACAATAGTGAACTCTCTCTCATTTTTGTAGATTGTAAAACAATTTTTTACTCATTGATGTAGGTCCTTCAGCTACCATAGACAAATTTGATGTTTTCGCATTTGAATCTTAATATTTTCTAGTTTTTTGACAGTGATAACTGTTATTCATTGTGAAGTCACTCTAGTTTTTCTTAGCATAAGTCACTGAATGATAGATTCAGTTAATATTCTTCGTTATTTAAAAATAGGTTGGCAGTGTGCATGCTAAGGATAATTACATACACCTTTATGAGTCTTGCTATTTTTTTGCACTAAAAATCATTGGTTTATTGAGGATGATATTACCCAGATTACAATTTCATAAGCAGTCGCCGATTAAAATAAGCCATAATATAACATTTTTAGAACTTCTAAATGTATTGTGTTTTAAAACTGATATTTGATAGTGAATTGCACTAATCTTTTTACTTACCTGCGAGATAATTTTATCCCTCTTAAGATGTTGGTCGACATACCTGTATCACCTTAAAGATTTTAAATTTTTTACCACCATGAGATCACACATTTTACTCTGTTAGTCAAAATTTTTATTTAACCACTGCCTTGGAGAAAAAACATCATTTGTGTTTGACCATTGTTAAGGACCATGCCATTACTTCTACACCAGTCAAACATTGGCTTAATCCCCAGTTCACGAGAATTCAGTAAGTTTTTCAATGAATTACAGGAATTCATGATGCCCACATCATCAGCATTCATGGCACTCTTATAGCAGTTATCCATTAAATTTATGGGTTGATCAATAAATATTATGTGAAGTATTGGCCCTAGAGCAGATCCCTTAGGTACCCCTTTGGTCACCTGAAGTCGAGATGAAAGATAACTATTTCTGTTTTTGTATAAGACAACAATTTTTTGTCAGTTTTATAAGATAGAGTTATGTCTTAAGCCAACTCAGAGCAACTCCTCTTATGCCAAGCACCTCCATTTTGTTGATAGTATTTCATGATCTTCCATTTCAAAAGATTTGCTGAAGTGAAAGTAATTAAGGCTCAGAATTACCCGGCCTGACCTGGAAATGGCGGTAGTTGTTTGAAAAATATCACTGTATTTAGTTTCAAGTTTGAAGATGCTAAATTGTTTTGTATTTGTTTGGTAGCCATCAATTGTGAACGTTTTCAGTGAATTTGTGGAAATAGAGAAAATTGGTCATCGTTATGTGATACAATACTTTTATTTGAAAGGCCTCAGCCCAACCAATATAAAAGCTGAACTGAATTCTACTCTCGTTGAGTCTGTTCCTTCGTTTACGACAGTAAAATATTGGGTAGCAGAATTTAAATGAGGTCTTACGAGCTGTCAAGATGAGCATTGCATTGGTCAACCAAATGAGGTGACGACTTCAGAAACGGTGAAGAAAAGCCACTAAGAAAAACGGTGAAGAATATCCACTGGATGATCGTCAGCAGAAAAAGCGTGAGCTAGCAGACGGTAGGCATTTCACAAAGTGCGGTACATTGCATATTTACTGAAAATTTGGACATGAGAAAGCTGTGTGCAAGATGGGTGCCACGTTTGCTGACACTTGAGCAAAACCAGTGTCGTGAAGATGTTTCAATTGAGTGTTCAGCAGAGTTTCACAGAAACATAGCAGAGTTTTTGCATCATTTCATAACCATGGATGAAACATGGGTCCATTACTTCACACCCAAAACAAAAGAGCAATCAAAACAATGGATTCGAGGTAGAAGTGGCTCCAAAGAAGGCAAAGACTGTTTTATCTGCAGGCAAGGTCTTGGCATCAAGTGAACTTATTGCAACATTTTAGCGAAGAAATCAGGCAAAATCAGCCGCATTTGGCCAAAAAGGAAATGTTGTCTCCTCAAGACAATGCACCAGCTCACAAATCTGTCATTGTAATGGCCAAAATTCATGAATTGCTACCTAAGGCACCCTATTTGCCAGATTTAGCCCACTCAGAGTAATTTCTGTTTGCAAACTTGAACAAATAGCTCGGTGGTCAATGATATTCCAACCGTGAAGAAGTGTTGTCAGCAGTTAATGGCTATTTTGTGGAGCAATACAGTTCTTGTTATAAAAAGGGTTTTGAACTTATTCTCCGGGAGAAGTATATACAGCTGAAAGGAGATTAGGTTGAAAAAACTGATTGAACTTCGCTGAGAGAAGTGTTTCAAGCTGAAAGTAGATTATTGAACTTCGCTGGGAGAAGTGTTTCAAGCGGAAAGGAGATTGTTTAAAAATAAATACATTTATTTCCTAAATTTTTGTTTTCTTTGTTGGGTCAGGTACTTCTGGGATCACCTTTGTAGATTCCAACTACTTTGTTTTTTTAATTTATTGTATTTATAATATAAGTAACTGTATCGAGTAGAGCTTGTTTTGTTGATTTTCCTTTTCAAAATTTAGAAGGATACCCAGATAAAAGGTTATTGCTTTCAAGATAAAAAATAAGCCTTTGATTATAGACAAGCTCAAAAACTTTTCTTAACTGAGGGATAATTGATGTTGGCCTGTAATTACTCAAGATGTTTTTGTCCCCTTTATTTTTAAAAACTGGGACAACCGAAGACACCTTAAGAGAATCAGGGTGAACCCCATCAGAGAGATATAGATTTACAAGGAAGAGTAAAGGGGATAGGATGAACTATTGTAATTCCCTGAGAGCTTTACCTGCTACAACATCTATACCAGGTGAGTTGTGACTCCTATTTTCCCTAGATAGGGGCATAGCTCACTTTCACTGCAAGGATTAAGGTACGAGAGTAGATTGAAAGGTTCTCGGAATCACCGCCAGATGTCAGCATTAGTGTGGCGAGTTGCCTGTATAGTATTAGGTAATCTTTGATGAATAAACATGTAACATGTCAGTGCTCTGGGAAGAAATCTGTGGTGTGGATGCCTCTCTGTAGTTGTTACTTGGAGTTTTTGTTGGGGGCAACAGATAAGGTCATTTGCATCATTAGGGATGGTTGGGACAGTAAGGGTGGAGAGAAACCCAGTGTCAGCATAAGCCTATTCTTGTCAAAAAGTATCAAGGGGTCTGCAGTTTAATGTCCCATCCAACGCACGTCATAATGCTCTTTAAGTACTCTCCACAAAGCATCTAAGTAGGGATCAGGATACCACTGAAAAATATTTGGCTCCAGTAATTGAACCCGGGCCTTCATGGTGGGAAGCCTCCACATTAGCCACAGCATTATCCCAATCCCCTTGCTGTTGTTCCCTCGTGCTTTTTGAAGATGGAATAAATTGATATTCGAACGCTAAAATGTGCCACTACACCAGAAATTATTGCAAAAGTGCATAAAATGGTCATGGAGAATCACCTACTGAACATGCGAGAAATTGCTGGAGCTGTAGGGATCTTCATCTGAATGGGTGTATCTCATTTTAACAGTGCAATTGGATGTGTGAAAATGTTCTACTAGATGGGTGCCGCTTGATGCAGGATCACAAATGCATCAAAGTGGAAATTTCCAAACAATGTTTGACCTATTTTAAGAGCAACTGACAATATTTTCTGCACCGGTTTGTGACTGTAGATGAAACTTGGGTCTGCTACTCTACCCCAGAGACAAAACAGATCTGAAAACCATGGAAACATTTTGATTCACCAGCACCAAAGAAAGCAAAGGCAATATGATCCGTCAGAAAGGTAATGGCTTCAGTTTTCTGGGATGTGAAAGGAATAATGCAGATAGACTATTTTCCTGCTGGTCAAATAATTACTGGAAAATACTAAATACCTCCAGGACCAACTACAGCAAAAGATACACAAAAAAGGCCAGGTTTGACAAGGAAGAAAGTCAACTTTGACAAATTCCAAGACTGTGGGAGATGCCACGACAACTTTTATCAAGACAATCCTTGCTCATATACAATTGCGTTGCCATTGCAAAAATGTGTGAACTTAGATACAAATTGTTGCCTTACCCACCTTATTCATCTGATTTGGCTCCATTAGATTTCTGTCTCTTCCCCAAGCTCAAAATTTTCCTCACTGAATGGAGATTCTCTTCAAACAATGAACGAACAGCCAAAGTATACAGGTATTTTGCAGGCCTGAAGAAATTTAATTTTCGATATGTTATCAATGCATCGGAGCACAGGTGGATCAAGTGCATTGGGGTACAAGGAGACTACTTTGGTAAATAAAGAAGTTTTACTGAGGTGGGTCGTTTATTTGTATTCCTTTTGGAAAACTTTGCCAATTACCGTCGTACATTGTCTTGCTTGACCTTATTTTAAATTTAATGATCTTCCTTGAAGTTGGTTGGGGTGTCTTGGGTGGTAGAAGAAATGAAAAATTGAATGCATATGCTATTTTATTTGGGTCTGTTATGGTTGTTGTTTTTTCCACCATTTGTTGTCATTAACATAAGATGGTGTCACGAAAACGTTGTGGCCATGTTACTCTTAATGATTTTCCAGCTTCTCTCAAGTAATTAGATGCCTTCCTTAACTGTTCATTGTTATTCTCCTTTTTTTGTCTCCCTTTTAGATTCCTAAACTGTTTCTTAAGAAGACAATATTGTTCATGTAGTGAGTGGTCATCTGAGGTTTTAATGAGTATAAACATTGTCCCTGGGGTCTTTGACATGTTGATGATTTCAGGTGTCATCCAATCTTTGCTTTTTTCATGGAAACTTTTCACTGGCTCAAGGAAAAGGAGCATTCAAATTGTGCTTGAAAGCAGGATAAAACATATTAAAGCTATTATTAAGGGAGTCTTTCCTGCATACCTCTGTCCAATCTTGATTTGTAAGCATTGCGTGGAAGTAGTTAACATTAGTAATTTAAAAATCTATTGTATCTGATGCTTATGCTACACCGTGCTTCCCACAAGAAATATTTGCTACAGCTAAGTGATCAGAGATTGCAGAATTAAATACCACGGTGAGTTTGATGTTCATTGAAATCTGTAAAAATATTATCCAGAAGTGTTAGGGTGTTAGCCGTTACGCGTGAGGAAATGAATGCATTTTTGCGCTTAAAAAAGATTTCTTGTGAATAAGCATATCAGCTTACTTGGAAACCAGAGGCTATATAGTGGTAATCCTCACACACTGTAAGCAATGAATAATTTTTCAAGGTACCAAAAAATCCAGAATTAGGGAATGAGTGAAGAATTTTTTGTTTGGAAAATCCTGAAATGTCAGGTCATTTTAAAATAATGGCATTATGGTTCAGGAGCATCTAAATGTAAAGTCTTGAGTGAAGAGCAAATTGGTCACCCTTCAAATCCTGCCAGTTTATTTTCTGATTTTCCTGGAATTTTTAATATTCATACGGAGAAATCACTGAAAAAATCCTCTCTCCACCAGGGGAAACCTTAAATTTCATATCCTTAATTTCTCTAGGCACCAATACCTCCAAAACAACCCATTGTCCGAGACTTCCAGTTCTTCCCACCTCGCCTCCATGAATTGCTAGATCAAGAAACCTACTACTTCAATAAAACTGTGGGGTATAAGGTGAGTATAATGATTACTTTTCTGTACTTACACATGATTTCTTGTGAAGGAGCATATCAGCTTTATTAGAAATCAGAGGTTATTTTGAATTCTCCTCACGCGCTGTAAGCTATGAATAATTTTTTAAGGTACCAAAAAATCCAGAATTAGGGAGTGATGCATCTCGTATTCAGAAAGAAGAGCAGAGGAAGATTGATGATGCTCAGCCACTGTCTGAAGAAGAGCATACTGAAAAGGAAAAACTTTTAACTCAGGTATGGTTTTCAATTTCATGGAATTGAAGGATGTTTTTTTTCTCCTATAAAATGCAATATTAATTTACAACCGTGGTGCTAGTCAGACTTATCTTTGTTTAATGTTGACTTCTCTTAGCTGAAAGCCGTAACTTAAAAATTTAGTTTTATGTTGAATAAAAGATGTGAAATTCCTTATATATAGTTAATAGAACCTATGCACTCTTCCACTTTGTGTTAGACACCTAAATTATTAAATGCAGCAAGTATAAGGGTAACCTCAGAAGTAAAGTTTCCAACTTTTGTGGAAATAGAAATAAACATTTATTTTCAATAATTTACGTCACTCTAGAGCTTAGACATTCCTCTAACTTCACAATTTTCATCTTAGTCGATGTATTTTTTTAGACTCTGGGACAGTTTTTTGCGGACTTGTCGTAGAAGTTTGCTGCCATGTCATTGTGGAAGTGTTGGACCTCATCTGTCACCTGGTCATCATTGCTTGTAATGGGTGATGGGACTATGCTGTTCCATGTCACAATGGAGATCAAACAGTAATTATATAAGTGGCAGCATTCCTCTTTACCCAAAGCCACAAAAATTCAAGTTCATCCAATCTAGAAATCATGAAAATTGTTTTATTTATTTATTTAGCAACTTTATTGGGGCAAGTTTGAGACTTCATAGTCCCTTCTTCCACCTAATCCCTGTCCATTACATTTTAAACAATTACAAACACCCATGCCCTAGGGGGAGGAAAACCCACCTAGGTGGGAATGGAACCCGTAACCTTTGGGTTGGCTGGCGTGTATGTTACCCCGCCACCACTGGGGCTGGCACTGGGATAGAAACAGGGTATTATTGTTGATCTTAGTTCCCGGGAGCACATTAAATGCTGGCATGCATTGTGAGGCGTTTAAACAGCTCAGATGGGTGGTTCAGAACCAGTGAAGAGGAATTTAGAGCTGGAGCCTTGAAGGACTCTATTTGCTTTAGAATGATGTATCAGTTATTGGAAATAAAAGTTTGTTTCTGTTTTCAAAAATATTCAAGACTTTACCTTTGGGATCACGTTTATTTAACTTTGCTTATGTTTGCAATATTGATTATAAGTCTAAATAGTTAAGAATTCATTAACTTTTTTTTTTCAGGGATTCACCAACTGGAACGTACGAAACTTTGCTCACTTCATAGCTGCAAATGAAAAATATGGTAGACATGATATCAAGAACATAGCAAAAGAAGTAAAAGGTAAGGATGCTGGTTTTCAACTTCACTGAAACTTCCACAATAGTCTGTGAAATTAATTATCTGGAAGACTAGGAAAATAAGAGAAAAATTTATAAATGGTTCAAAATTCTTGAGTATTCTTAATAGGTGCGATCGCTTATGGTGCGATTCTCAATTCTGTGGGCTCTTATTTGAAAATAATTCCAAGGCTTAATTTCTGTAAACCCTTTGCTTAATTAGGCCTCGAGTTGAAAGAATTTCAAGATTAAACTGCTCTGTATAAGTTGTCATAAAGGTATATTGCCATTCCAACAAAATATCAGATAGAGAACCACTCTGATAGCATTGCATGTCCTGCATTGGGAGAAAATGATAAACAGCAATGTAATGTCTCATACGAGGTCTCTTTTAAAGGAAACTTTTGAGTTGATTACCAAGGATAATGGTTAGGATGCAAATATATGTACAGTATGTTATGAGTGGCTTACACGATTCAAAAAGAGGTGGTAATCAGTGGAAGATGGCAAGCATTCTGGAAAACATAGACTGATGACCCCCACATCGAGAAAGTGAACGATCTCATTTGTGCAAATCATATTCCACTGTCAGGGGAATTGCAGAAGAGTGTGGCATCTCGATTGGTTTGTTTGAAATCCTTACTGAAAAAATTAAGGATGTATTGCATCTCTGCCAAATTTGTACACTTGATGACAGCAGACCATTAACAGCATCAAGTTCAAGTCTGTCAGGAACTGTGTGATCGTACTTAAGAGAATGAAATCGTCTTTTCCAGTGTCATAACAGGTGATGAGTCATGGGTTTATGGATATGACATTGAAACAAAAGTGCAATCTTTACACTGGATTGGTGGAACAATCTCCCTGCCCCAAAAAATCTGGACAAGTTTGCTTGAATGTCAAGGCCATTTTGACTGCTTCTTTCGGTGCATAGGTGCTTGTGTAGCATGAAATACCACCTTAAGGCCAGAGTCTACATGGTGTAATACCCGGGGGTTATGAAATGTCTCGGAGAGAGAATCAGGCAACAAAGGCCTGAACTCTGGAGGAGTGGCGAGTGCTATTTTCACCACTACAACATGCCAACCCATTCATCTCTCAGAACTCTTTTAAGGTTTTGGCCAGAATCAAGACCACTGTGCTTCTCCACCCACGCTACTAATCAGACCCGGTCCCATGTTACTTTTTCCTGTTCCCCTAACTAAAAAATCCCACTCAAAGGAAAAAGATTTTCCACCAATCCAGTGATAAAGAAAAATTCGACAGAGGAGTTGGAGCATTCCAGGACTGTTTCAAAAAGTTGAAACACTGTTGGAATAAGTGTATATACATTTGGAAGAAGGCCATTTTGAAGGGGAGCTCTTCCAATTGTATGTTAGTTAAGTATTTTTGTTGCAATGAATAAAGTTCGAAAAGTCTTTGAGCAGACCTTGTACAAAGCATATGCACGAACTAAGGGTTGTTAGGATATAAAAATATATTCATTAGATAAATTTTTTATTGATGGTTTCCCACAAACCTTGTTAACGTTTTTACGCAATCACCTTCTTTGAAGGGGACCCTGGCCAATAATTTGTTAGTGCAGTTTTTTTGTAATAAATAAGTTCAGGAGGTTTTTGAACAGGCCTCGTATACCTGTATGGTGCTTCTTGGAGGATCGGGAGGAATCATTAAGCATCAGTCAAGTTGTTAATAGGAGACATTAAGGTGATTTTGGGTGGAGAGCTGTCGCCTAGGTGTTAATGGAAAGAGGGGGGCATTACCAAGGGTGGTGTGCTTTTGCATATAGCCAAATGTTTTCCCATAAGGAGGATGGGGAAGTAGAGGTAATAAAAAACTTCATGAAGCAAAAACTTATATTCTCTGCAGTGTTTGTTTTTCTTATTTCAAATTTCTCCAATTATTAAGATTGTGTCCCTTATTTACTTCATGTAAGATCTGGGGGGGGGGGGGGTACAAATCGCTACTAAATAACAGCTTCCCACCCCAAATCACCTCAATGCCTCATTCTAATGATATGACCACATACCTGTACATGATGTCCCCTTCTCCTCTCAGAAAAGCCTTATAAATAAACACTGGTATGATTACAACATATTCTCACCTGATGATGTTCAACTTCAATAAAAACTAGGTCATGAGAAATATACACCGTGGAGGAAAAACTACATTATATCTTTCATTTCAGTATGAAACAATTCCGAAGGTTTCTCAGGTACAGTAAACCTTTGCAAAATGCTGCATTTTATTTATTATAAGGTTGAGCATTCCTGAATTCTACGAACTCTGCTTTCATACTTGTGAGTTTCTGCTGTTATTTTTGTTCCAACAAATGGGTCATTTCAGAAAGTTAAAGAGAAGGTTTTCAGAAATTCAGTTGAACTAATTGAGTTAGAAGTAAGTCCATGTTAATATATGAAAAGTCATAGCAGTTTCTGTTTTTGAGGGTTGTCTACTCAATAAAAACCTGACCTCATAGGAAGTGCATTCCCTCCAACAAATCTTTTATAAAAAAAATTTTTGTCGTGTTTTGTCAAAAGTTGATTCTTTTTTCCAGGTAAGAGCCTTGATGAAGTTACTCGATACAGTTCTGTGTTCTGGGAACGCTGCCATGAACTGAAACGCTTTGACAGAATAATGGCACGGATTGAACAAGGAGAGGCTAAAAATCTGAGGAGAGCAAGGATCAAAAAGGCTCTTGATGCCAAGGTTTGTAAATTCTGTAGTTATTAACTCATATTAAAACTTTCCTTTTCAACTTAATAATTGAGTTGTTATGCAATATATCTTTTGGGGTGTGAGCATAAATGTCGTTTCTGAGAACTAGGTGGCACAGATCTCCTCATATCACTGATTAATGGTCAGCATGTAATTTATTTGGTATTCTACTGCTTTAGATAAATTTTGTATGGATACTGACTTAAAATTGCACATTCATTAACTTCATATAATGGATGATATCTTCCATCATGTAGTTATCAGAGCTGAAAAAGTGTTTCACATTGAGACTGCCAAATGTATAATTACATGCATACTGCAGTTACTTGATAATATAGTTGGCCAGAATATTCTGTTAAGGTACACTTCTTATTTTAGTTCAATTTTCTATGAAAGCTAGGTATTGGCAGTTGACTTTCTATGGGGAAAACTGCAGCCATTTCATTATTGCTGAGGCCAGTAATTCCGTCAGCGATACATTGAGTATTCCATTAATCAGTAACCTTCAAAATAATTATGATTCATCGAGGATTACCTTCAAAATGTCATGCCTGCAGTTAATTATTTTCAATCTGCTTGGAGGCTTAATTTTGTCAGCGAAACTTCCTGAACAACAGCCTTCAAACCACTTTGTTGATTATTTACAGCCATTAATGTTAAGGGGTGTTTGTGGAGTGCCTTAAAAAATCGGATCATTAGGAAATGAACTCTTTTTAGGAACAGGATTTTTCTGTAAAATTTTACGTGAAAAACTGCTAATCCTTCCTGGTAACTTTTGAGTTGTTTACCAAGGGTAACGGTGAGGGTGCAATAAAATGTACTGTGTGTTATGAGTGGTTTACGCAGTTCAAAAAGAGGCGGTAATCAGTGGAAGAGGACAAGCTCTCCGGAAAACATCAACTGTCATCGACTGATGACCCCCACATCGAAAACAGTGAAGGATATCGTTTCTGCAAATCGACGCTTGACTGTTGGGAGACTTGCAGAAGAGTGTGGCATCTTCATTGGTTCATGCCCTGAAATCCTGACTGAAAAATTTAGGATGCATCAAGTCGCTACCAAATTCATGCCTGGCCTGAAGACAGTAAACCACAAATAGCATTAAGTTCAAGTCTGTCAGGATCTGTTTGAACAAACTGAAGAGGATGAAAACCTATTGTCCAGGATAAATGTGTGTTGGGGAGGAGACTACTTAGAAGGGAACCCTGGCCAATTATTTGTTGGTTAAGTATTTTTCCTGTAAATAAGTAGTTAAGGAACATTTTGAAAAGAACTGTTTTGGAATTATGAAAAAAGCTGGAAGTGAGTGGTTTGTACGGTGTTTATCTTCATATTAGGTGAGATTTTAGGGTGTAGTTTTTGTATTTATCAAATAACTACCTTAACTAGTAGGTAACTGCCAATAATAAAACACAGCTGCAATTTGTTTCTACTCCCCAGGAAAGTATGAGTATGGTTTCACGAAAAGAGGGTTGCTATTTATGTTTTGACCCTAATGATGAAAAGACCATAATTTACTGTTGAAAATTGCTTTATTGTTTTTCAAAGTATTCCCCATGATAATCAATATGCTTTTCCATGCACTTGAACCAATTTTCGTAACACTTTTTCCACTCCGTTTGAGGTACCTCCAAAACATGGTTTTTGAATGCATCAACGGCTTCGTCAGGTGTTGAAAAACGTTGGCCAAGCAATTTGTCTTGAAAAATGGGAATTGAAAGAAGTCATTTGGTGCTGTGCGGAGGTTAACCCATCAATTCAACATTTTGGCCAGTGAAATAGGTAGTTATATCAGCCAATCTGTGAAGGCTTGCATTGTCATGATGAAGAATGATCCTTCATCAGCGCTTCTTTTTCCGTATTTCACCAAGCACTTCTGGCAACCAAAACCTTGTGTACCATTCAGAATTCACGGTTCTACGTTGCCACATGTTCAGTTATTCCAAAAAAAATAGGTGATCTTATGCTTTGATGTGCTTCGTGCATGAATCACCTCTGTCAGATTTGGCTCGTCTTGGAAGGCCTATACAGTGGATTGCTGTTTTGTTTCCGACTCATATGCATAAATCCAAGATTCGTTACCTGTATAGATGTTATACACGGCTTTGATGCACTGTGATTGTATTTGATGAGCATTTCTTTGCACCAATTGACACAAGCATCTTTTTGAGATTTTGTCAAATTATGCTGGATCCACCTCAGACAAATTTTTTCACAGCTTCATGCAATATCTTATTGATGCTCGTCATACTAATCCCCAAGGATGCTTCAATCTCACGTTGGGTCAAATGACGATCTTTCTTTACTAGCTCCTGCACAGCATCTATGTTTTCTGGCACAACTGATTTTGGACGACCTTCATGACTTCCGTCGCTGAGCGTGTGGCAGCCATGATGGAATTCATTATAACAGCATTTCACAGTGGCAAAGGATTGGGCTTCATTGCCAAAAGTGGAAGTATGTTGATCAATGCACTCTTGTCTTGATAATCCACGTCGAAAGTCTTAAAAAATCATCACACGAAAGTGTTCACTAGTTAACTCCATTTTTTTGATGACACAAAATTTTTGTGTCTCTGTGAACAATACAAGTTTTGATCAAACGACAAAATGTCCCAAAGAAAGTTAGTGGTAAAAGGCTCAAACATTTCAGATGGAAATGTCCGATGGGGCATGAAGCACTTATTGTTGTCAAGGTTCAAAATATAAATAGCAACCATCGTACTTAAGAAATATTTGTGTTATTAAAAAGCAATCTAAGTGGTTCTTTTATCAAGATTGCCTAATGTATGGCTGGTTATGGAGGAAGTAAGCATTTAGTGAGCAAGCAATAGTCCATTTAATTTTTAAACATCACTATGAAGTAATGCTTTTGTGAGTTCTCCAAATTTCCTAAGCAAATCAATTAATATGTTTGTGTTTTATTCATAAAATATATAATCGTGATATCAGTATTTTAATGCAAATTTTTATATATTTTGAGCTGGGTTTCTTTTGGGGAAACAATGGTTTTATACCAAGTACTAGTTATTGCTGTATTCTTTTTCAGATGGCTAGTTATCCTGAACCTTTCCATCAGCTTCGCATTCATTATGATAAAACCCCAAGGAAAGGTTACACAGAAGAAGAAGATCGTTTTCTTGTATGCATGCTACATAAATTGGGCCTTGACAAGAAAAATGTATATAAGGAAATTCGTGCTGCTGTCAAGTATGTATCTATGTATTGTATACATATATATATTTATATAATTATTATTTATTATTATTAGCTAATCTACCAGTCAAGGTAGGTTTTTAGATGTTGTGTAAGTATCTTTTTATGTGTTTTTGTATTGATTGTTGCTGTCCAATTTATTATTGAACACTTCTGTGTTACGTCGACGAAATCATCTATATGTATACGTGTGTGTATATATATATATATATTTATATATATATATGTATATATATATATATATATATATATATATATATTTATATATATATATATGTATATATATGTGTATATATATGTATGTGTGTATGTATATATATATATATATATATATATATATATATATATGTGTGTGTGTGTGTGTATATATATATGTAATTATATATATATATGTATATATATATGTGTATATATAGATATGTATATGCATATATATATACATATATATGTATATATATATATATATGTATATATGTATATGTGTGTGTATATATATATATATATATATATATGTATGTATATATATGTATTTTTTTTAAGTAATCTACCGGTTAAGGTAGGTTTTTGGACTGACACAACTACCAAACAAATATTTTATTACTCCTAACAAAACATATATATGTGTATATTAATGTATATATATATATGTATATATATATGTATGTGTGTATATGTATGTGTATATGTATGTGTGTATGTATATGTATGTATATGTATGTGTGTATGTGTATATGTATGTATATGTATGTATATGTATGTATATGTATGTATATGTATGTATATGTATGTGTATGTATATGTATGTACATGTATGTATATGTATGTATATGTATGTATATGTATGTATGTATATGTATGTATGTATATGTATGTGTATGTATGCATGTATGTATGTATGTATGTATATGTATGTATGTATTTATATGTATGTATGTATATGTATATGTATGTATATATATATATATGTATGTATATATGTGTATGTATATATATGTATATAAATGTATATATATATATATATATATATATATATATATATATATATATATATATATATATATATATATATATGTATGTATATATATGTATGTATCCCTCCCCGGACTACAACCTTGACGTGGTGGAAGGGCTTGTGCGTTCCGATGACCCCTAGAGCTGTGCTGGCGGGAGTAATAAAAATTGCTCCTGGTTGGGTCACCCATGCCAGATAGGTCGAAGGTTAGGAGCCAGACGAAAGGTAGTCCACGCAGCGTCTGTTCCTCAGTGAGGCGGCTGCAATGGCGTCTGACCCCAGTGGGGCGGCCAGTAAGTGATGGTGTCACGTTAAAAACACTATTGAGGAAGGCAACGGGAAACCACCTCAATTATCATTCCCTAGAAAAATATGATGGACAATAGAGATAATTTGAGTCCTGGCAACCACGGGGCCGGGCCCAATCGGCCGTGTGTCGTGCCCGGCAGTGGGGGAGGCAAGGCTTCCGCGGTCGTCATCCCACGAAACCCTTGCAAGGGAAAACCAGCGGCAGCAGGACAGAAGACGCAGGAGAAGAAGACCAAACTAGTTAGAATAGGAACGTGGAATGTTAGGACAATGATGAGGACGGGGAAATTGGAGAATGTTAAGCGAGAGATGGAAAGGGGAAATATAGATATTTTAGGTCTATGCGAGGTGAGATGGAAAGATAGCGGGGATTACTGGAGTGATAAGTATAGAATAATATACAGCGGTGGGGACGAGAGCCAACGAGGGGTTGCCATAGTATTAAATGAAGAGGTAGGAAGAAGCGTAGTCAACATAGAGCAGGTAACGGATAGAATACTACTAGTGGAGATAAAAGCAGAACCGACGAACTTAGTTATTATCCAGGTATACATGCCACCGAGCAACCATAAGGAAGAAGAGGTCGATAGGATATACGATCAGTTAGAGGACATGATTGCGTGTGTTCCTGCAGGGAAACCTTTGATAGTGATGGGGGATTGGAATGCGACGGCAGGCGAAGGAAGAGATGGTGATGAGGTGGGGGACTACGGTTTAGGCACGAGGAATGACCGCGGGGAGAAAGCAGTTGAGTTCTGCAGGAGACAGGGCTTAGTTATCACCAACACTTGGTTCAGACACCACAAAAGACGCAGGTATACATGGAAAATGCCAGGTGACTCGGGAAGATATCAGCTAGATTATATCTCGGTTAGACACAGGTTTAGGAACAGTGTGATAAATTCCCACAGCTTCCCGGGAGCAGATGCGGACTCAGACCACAATTTAGTTGTTATGAAATGTAGTGTACGTTATAACAAGATAAGGCAGGGGCGGCGAGTTAGAAAATGGAATGTAGAAGCATTAAATGGGTTGAAAAGAAAGGAATACAAACAGGCGGTAGAGAAAATCATGGAGGACGGTAAAGAGCTAAGTACTATCGAAGAAAATTGGGAATGTATCAAAAAAGGGTTGTCCAAAGCGGCAAAAGACACTATTGGAACTGTTAATGCTAAAAGGACTCGGAAACCATGGATCACGGATGAGATGATTACAAAAATGGATGAGCGGCGAAAATGGAAGAATGTAAATACAGAATTAGGCAAAATGAAGTACAAAGAATTGAACAATAAATTAAGGCGGGCAACAAATAAAGCGAAAGAAGCATGGTGGAGGACGCAGTGCGAGGATATGGAGAGTCTGCAGAGGAAGGGTGAAATCGGTGCGCTGTACAGCAAAGTTAAATCGTTATCGGGAAGTAAGAAAGGAAGAGCTATGTTAACAGTTAGAGATAAGGCGGGTAAGGTAATAGTTGACGCAGGAAAGATCCAAGAGAGATGGAAGGAGTATGTAGAAGAACTGTATAGTAAAGAACTCAGACCAACAAAGTTAGACATTGAAAAAGAAAATGACGTAGAGGAAAACAGCTTAGGTCCAGGCATACTAGACAATGAGATAGAAAGGGCATTAAGGGAGATGAAACGAAATAAGGCCGTCGGGGTAGATAACATTCCCGTGGAACTTTTGAAATCCTTAGGAAAATGTGGGAGGAAGAGGCTATATGGGCTGATCCGTAATATTTATGAGGAGGGAATCTGGCCGGAAGACTTTGTGAGATCAGTTTTAGTTCCTATTCCGAAAAAGGTAAAGGCCACGTCATGTGAGGACTATAGGACAATAAGTTTGATATCCCACGCAGCTAAAGTTGTTCTCAGGATCATAAACAAAAGGATAGAGAGTAGGGCAAATGATTACTTAGGGGATGATCAGTTTGGGTTTAGGAAGGGGAGAGGTACGCGTGATGCCATTGCAGTAATGAGATTATTAATCGAGAGGAATATAGAGCACAACCAGGAGGTATTTGCCTGTTTCGTAGATTACGAAAAAGCGTTTGATAGAGTGATTTGGGAAAAACTAATGAGTATTCTGCAGAAAATAGGAATAGATTGGAGGGAAAGGAGGCTAATCCGCAACCTGTACATGTCTCAGACTGCTCAGGTGCGGGTGGGAAACGGGGAGTCAGGATGGGCAGCGTTAGGAAGGGGTGTAAGGCAGGGTTGCCCATTATCACCGTTGCTGTTCAACCTGTATGCAGAGGAAATGATCAAAGAGGCATGGGAAGGCCTGGAGGTAGGAATGAAGGTGGGCGGGCAATTCGTAAAATCAGTTAGGTTTGCTGATGACCAAGCTTTAGTTTGTCAGTCAGCCAAGGGGCTGCAAGCATTGCTTAGTGAATTGGAAATTCAGTGCGACAGGTATGGGATGAGAATCAATATTAATAAAACAAAGGTTATGCGATTTTCTAGAAAGAAAAACGCCAAGCTTAACATTAAAATAGGTGGACGAAAAATAGAGCAGGTAGAACAGTTTACGTATCTCGGTAGTGTTTTGGACCAACACGGTCAAAGTAGTCGGGACGTAAGGAGAAGAATTGCGCTAGGCAAAGAGGCTTTCACAAGGAGGAGGGAGTTGATGACGGGGACTTTGAGTAAGGATGTTAAGAAAAGACTCGTAAAAACTTTGATATGGAGCGTAGCTATTTACGCCGCGGAAACGTGGTCGTTGAAGCAGGAGGATAGACGTAGATTGGAGGCTTTTGAAATGTGGGTGTGGAGAAGAATGGAGAAGGTGAAATGGACAGAGAAGAATACAAATGAGGAAGTACTTGGTATGGTGGGCGAAGAGAGGGGTTTGTTGGGAGCAATCCTATGGAGGCAGGAAAAGTGGATGAAGGGGGTGTTGACCGGCAGTGGGATGTTGAAGACTGTGATAAAGGGTAGAATGTTGGGCATAAGAGGAAAGGGAAGGAACAGGATAGTGATGTTGGATGGGATGAAGGGAGGAAGAAAGTACTCAGAGATGAAGAGGGACCTGATATAGAGTAGGATGATGGATTTTGTGTTTTGTTAGGAGTAATAAAATATTTGTTTGGTAATTTTGTCCATCCAAAAATCTACCTTAAGGGTAGAATACCTTTAAAAAAAAAAAACCTTGAAAGGAGGCTAGAGAATGTTTGGAAACATGTTTAGGTCATCTTTCAACCAGCCATGCATAAGTATCGTCTTTTGTTCAAGCTCATGAAAATTTAATTTTAACAACAAAATACTCTTTCTCTTAATTATGGATAAATGACAATCCAATCAAGATATAATGATTAGTTGACGAAGTCCTTATTACAGACCTCAAATATTAAGTTTTATTACATAACTTCACCTGCTATTATAACCGCATTTTTCAAAAATTTAATAAAAGTTTTCATTGTAACTTAATTTGGAGTTTTTAGGTCGTTCCACATCAAACCAAAACCAGTTCCCTTTCATTGAGGCTTGGAGACTAGGAGGACTTAACTGCAGCTGACAAAGTGCTGATTCCTGACAGCAGTTCTTTACCTTTCCATCAGCCCACTTCTATTTTTCCTGAAAAGACACCATTTTTGTTGTGATAAAGTTAATGAGGCTTAATGTTGTTTATCTTGTAAACCATGGGTCGCTGAGTGAAACCATTTTGCATTATCCTGTGCAGTGGTTTTGATAAAAAAATTGTGGCTTTGAGAATCATTATGCGCTATACTTTGATGAGCCTGATGCAATGTATGTCTTCTTAATGTACATTAAAATTCTATGGTGCATCTGGATTAGAGGTTTATAAAATTGCATCCCTCAACTTTGATCACTGCATTTTTAATGCTATCTCTCTAAGCACATCCCTCGATCCCTTAATAAAACAACTCCAAATCCTCTCATTTCAACCGTTACTTATTATGGTCTTTAGTTATCTTGTTCATATTCCAGGACTCTTGACTGCTGTGTAAATGCACTCCATAATGATATAGTATAGTACCATATTACTGAATTCATAACTATAATTGATCATGAACAGGCTGAAGTTTTTTCTGAATTTGTGGTATCAATCCATTTTTCATTATTTTCAGTTCTGTCATAATATTTTGATATAATATTTATGTTGTTTATAAAGCACACGAACGTTTTGCATTGTACTCATATTAAATGAAGCCTTGGAGCAATGTGATTGTTGTTCACATCTGGTTTTTTTAAGCAATAATTTGTTTGTTGGAATTGCTTACCAAAGGTTGTTATTTCCCTTGCCATTAGATCTGCCCCACAATTCAGCCATCATTTGCTCCTGCAGTCTTGCTTCTCAAGTGATCTCCAGAGGCGTTGCAAAACACTGTTAACAATGATTGAGAGAGAGCACCAGAAATTGGAGAAGAATGAGTGCCAAGTGAAGAAGACTGGTCCAAAGGATGGTGGGACACCCTCGGGAGGTGTGTGTGGCACAGGCAAGAGGAGGGGTGAGAATGCCACGCCTGACAGTGGTAGAGGGCGCAAGAAGAAGCGAACAATGGACAAATAAGCAATCACCAGTGTTTTGGGCATGAAGGTGTTACCGACAACATTCCCTTGAAAATGATTTCAAACATTGCTGGGAATACCAAGGCTTTGGTGACAACATTCCCTTGAAAATGATTTCAAACATTGCTGGGAATACCAAGGCTTTGGTGACAACTTGAATGCTAAATTTTTCATGCTATTTCAAGTGCATCATGTCTTTATGGAAATAATTCCCCGGACAAACTTTATATTACTATCCCACCTCCTGTTGAAATTATTATGTATTTTATATTTAATGCAAATAGTGAATAAATGTTTTGTGCTCAATTTTAGTTTGCTAGTTACCTGGTTACCATGAGAAATAAAAAATGTTGAGATTCACCTCGTGTAGTCTAGAAACCAACTCCATAATACATATAGCAAGTTGATTAACCATTAAACAGTAGGCCAAAATTAATAGTGAATGTGACCATGTCACAATGAATAATATTTTTTGTATGCTGGGCTGACTGGCCAGGGGGTGCAAAGCAGGGTTGTGTCTGGAGTTCGTTTTTAGAATGGTCAAATGACCATCCAGAGTTTTGGCCCCGAGTTCTTACATGTAGGTATTTGAGCAAAATAGCAAATAATTCATTCACTAATTAATTAATAAGTGTAAAATACCATACACCTTTATTTTCATCATTATTTAAAGTTGCCCATTTTCACCATGCATATTTCACTATTTTAATATTATTTCATTGCTGGAGGTAAGGAATGTTTTGTCAACATGGAACTAATTGTTGAAGAGACAAGAGCTAATGTTTAATGATATGAGCATATTTTCATTTATATGTACTCATTTCTGGATGGAAAATGACTGCAGGTTGTGCAGAAATAGAAGCCGTTTAAACAGTAGGAAATATTTGATTCCATAACTACGTATATGCCTAACTATTAAGACTGCATATGTTTTGAAGTTCTTGTATGGTGTTTACTTCATTGATTCATTTAACAGTGCTAGCTAGGTGCATCACGGCTTTGTCTGGATGGAGTCTTGACTCTGTGTAATCTGGGTTTCTCGGAAAGCCCCACTAACGATCATCTCTCCCAAGGAGGAGTACCCCCAGCATAACAGACAATGTATGGTGATGTAGTATGGGTTTCTCAGAAACCCCCACTAACAATCATCTCTCCCAAAGAGGAGTACACTCCAGCTTACAAGACAATATCCGCTGCCCAATTTCCCCTTTTTACTACAATGTAGCTACTATGAAGTCATCCCTCCCCCCAAAGGAGCGATGGCTGTGCTATAGCGATGCCTTATAACAACAATCTGGAGCAGTACCCCCATTCCTCTTCTGATACCCTGCCTCTGAGTCCGTCAGTCGAGCCTATGACCAAACCAGAGATGCCCAGCCTTGCCCCAATCGCTGGTGCCTAATCCCCAGTGCCTGAACCCCATAGCTTGAAAAGGGTTAAATAAAGGCTCATTATCTGGTTAATTGTATCCATAGTAACTTTGTGGAATTGCTTCATATCAAAATGAAATACACTATGTTATCCCACAGAAGAGCTTTATTGTACGACCCGGGTTTCGTCGAAGATCGACATCATCAGGTACAGAATATTCCCAGTCTAGGTTTAAATACATTTTTCAATCTGTGAGAGGGGGGGGCTGGAGGGGGTGAGGGAGGTTTGAAAAAATCGTTAGGAGGTGATTGGGATGAGAGGGAGAAAGGGTTAGGGTGTGGAGATGAGTGTTCAACTTGGGAAGGTACGGCGGTTGACGGAGAGGGGAGGGGAGGCACCACAGGTGGTAAAGGTGCCTCCCCTCCCCTCTCCGTCAACCGCCGTACCTTCCCAAGTTGGACACTCATCTCCACACCCTAACCCTTTCTCCCTCTCATCCCAATCACCTCCTAACGATTTTTTCAAACCTCCCTCACCCCCTCCAGCCCCCCCCTCTCACAGTTTGAAAAATGTATTTAAACCTAGACTGGGAATATTCTGTACCTGATGATGTCGATCTTCGACGAAACCCGGGTCGTACAATAAAGCTCTTCTGTGGGATAACATAGTGTATTTCATTTTGATAGAAAGGCTCATTAATCAAATACTGCTCTCTCATTCTGTACTACGCTCCCACAAATGATGTTGCGGCCACCAACCACACGACGTCTAGTTTTAAAAGGGCTTAATTGGGGTGCATCCCAAATCTGAGTTAAACAGAAGGGCCACTCTCATGAATTATAGGGCACACTATTCGTCCACTGAATTTTATTCTGGAACAACTAGTTTGTGTCATCATCAGGTACAATTTTACATCATTAAGTGTAGGTATATATACTTTTGCTACAGGGAAAGTGATAAGGAAAAGGATAGAGGATCAATCAAAGAGGAGGGGGCGAGGTTGCCTGTTATGACATTAAGGGGAAGGGGTACGAGGTTTAGTACATTTTCCTGTGAAAGAAAGGGAGGCTTCCAGGATTGGGCATAGTCATTCAAGCAATATATTGCTAAATAAATTTTCCTTTTTTAAATTTTCTCCTAGTTATCCATCTGGTTCAGTAGCTTTGGGTGGAAGTTGCTCTTGTAATTTGCTTCATGCAGGTGTTTGGTTTGGGGATTTGTAAATGTGTTTTCTTCTTTCTTTTATAACGTAATAGTTACTATTGATGAAAATTCAGAAAAGGCTGGAAATTATTCAATTACTTCAAAATTTCATTCACATGGCTGAGTTTTTTTTAAATGGTTGCAATTTGATATATGAATCTGGAGTCCTCAAAAAGGATGATGTTTCAATTGATTTTGAAACCAGTTAATGATGGTAATATGGATGGCATCATGCATTCAAACCCTGGCAAAAAAATCAAACCTTTAACATTGGCAATTTTAGTTTATGCCAGTGGCACGCTCAATGATGAAAGGTGATTCACTAGAAATAAATAGCTAATCAGTTTTGAATCATTCAAGAGGGGAATATTCATATGGGCTGGGTAATAGGTAAGGAAAAGTCTGGAATAAGAATTGAAAACATGGTGGTCATCATGGATATGAGTTTTTGAAGTCTAGGGTATAAGGTTTACTGCCCTGTTTTTGTACTACCAATCCTAAGTGTTGAGAATGCCCACAGCTTTGGCTGAAACATTTTTATTGAAGATTCAAATATGTATGCTCATTCCAGGGCCCACTCACATGAGCTTATAGGCATGTTCATGAGAGAATTGCTCAACAAATTGCTTTCTGTTTTCAAAAATATGTGTGTACTCTTCAAGTTTGACATCTGGATATCATAACTGTGTTTGAATTTAGATGAGCAAGAAGTTAAAATGTGTACAATTATGAAAAACTTGAGATTTGACAATCATAAAAGCTAAACAGAAGAGTTTCAGGCTTAAATCTGTGGAAATCCATCATGATGAGGGTAAAAAAAGGAAACTTTACACTTCCAGATAAAGATGTAATACTTCACACTGTGATTTAATACACGCACATAGAGATTTAATACTTCATAGTGTGAAGTATTAAATCTTTTTGTGGAAGTGCAAAGTTTCTTTTTTTACCTTCATCATAAAAGCTGTTAACAATGGTGCATTGTCACATGCTATGAAAGAAGTGCCTACATGTTAGAAATACCTGCTTATTTCTTGCTTCCAACATACTTGATCATGAAATCTCAAGTGTGTTCTGCTATCAGTAGTAGTTCCGACAATCATAGAAATCTGCTGGAGAACATTTGATGCCAGTAGATGCACTTCTGTGGCTAGATACTGATTGGGAGCTGATTAGCTGGGTCCTCGGTTTCTCAGATGGCAATATGCAATGCCCAAAGAAATAGATCTCATGGGAATACCAAGGAATAATTAACAAGCAAAATGGGGATCGTGATGTTGTGGCGGCTAATGTACTGGCTTCCCACCCTGAGGGCCCAGGTTCAAATCCTGGCGGCAGCAGACATTTTTCTGTGGTATCCCGATCACTACTTGAGGTGCTTCGTGGAGAGCCCTGTGAGTGAGTATGCCATCCGTCAGATGGGACATTAAGCTGCGGACCCCTTGGTTCCTTTCGTTCCGAGTAGGCTAATTCTGATGTTAGGTTTCTCTCCAACCTTCATCCTTTCCTGTACATCCCTATTGGCACAAATGACCTCAGCTGTCAATCGCCTCTCCCAATTACTACTAAAAGAGCAAAACCACTAATTGTCTGGGCTAGTTTGCTTTTAGCTGTGGTGTTTGATTCTTTTCACATGGAAGGAGGGTGAAAAAAATAGCATCGGATGGTGAATTAGGTAGTTACTTTTATGACCATGTATTGTAGAACGAGGTTAGGGGTTATGCGTTTGAGATCCAATTATGAGATCAGTATAATAGAGGAGTAGTCATTTTTTTGATTAGCCTAATTGACTCATTTTGTACAAAACTTAAATTTTATGTTAAATGGTTGGCTTAATGTGTAATGCAAACGTGGTTCTAGTTTCATTGATTTGACTGTAGTATTGTGTCAGCGACTGCTGTTTCAATTTGAAACGTGTTCTGTTTACTTAAGTCTAACGTGCCTGCATGTGATGATGAAAAATGGTTTCCATGAAGGTGTTTTCATGGCATTGGGGACCAGGAATAAGTTACACGGGGCTAGGTCTGGATGAGAGAGAGGATCACACTTCTAATCAATTTTCTCAAGATTATTTTAGATTTGTGGTGCACAAACTTGTCCCATGCTTTTTTAACCCTGTGTGACTAGCACCCGAAGGGAATTTCAATATTCTGATAGCGATTTTCAAAAAACCTTTTTCCAACAGCTGGGATAAATGAGTTACCTATTTTGACCCTTGCTACTCTACCAGAGAGGAAAGTGTTTATTAGTTTCATAAGTGTCGGGGAGACTCCTGGCATCTTTGTAAGTTGGTAGAGGAGTCCGTTGGGCGAAACGTGGTCGAATGCCCTTTCTATGTCCAGGAACAAAGACACCATGAATTTCGCTCAGGTGATATGCTTCCGCAGCATTTGCAGTGAGTAGTGCAGAAGCTGCGGAAGCAATTAACCTGTGGAAATCATCTGTGTTGCAATTTGGCCGCTAGATATAGGAGACGCTGACTAGCCTGGAGCTCTCTGATTGGCTTTTTCTTGGCAGCAAATAGGAATCATCCTTTTTCATGTGGAAGTCCTGGTGCACCGTCCTCATGGTTAAAATTGTTGGAATTCTTCATTATTTCTGCCACTTCTCTTATGAGTCTCAGAAAATATTGCCTCTCTCGTAACATAACGTGTGGTCGAACATAATCATGTGTCCAGGTTCCAACCACGCATGTTTGGTAATCGTGGGCCTCATTTGTGGCGGGGTAACGTCCTCTTCTGCCAATCCAAAGGCCATGGGTTTGATTCCCCCCTGCTTGGGTTTTCCTCTGCCTATGGCTTGGGTGTTTTTAATTGTCTCCATTGACTTCACTGCTAGTAGCTCAATGTAAAGGCCAAAAAATGCTGTTTTCGGACTAAGGCTAAAGAAATAAATAAATTGCCGCGAGTCGGAACTGGTCTTTGTCTGTGGTCCTTTGGTACTCCTTGGTACTGTATCCGATGGACCTTCCTCTTTTGCCAACATAGGACTTCCCACATGTGTGCTTGATCTCATATACGCCTTCGTGCATGGTATCGGGAATTCAGTTCTTCAGCTTAGAGATGATATTGCTGATTTTTCTTGCAGTGGAAAACCTAGTTATTACGTTATGTTTCTATAGGACTTATCTTCTAGGCCGTTCCAGCGACATACAGGATGGTACTTTTCATTTTTTAACAATTTTCTTTTCAAAATTAGGTAAACATTTAATTCAGTTAACATTTTACAAATTATCGAACTTCATGATTTAAATTCAAATTGTGTAATACGTGTTGAAATATATGGCATCTACGACATTATTCCATTTTGCAAAATTTTAAAAGCGCAATAAGTTGGCTGTTCATGATATTTTGAAGTTGGCGCATTGTTAAGCGTTTTCGTCCAGGGCGTGATGCCTACCTGGGACTTCGGGGCTATATTGAACGCAAGGGTGCGTGGTTGCCTACCAGCCGAATGCATTTTTCTGCTAATGGAAGTTCATCGTATCCAATCTAATATTAGAAATAGCTAACATCAATTTTGTTTATTCAGGTAACTTTGTTAGGGAGACCCCACTGTGCATGCGACCGCTAAGAAGTCTTACGCGCGCTCCGTGTCTCTCACCCGTGATAACTCCGTTCAATGTAAGATATGAGGATGCCTCCACATAGAATTGGCATATAGAATGTGAAGATATTTTTGTTGATTCATGGTCCATTTAGTTAAAAGAATATTGAGAGCATTTATTGCGATTATGTCACTTAAATAATTTTTTCACTGCTAAGAAAAGGTTCTTCTCTTTATTTTTCTGTTATAGTGCTTAGCCCTCCCCGGACTACAACCTTGACGTGGTGGAAGGGCTTGTGCGTTCCGATGACCCCTAGAGCTGTGCTGGCGGGAGTAATAATAATTGCTCCTGGTAGGGTCACCCATGCCAGATAGGTCGAAGGTTAGGAGCCAGACGAAAGGTAGTCCATGCAGCGTCTGTTCCTCAGTGAGGCGGCTGCAATGGCGTCTGACCCCAGTGGGGCGGCCAGTAAGTGATGGTGTCACATTAAAAACACTATTGAGGAAGGCAACGGGAAACTACCTCAATTATCATTCCCAAGATTAACTTGATGGACTATACAGATATTTTGAGTCCTGGCAACTACGGGGCTCGGCCCAATCGGCCGTGTGTCGTGCCCGGCAGCAGGGGAGGGAAGGCTTCCGCGGTCGTCATCCCACAAAATCCTTGCAAGTGAAAACCAGCAGCAGCAGGACAGAAGAATATTAGTTAGAATAGGAACGTGGAATGTTAGGACAATGATGAGGACAGGGAAATTGGAGAATGTTAAGCAAGAGATGGAAAGGGGAAATATCGATATTTTAGGTCTATGCGAGGTGAGATGGAAAGATAGCGGGGATTACTGGAGTGATAAGTATAGAATAATATACAGTGGCGGGGACGAGAGCCGATGAGGGGTTGCCATAGTATTAAATGAAGGGGTAGGAAGAAGCGTAGTCAACATAGAGCAGGTAACGAATAGAATACTACTAGTAGAGATAAAAGCAGAACTGACAAACTTGGTTATTATTCAGGTATACATGCCACCGAGCAACCATAAGGAAGAAGAGGTCGATAGGATATACGATCAGTTAGAGGACATAATCGCGTGTGTTCCTGCAGGGAAACATTTGATAGTGATAAGGGATTGGAATGCGATGGCAGGCGAAGGAAGAGATGGTGATGAGGTGGGGGACTACGGTTTAGGCACAAGGAATGACTGCGGGGAGAAAGCAGTTGAGTTCTGCAGGAGACAGGGGCTAGTCATCACCAACATTTGGTTTAGACACCACAAAAGACGCAGGTATACATGGAAAATGCCAGGTGACTCAGAAAGGTATCAGCTAGATTATATCCTGGTTAGACACAGCTTTAGGAACAGTGTGATTAATTCGCGTAGCTTCCCGGGAGCGGATGCGGACTCAGACCACAATTTGGTTGTTATGAAATGTAGCGTCCGTTTCAAAAAGATAAGGCAGGGGCGGCGAGTTAGAAAATGGAATGTAGAAGCATTAAATGGGTTAAAAAGGAAGGAATACAAACAGGCGGTAGAGAAAATCATGGAGGATGGTAAAGGGCTTAGTACTATCGAAGAAAAATGGGAAAGTTTCAAGAAAGGGTTGTCTAAAGCGGCAAAAGACACTATTGGAACCGTTAATGCAAAAAGGACTAGGAAACCATGGATTACAGATGAGATGATTACAAAGATGGATGAGCGGCGAAAATGGAAGAATGTAAATACAGAATTAGGAAAAATGAAGTACAAAGAATTAAACAATAAATTGAGGCGGGTAACAAATAAAGCAAAAGAAGAATGGTGGAAGACGCAGTGCGAGGATATGGAAAGTCTGCAGAGGAAGGGTGAAATCGGTGCGCTGTACAGCAAAGTTAATTCTTTATTGGGATGTAAAAAAGGGAGATAAACGATAGCAAATAGAGATAAGGCGGGTAAGGTAATAGTTGGCGCAGGAATGATCCAAGAGAGATGAAAGGAATTTATTGAAGAACTGCATAGTAAAGAGCTCAGACCAACAAAGTTAGACATAGAAAAGGAACATGACGTAGAAGAAGATAGCTTAGTTCCAGGCATACTAGACAATGAGATAGAAAGGGCATTAAGGGAGATAAAACGAAATAAGGCCGTGGGGGTGGATAACATTCCCACGGAACTTCTAAAAGGCTTAGGAAAATGTGGGAGGAAGAGGCTATATGGGCTGATCCGTAGTATTTATGAGGAAGGAATCTGGCCGGAAGACTTTGTGAGATCAGTTTTAGTTCCTATTCCGAAAAAGGTAAAGGCCACGTCATGTGAGGACTATAGGACAATAAGTTTGATATCCCACGCAGCTGAAGTTGTTCTTAGGATCATAAACAAAAGGATAGAGAGTAGGGAAAATGATTACTTAAGGGATGACCAGATTGGGTTTAGGAAGGGGAGACGTACGCGTGATGCCATTGCAGTAATGATATTATTAATCGAGAGGAATATAGAACACAACCTGGAGGTATTTGCCTGTTTCGTAGATTTCGAAAAAGCGTTTGATAGAGTGAATTGGGAAAAACTAATGAGTATTCTGCAGAAAATAGGAATAGATTGGAGGGAAAGGAGGCTAATCCGCAACCTGTACATGTCTCAGACTGCTCAGGTGCGGGTGGGGAACGGGGAGTTTGGTTGGGCAGTGTTAGGAAGAGGTGTAAGGCAGGGTTGCCCATTATCACCGCTGCTGTTCAACCTGTAAGCAGAGGAAATGATTAAAGAGGCATGGGAAGGCCTGGAGGTAGGAATGAAAGTGGGCGGGGAATTCGTAAAATCAGTTAGGTTTGCTGATGACCAAGCTTTAGTTTGTCAGTCAGCCAAAGGGCTGCACGCATTGCTTAGTGAATTGGGAATTCAGTGCGACAGGTATGGGATGAGAATCAATATTAACAAAACAAAGGTTATGCAATTTTCTAGAAAGAAAAAGGCCAAGCTTAACATTAAAATAGGAGGGCAAAAATTAGAGCAGGTAGAACAGTTTACGAATCTCGGTAGTGTTTTGGACCAACACGGTCAAAGTAGTAGGGACATAAGGAGGAGAATTGCACTAGGCAAAGAGGCTTTCACAAGGAGGAGGGAGTTGATGACAGGGACTTTGAGTAAGGATGTTACGAAAAGACTCGTAAAAACTTTGATATGGAGCGTAGCTATGTACGGTGCGGAAACGTGGTCATTGAAGCAGGAGGATAGACGTAGACTGGAGGCTTTTGAAATGTGGTTGTGGAGAAGAATGGAGAAGGTGAAATGGACAGAGAAGAAAACAAATGAGGAAGTACTTGGTATGGTGGGCGAAGAGAGGGGTTTGTTGGGAGCAATCCTATGGAGGCAGGAAAAGTGGATGAAGGGGGTGTTGACCGGCAGTGGGATGTTGAAGACTGTGATAAAGGGTAGAATGTTGGGCAAAAGAGGAAAGGGAAGGAACAGGATAGGGATGTTGGACGGGATGAAGGGAGGAAGAAGGTACTCAGAGCTGAAGAGGGACCTGATGTAAAGTTGGATGTTGTGTTTTGCTAGGGGTCACAAATTATTTAATTTTTAATTATGTCCATCCAAAAACCTACCTTAACCGGTAGATTACCTATCAGTATAACATAGTCCTTAGAATGCTATTTTTCGGCAATGGGTAGGCTATTTTTTAAAGTAATAAAATGTTTAAAACGATGCTTTTATCAATTTGAGTTATTGAACTGTTCGCATTGAAACACTTATGTAGCACAACATTTTGTGTATAAGTTTTCCATTAGCTAGCAAGGTGAGGCAAAAACTATGATTATAGTTATTTCAAGAGGTTTTTTCATTAATCGTTCAAATTGTTATTTAAATCGCTGCATTGTTATCACATAATTTGTTGAAAATCAAAAAATTAGCATTGGCTTACAATTAACAGCTTTATTAAAATGCTTTGTTATTACTCGCTTCGTGAGAGGATATTACGGTGTAGGTTTATTGTATTGCAAATATGTGCATTAGCTCTAAAGTTATAGACAAATTAAATTAGAGTTGCAGTTCCTTGTCTCTTATATTATCCAATTACTGTGCAAGATTTCGATTCCCATGTCAATCAATATCAGAATGAAAATCAGGCCAGCTAACATTGTGTCATTTCTCGTGTTCATATCAAAATAATCGTTCTAACATACCTAAGCCATAACCAACAACATGGGCAACTCTTCTCTCTTCACATATATACCTGGAAAAAAATTCTTGTTGAGTTCGTACATTTATTTATTTCGACTAGGACAGACCTCTAGTTGTAATTATTATTATCTTTGCTCTAATTCATTGGGTGATCCTACGAATTTCAGAGTTTATTGACGGTTATTAACAACAGTTCCACATTAAAAAAGGGGTGTCCGATACACCCCATTAGTAAATTGATTTTATCTTAATTCCACATTCTAAGTGGAAGTATTGAAACGCTATCGTTCTAGTGGAGGAAAAATGAAATTTGGTTAACTTAAAGTGAGATGATGCCGTCCAGAAAATGTAAATTCTCTTTTCGACCACTTTAAAATGGTTTACCGAACAATGTCGTCTGCATTTATGACATTTGAAATTTCCGGAAGTGACGACACGAGTGAAAATTTTCATATTCCCTCCAGAGCTTTTTTGAACTTTCTTGATTTGACTAGTACCGTCGGTCCCCGCCAGCGGTAACATCAGTGCCGCAATGAAACGATTTTGCATATCCGAGCAGTCTGTTGGAGAAAGCATTTTCACTGGTTAATCTCGCTTTAAGAGATATTTGTAAACATGGCTAAAGTAGAGGACAATATGGACACCGCTGACACAGGCGAGAATTCTGTAAGTCTGAAATATCATTTAGATAACTTGCATTGGTTCAGGTTTCCTAATCGCTGAAACCTGTATTCATATATATTTACATCGTTTTGAATTATTATGAACATCACGGCTATTGTTGTTTTTTCTTTATTTGTCTGCAATTTTAGAATGCCTCTTCCGGGGATACTCTGTCATCCAGAGGTAAAATGGATGATTTTGAGACAAAATTGGTGAGTTTTCGACGTTGACAGATCAACTATTAATCTCTTCTAACTTCATCATGATGTATCAAGTGTACTCATATGTATTTTATTTCATCCACAGGAGACGGATCGCAGTAAGCGTTTTGATTACCTGCTGCAACAAACAGAAATATTTTCACATTTTATGTCCAATAATCAAAGAGATAAAGCACCGTCAAGTCCTCTTAAACCCAGGCCAGGTAGGCCTAGAAAAAATGTGGAAAAGCCGGAACCAAGTAAATTGGAAGCGAAGGTCCTTGACGCTGCGGAGTAAGTTGAAGATATTAAATACTTCGTGGAATTACATATATCTCATAGTTTTCTGAAAATGACATGGGTTTTGCAAATCTTAAAATGTTATTTGAGATTCAAGCCCATTCAGTGGCCATGTTCGGAATTGAAGTCTGATGACTATTGTAAAAATATTTTGTCGCTACTGAAAATCATTTTCCCTGTAGGTTAATGACCAGTCTGAATTTTAAGTAAACTTATTTTGGTTAGCTCGGATTTCTGCCTCATTTGAAAAATCGATATACGGGTCAATATAGTTATTGTATTGCACGTATAAATAGTTAGAAAGTAATTTTTCGATGAAAATTATCTAGTTCAACTTAGTAAATATTCGTACAATTTTTCCCTTATTGAATTATGATTATTATTTTTTCGCACAGGAATACCTCTACCCCTTTTTTACCATTTTGTCCCAATGGAAAAATGGGCATTTATCGTTCCTTATAGTTAATGGAATAATAACTTTTCATTTGCAGTCATAGACATAGGAAGACTGAGCAAGAGGAAGACGAAGAGCTGTTGGCGGAAACAAATGCTACTACACGAATCATCACACGGTTTGAAACTTCACCGCCATACATAAAAAGTGGCGAGTTAAGAGATTACCAGGTTCGAGGACTCAATTGGATGATATCCCTTTATGAAAATGGTATCAACGGTATTCTTGCTGATGAGATGGGACTTGGAAAGACTCTTCAGACCATATCTCTTCTTGGGTAAGTGTTTGGGCTCCTATAATGATAGTTTAAGTAATTGTAAGTAACATGGTGTTTTACTATGTTTTAATAAACGAAAAGTTTTGTTTGAAATCAATGTAAAAACTTTGTAGTACCATTTCTCCTTGAATGTGAGCTTCCATGACCCAAATTGTCGAAATTAATTTGTGTAATTATTGGGCTGTTACTGTTTTCACCGCTTGATCTGTTCCCCTCCTATTAATTAGAGCATAGGATACCAAATATTTACAGTGTACATAGACCCTTCCAATTAACAAGTAAACTTGTTTCCATACATAATAATTATGTGGAAAGATTTAGTGTTTATGAATGCCTATTAAATGTTGGTCAGTTAAAGGAATGCAATCAGGGTAATTTTCACTATTTCGATAATTATTGTCTCTGATCATATGGTCGATACAATTATGGCATGATGGATTGTATGATCTGTCCATGTTAAATAATGAAGTAATGCATGATGTTCTGGGATTGTGTGCTCTGTCCTCGTTAACTAATGAAATAACACATCACGTTATGATTTATTGACTTAGTATAATCACTTATCTTTAATAGACCAGTGCCAGAGTTAACTCATTCTGTCAAACTCACCCATCCCTGAAATTGATAGTTACCTCAGACTTGGTAAAATAAAATGATTTCTAAGCTTTGGAGGAAACTTAACTATCAAGCCATTGGGTCAGAATTATCATTTAATATGTTCTTCAACTCCCAGTTACTCTGAATGAGTGTCATTGTGTGCCCATGAGACAATGAAGTTTCAACCAATCTAGATAAGTTGAGGCAGAAAATAAAGTTAAACAGAAAACCATTGCTACCCTTAGTAAAACACTCTTCACTGCACAAACCTGTATAGGCAGTGACTATTTCAAGGTGTTCCCTTGACAACCCTCATTTGAATTAATACAGTGGTTCCACTGTATTAATTCTGCATGTTCCATTCCATGACCATTGTCATAAAATGAAACACTTGCTCAGTGAATCAATTTTTTTCGTACAAGGTAATGTAAAATTTGATAATGCATTCCATGCCAAAGGTTTATTAAAGGAAAATTAAATAGACATAATATAGGATCATGGTTTACATTCTTTTCTTCTCTAAACCACCAGGAATGTCATTTCGATTCATAGTAAACAATAAGAATCGAAGTAATTAGTTTATTATTTATTATACATTCTTAATTCATTTTTACAAGAAAGCTATAGAGAGACATTTGTTTTCACCGACTTCAATTTTTTTGAATGTGCAACATATTATGATTATGTATATATTTAGTTGGCATAGCCAATCTTATTTGTTCGATGCTTCTTAATGTACAATTCAACAGTTTCCCATGCCTTTAGCATTTCTATTATTGTGTTCGATGATTGTTGCTTTGCTGTTGCCTCTATCTCTGACAAACTCCGTCGCACCTTCATCCTGTGAAACACAATGCAACTCCATAAACTCTTCCAGAGTCAGCTTTTCCTTTTTCTCGGGGATAGTGTAAATGGGTGATGTCAACTGATGGTATGTGCATGGTAGATCAGCTACACTGTCATCTCTCTCTCATTTTTGTATCATTTCACTTATCATTTCTACGGTAATGTTAATCTCTTTAGTACATTCCATACTCTTTTAGAGTACATTCCAGGCACCTGCAACAAGGGGCAAAAGAATGAAAACTTATACATACTGCTGCCTATGAAAATATATTCATTATTTTAGTTTGTGAAAATTGACAATACTGGATATTTTGATTTTTTAAATTGTTTCTCACCAAGAGCATTGAGTATATTGACTGAATTTAAATGAAATGCAGCATTAGAATTAGTGACTTTTTATTGACTGGTTTTTTCCTTCAAATTTATAACCTCGGCCTTGGATTTGCCTTCACAGCATTAGCCACATGTATGAATTTAAATAAATGTTTTATTTATTGCAAACTATATTTACATTAGACCAGAATAAATGGCTGTTTGGGCTAATTTAAGCCACTGCATAAGTTCTCTTGTGTTTGCATTAACAATTATTCGTGCATATGATGTAATGTCATTCTAAAATTAAGTTTTATGTGATATAATAGAGGGTATAATAGTCCAGTAGTAGGGCAATAGATATCATATAGGCCAGTTTTAGCTATAACACAGTTTTTTCCACTGTTCCTTTTTGTATTTCCAAAATGAACATGGTAAATAAATTGTACGAGGGTGATCTGAAAAGTTTCTGACCTAACAAAAATACAAGACATAATTTCTGAAATTTTTGAGGTTGGAAATTTTCAGACCAACCATGTATTTGATAATGATTTCATGGTTGTTGATGATGGGGAATATTTTAGATATGCCTGTGAATGTCTGGGAATTTTTTGATGGAGTAATGCTGTACAATGTTTGTATGCATCGAGAAGTAAGAAAATTACATTATCATGCTTAGTGGTGTTGGTAAGACTTTGTGAAATAATTGATTACTTCAAATTCATCAATTGTTCAAAATGTAAGTGTTGCATACTTACTCTCCATAAAAGAAGTACCTTTTGTATATTTTTATTCTTCAAGTATCTCCTGTTTATCTTCCAAGTCTGTGGCTTGCAAATCTATTTGTTCAATTTAATTTGTATAAATAGCCATAATTTACATTTACGACTTCAAAGACAACAAAGATATGTATAGATGGAAGTTTAACTTCTGTCTTTAACAACGAAGAGGCTGATGATCCGATATTGTTTAATTTTTCCTCCTTTTATCAAATGTTCAGAACACATGGCATAAATTGCAAAAATATTGCTCAATTGATAACTTGTGGCCTTTTAATGAATAGTAATTTTATAATACCTTAACCAAGATAGCTTTATGTAATTATGATTATGCAGTTTATGGAAACCTTGAATATCCTTTTCTCTCTATTCAATTAAGGTACATGAAGCATTATCGAAATATTCAGGGGCATCACATTGTCATTGTTCCCAAGTCAACCCTTGCCAATTGGATGAATGAGTTTAAAAAGTGGTGCCCATCCTTGCATGCTGTATGTCTCATTGGAGACCAAGAAACAAGAGTAAGTATGGCATAAAGTCAGTAATCTTCTTTTACTGCTCATAAAATTTTTGGAAATGATCATTTGCAAGGCAAACTCTTTCTTAAAATGTATTCCTTCTCTTAGAACATTATGGAAATATTAGAGAAACATTCATGATAATATTAAAAATATATAAATTAATAATGTACTTAATTTGTTTGCCTCAGTTTAAATTCAAACTAAAAACATTAGGATGTAGATATATTTAATAAATGCATATTGAATGGCAATCGATGCACTCCATTTTATCAAAGCATTAATTAAACTAGTCCTCGTGTATTGTGCTGGAGTCAAAATTTTTCTAATTCATATGTTGTGTAATTAAATTATTCTTAGTTACTTGCTATCATGCACCGTGATTACCCTGACGTTTGTGCAGAATTGAAGGAGATAAATCTTCCATTTTTTATTCAGAGTTTATTATCCTCAATTGTCTAATGGGCTCATGCATCATTTTCTTTGTCATAAATCAGAGCATCATGGCACCAGTCATGGATGTCAGTATATCAGTATTTATGCGTTTACATGTAAAGTTGTGACTCATGCCTCGCATCTTTGCATCCTCCATTCTTACTCTCATTCTATTGACATCAAATAATTGGGGTATCAAAAAAGATATTTATACAGTTTATATGTATATAGTTAAAGTTACAAGCAACTGCTGTTAACCTGTAGGGACTTGGAAGAACCTTGGAACACTCAGTAGTCTAGAAATAACACCTTTGAATTCAGGAATTAACATTTTTCACTAACGAATAAATTCAGGACTTGGACATTAAATGCATTGATTGTGTGCATGACTTCATTTTTTCATTTGAATTTATAATGAGTGGCTGAACTACATTTTGTTTGAAGTGCTAATGTCTTTCAATTTGTTATGTGCTAGAGAAGCCTAAACATTAGGGATCATGAAATTGTGAATTATATATGTCCATAATTTGGGCCAGCCAAGTTCTACACAGTGAAAAAGAAGCTATTGCTAAAGCAAAGTGCACCTTTTTTTTCAAATATTACTATGCTTCTGTCACTTTGCAGCAAGCAAATATGTAGGTGATTTTTGGGATAAGTGATATTCTGTCTACATGTAGCATACTGTTTTGACGGATTAATTTATCTACCAAGTGTAGCTACTAATTAATCCTTGACATACTTTCTTATTACATATTTGTGCATTTATTAACTTTTTTAAGAATAATATTTGTTGACAATATAATTTGCCACTTAAAATACAGTTCAAGTAGTATTCAGGTGGTTATCAACCAACTTCTTCTCACTTTTTAATTCCTTATTTATTTGCAGAATAACTTCATCCGGGAGACCCTAATGCCTGGGGAGTGGGATGTATGTGTTACATCATATGAAATGGTTATCAAAGAGAAAGGTGTCTTCAAGAAGTTTAACTGGCGGTACATGGTTATAGATGAGGCTCACAGGATAAAGAATGAAAAATCCAAACTGTCAGAGATAGTGAGGGAATTCAAGACGACAAATCGCCTCCTCCTCACAGGAACGCCATTGCAGAATAATCTGCACGAGCTGTGGTCCCTCCTTAACTTTCTGCTGCCGGATGTTTTTAATTCTTCTGATGTAAGTTGTCATTATACTATATCTTGGGTGGGTGATAAGATTAGTGTGTCCTGAATAGCTAATGCTGTAATATTTTCATAAAGTTGCTATGTTTTCAAAATGCCTTGTCGAGCCTGAAGTCATCATGCTGTAATTATGTTAATTTTTTGGATGGCATGTTTGTAAAAATCTCATGCGTAATGGAGGATGTCATTTCCTGCTTTTAGCATTCTTAGCGAGTACCCTAGCTTCATTGAGTGAGCCAACGATCTGGACTACCATCTACTGGGACTAAAAAATTTGCTGGTCTCTTTCATAACCTTGTTTTGTGTTAGGTTTCAAAGTATCAATTTGTATGCATTGAATGAGTTCCATGAAGTATAGTATAGAGTTAATGGGACATAATACAACATTATTTTCAATTGGTGATCATTTTTCACATTCTGCTGTTTTTAGCTCAAATGCTACTTCCCACTGAATAAAGAGTTGTCAGTAATTTCAATGATAGTAATCATTGATGAAATTCAGCGATTACTTCAACATAGAATGGTGAAATGCTGGATGAAGAAGAAACCCTGTCTGAAAAATCTATCCTGAAATGGATTGACTATATCAAATGATGCTCTGATCTATACTTATCTAATCGATTATGTATAATAAAATGTGTAATCCAAAACAAAAGAACATAGTGATATTTATTTTGATGTATGCATAAATTATTTTTTTGTGTGTGCATGCTTTTGGAAATTCAATCATTCTCAATTTGCAAAATAGCGCCTACAGTCCTAATGGATTCACAAGGCTTTTAATCAACACAGGAGTGAAACTTCTTTTGATCTATGTGCTAGCATTGCAGATTAGAGCCTGTGTGCATTTTTATACCAGCTATGAAAATATATTCCTTTTTTCGTTTCAGGATTTTGACTCCTGGTTTAACACCAATAGTTTCTTAGGAGATGCCTCATTGGTAGAAAGATTACATGCTGTAAGTATTGTTTCTATTCCGTTTGGCTGGAATGTTTTGATTTATTCATTTAAGGTAGGATTAGGTGATTTGATTGTGATTTAGTCTTATGTATTTGTTTGTGAGTAAGGTTTCAACCAATGATAATCTTTTAGGTCCTGAGGCCATTCTTGCTTAGACGTTTGAAATCAGATGTTGAGAAGAAGCTACCTCCAAAAAAGGAAGTAAAAGTATATGTTGGCCTGAGTAAAATGCAAAGAGAATGGTGAGTTTAATTTTGTTAGCAGAAATCACTGGCTGAATAATATTTGATGCACTTTGGATATCCCAGGTGATCGAGCATAATTATCTTTTCTAACACAGTCTTCTTATTTCTTGTGGCTGTCCGTGATGTTTAGGTACACGAAAGTGCTAATGAAGGACATTGATGTTGTCAATGGGGCTGGAAAAATTGAGAAAATGCGCTTGCAAAACATTCTCATGCAACTTCGAAAGTGTTGTAATCACCCATATCTTTTTGATGGAGCCGAGCCAGGCCCACCTTACACTACTGATGAACATTTGGTAAGAGATGTTGAATTGATTGTGGGTAAATGTATTATTTTAGCTACCTCAGTTCCACAGTCATCATTCTTAGGGAATAATATGGGAGTACATGCATTTGCCAATGTATATGAATCTCAATTTTATATGTAGAATTATAGAGAAGATTCAAATTTATTTTTGAGGTTTTTTATTGATTCAAATTTGTAGATTTCTTAATAATATGGCATAACAAAAGAAATCTTTATATTATTATCAGTGTTATAAGACCTCAAATTGGAATCTCATTTATGTTATACAAGAGTCGTACCAAAAAATACTATCAATGCTTGTTAAACCAAATTTCTAAACAGGCAACTGGTCTTGCCATGCACAAATTACTGTAGTTAATCCAGTTCTAACTTTTTTTGATGTACCTAATAATGATTTAACATTAGGGCCAAGTGTTAATTTTTTTATCAGTATACATGTATGCTAGGGATTTTCAAGTATGGTGGAAGGAAGAGAATTGCCCAGTTTTTCCTGGTATTTTGACGAAAACTTCATTGCAGACAAAAATGTGAAGTATTAATTATTTTAATTCGGTAAAATGTTGATTATTGATGGAATTTGAAGGGGGATCTAGCTATGTAATTGAAAATTACGCATAAGTTATATGTAATGAATGTCTAGGTGATTTGGACGAATAGGGCAAGCTTTGGGTAATGGGATATAAGAGTCGACACTCCCCTGTGGCCCATTTTCAATTTCTTGGTTCTATTGGTGCAGTCAGCATTGCACTATGCCTTCCAAAAATTCTTGTACAACCAGAACCTAGCAAAAATTATGCATATCTATTTTATTTTTTCAGGTTTATAACTGCGGTAAGATGGTTATTTTGGATAAATTGCTACCCAAGCTGAAACTCCAAGATTCACGTGTTCTCATCTTCAGTCAGATGACAAGAATGATGGATATTCTGGAGGATTATTGTTTGTGGAGAGCATATTCAGTAAGTTAACTAGTAAACCAGGGTGTTGCCGCAGTCTGAATGAAATGGGTTGGAAAACAAATGAGCTACAGAAAACGTGTGCGCCCCAAATTTAGAAGTGGCTTATATGGTGGAAAGTATATTCCATTGGCCCTAAAATTCAGATGTAATTTTATTATTTCCATTGTAACATAGATGCTGATTCACTTGCAATATCAAGAAAATACTGTAGATGCTAGGGCTTGATATCACCAGTTAAATCTTAAGGAAATAAAATGTACCTTGAAAATTATTCAGTTAACCACGATTTTCAATGTGTGGCGATACAACAATCATATCTCAATGGTGGTTGATGTGTGTAGTTGATTGCGATAACCTGCTTTACAATTTTTCTATTCCATGTTTTCAATGAAAAGTTATTAATTCAATTATTTCTCAGTAAAAAATTAGAAAACAAATTACAGTATTTCTTCGAATCGAAGATGCACCTTTTTTTAGTAATTCTTTTACTCAAAAATTTTGGTGCATCTTAGATTCACAGGGTAAGATCGGATGTGAGAAATGGCAAAGGACGGCGTATGCAACGCTCTTGATTTCGCGGCACAATGGTGCTGAATGACATCGCAGTGCTGTGCCAGTATATGTTTAGGCTAATTACAAGAAGATTTAACAGAAATGAAACAGACTTCTTAGTAATTGTTTGCAAAAGGAACTTAAGCTTAGTAATTGTTTGCAAAAGGAACTCAAGTAAAAGCACAAAAATGTCATTGTTTAGGTTTCTTCAATGCGTTGTTTTGATGCAATGTTAGGGGATCCCCTTAATTGTCGTCTCTTTGTCTGAAGTGCTGAATGAATCCCATTGCTCCCCCTCATCATCTGGACTGGAAAAGGGTGCATGTAAATGCGTGCTGTGAAGCTGGATGAAGGGGCAGAATGAGTCATAACCTGCGTGTATTGAAAACACATGTATTTTATTATCCTCGTTGGCAAAGACGTCATCTTCATCATCCTTCTCTCGAAGGACATCACCTTTTGTGCTGTTCATCTTGTTCCTGATGCAGCACTTTTTGAAAGTCTCCTCGATCTTTTCCTAAGAAAGGGTTGCAAGCTACAAAAACACTTCGTGCAAATATGTTGGGAGAAGCTAGTTTGATTTTTCTTGTAGCAGTTAACTCATGTTCGGGTGCAGACAGCCATGAAATGTGCTGTTCACAAAGTTGATCTTTGAATGGATTATTAATGCCAAGATCCATTAGTTGCAAAACAGTTCTCATTCCTACAGCAATGCCCACAAGTTCTGATTTTTTCTTTCATGGTATCGGTAAGATGGCCCCAGAAAGAGTCCACTGCAAGCATAGAGGGCTGGTTCAAACAGGCATCTGGTCTGCGTCACCATATGGTGCTTAACCAGTCAATCATGAATTCTTCTGTCATCCATACTTTTTCTTGGGTTCAAAAGATGACATCTTTTGGGAAGACCTCTCCTTTTGGGTCGGTTTTTCTTTTTAAGTTAAAAATGGTGGCTTGTGATCATGAACTTTTTCGACCCCCATTCTCTGAAGCATACAATAATAATTTGGCTGCATATGTAAGTAAATATCCGTTTTGTCTGCATTAACCACCTGCCCCGGCATGAAATTCTTTTTCGAAGATCAAGTACATGTTTTTGGTAAGACACCAATTTTTATTCCAAGTCCGCCGGGAGCTTCTGACAAATTGATGTTTGCCGTCGGAATGTCAACCCTGTTCATTGCATGAATAATTCTGCCCATCCTCGACTGGCCCAAAATTGGGGTGCAAGGGATGCCCAAAGTTCTTGCTTTGTTGTTGGCTACCTGTTGCAGTAGGTCGTGGCTAACCAAAAGTCCCCCTTTCCACCTCATCAAAATGTTGTAGCCCAGTGAACTTCTTTTGCGAAGTATTGCATGCAAAAATAGCAATCTTTTTCTGATGCCATTTTCTTACACTGCACTGCACCAGCTGCTCTTCTGTTCCCATTTTCTTCTGCAAACAAGATAACTTGCCTTTTGAACTTCAGAGTATACGATTCTTGCCGACACACACCAGGTCTCAGTTCTTTATCCATGCTCGATTGCAGTGCTCTCAGGAAGCTATCTAAATGAATAACCAAGAGGCCAACAATTCCCTGTCTGGCAAAAATCATGGAGTCATCCACTTGGGAAGTATTGCAGTTCATATTCTCACCCTTTTCCCTTCCTTTGTACATGTTTTGCACATGGTCAAATGCCCTACCATAAGAGAAATGACCTCTCACTAATCCCCTGCTAACTAAGGGATCCCTAGAGCCAATGCCTGTGTGAGCCCATATTATGCTGCGTCTTAAGAGTCTCCTGTTATCATTTTTTTATTTCAGGGTGTTAAGAATTGGGTGCATCTTAAATTCAAAGGCATCTTAGAATTGCAGAAATATCGTTATTTTTTTTAAATATAACCTATTTTTAGCTCCATACACTTCCCAGCATTTTTCCAACTTTTAAAAGGCATTTAAAAAATAGGATTTCCAAAAAGTTTATAGTTTTCCACCAAGGCATTTGATCAAGTTTGAAAATAAAAGGAGTCTCTGGGGGTCAAATCTGGTGAATACAGTGGATATTGTTTAAACTTTGAAACTTTAATTCCATAATTTTCGCCATTGAAACTGCAGGTGTTCACCTGTACATTGTCTTGATTGAAGATAATTTTATTCTTTATCAAAGGAGGACTATATTCTTGATTTCTTCACTCAGCCCATGCACTAACTATGCATAAAACTCCTTTATATATCATTTGTCTTTTTCGTGAGTAATCAACATAGGTGATCACTCAAAACCATATCATGGACTTTGTCAATCATTTCAGAAGTCCCTTCCAGTTGACATCCCGGACAATTTTCATTAATTGTGGATGTACGGCCAAGGTTAAACTCATTTACCCAATTGTAAACATTCGCAAATACAGGAGCAGATATGCCATGAACTTCATCCAACTTCTTTGATCTCTTTTGGTGTTAAGCCTTTTAAATAGAAGTATTTAATCTTCACATAAAACTCATTTTTTCCCATTTTGCTAAATAAATTAAAAGCCAATTGATAAAGCTGAAACTTAAACTGCAATCTAATGAGAGACGAGGCTTACTGAAAAAAATCTTTTCCAATGCTACGACCGCCATCTCTTTGTTTTTCTACAAAGTTATGGAACATCTCACATATGAAGCTGGAAACGTTAATATCCTCGGGATTTGCCTTTATTTGTTGTACATTTCAAAAGAACTAAAGGGACTTAAAAAGCAATTGCATTAGTCGCACCTTATGACAATACCTAATAACTGCACTTATAAAAAAATGAAGAATGGTAGAAAAAAATGGGTTACGAACTTCAGTATAGTGCTGTCAAAATATTACATATTCTTGTGATAATAATGTTATACTTGGTGTTCTTATAGGTAAGTAGTGCAGTTTTCAGCTAATGAGGCTCAAAAGAGTAGTGTAAGGAGCAGACAACACAATTGGGTTGTTTACTTGGATTCATAAGCTGAATTCACATTGTACCCTAATGTCTTAATAGTAATCTCTATATTATGTCTTAATTTCTTTGTGAAGGAAGTTACAAAAATACTTGTATGTCATGTCATAAAAAATGATATCAGACTTTCAAAAACTTAAACAATATACTTTTAAGGAAATAAATGCATCTCAGGAAGTTACAAAATGTATAATGTATTGCATTAGCTTAATTTAAAATTTTGTCGTTTTAGTTCCACAATTAATCTCATGAATACAATGTTAGGCACGTGCTACCTTAAAATTTTGTTTGCAAACATGCTTCTTGAAATTGTAGAAGTTATAAATTTCTTAAAGATTGATAAGTTAATGTAATGAAGGTGATCATGCAGTGGCTAATGTACTGGCTTCTCACCCAGATATTTTAACTGTGGTATCCTGATCTCTAATTGAGGTGCTTTGTGGAAAGAACTTTTAAGTGAGTGCACTGTCCGTCGGATGAGAAGTTAAACTACAGACCCCTTGGCACCTTTTGTAAAGAGTAGGCTAATGCCGATGCCAGGTTTCTATCCACTCTTCATCATTTCCTGTCCTATTGGCGTAAGTGGTCTTAGCTGTCAGTCACCTTTAAAAACTACTACTTAAAGTATTGAAATACGGTGGATCCTCAATAGTACAAACAATTCATTCCACTATCTTTCTCATTAAGCAAAACAGTCTTTCAGTGAAACAACTTCTTTGCATGTAAAATAATGTGAAATACGCTAGTGCATTCCACGCTGAAAAAATAAATTGTAGACAGGGTTTATTTGCAGAAAATTATGTATACATCATTTAGAATAGTTGATCACGTTCATCTTTTCTTCTGCTGTGGAATGAAGCAACTGGAAATGCAAAGTCATTTGTTAAAGCAAAAAAAATTGTTAACTATTTATGTTATGTTCCTAATTCCTTTTTACTAGAAAGCTATCGAGAGACATATTTTTCTCCAAAGCTTCAAATTTGGTTAAAAGGGACTCAGAAGGATCGTCAAATAAATAATGGCACATAGCCACTGCCTTATTGAGCAATGCCTCATATGTATGGTATGATACAAATGTTTTTGGTGACCTCTACGTCTGATTTAGCTTGCTATTTTGTACTCAATCCTTGTTGTGTTGTTACCAACACAACAAGGATCATGGAGTTTCTGAATCGTAAGCAAGCAGGGGTTTGATATCCAAATTGCTGCTCGCATTTGTGCTAAATAGCGGCATGATATGGTCTTTCATTAGCTTGTGGTTGTCCAAGGCATTCTTTCCCACAGTTATGTGGAAGTATAAAATATACGCTTCGGCATCTTCTTCCCGAAGAGACCTGTCTCATAATAATTGAAAACCTTTTTGGGCCTGTAATCATCAAAATCTATGAGCTTTTGAAGTCACCAATGAAGTTCCATACTGCCTTTGACTCAGAGGTTGCTGCTTCACCATGCCTCACGACACTATGTATGACAGTTCTCTTCATCATTTTCTCAATTCAGGAATTGCTTCCCTTGAATCCTTGTTCAGCCATTGATAACCCTGACATTTTAATTAGATTGGCAAAAATCGCTTTCCCATTCTCAAAAATTATATTCTTATTAATGGTGTCACATTGCAATTCCTTTTCGTTTATGCATATGAGAAGCAGCCTTTCATTGCTGTTGCCAACACAAAACTGTTGCATAGATACTCGTCACTCTATTTGAAGCATCCATCTCCTTAGTCTTGTCCATGTGTTTGAAGAAAAGGCCAATCGTTGATGTCGACCATTTGTAGATGTGCATACTAGATAAGCCACGCTCATACCATGTTCCAGATTTTCAATGAATTTATTTTTCATTTATACTGTTTTTTATTACAATTCTCTTTTGGATTTTTTTTGGGACCAATTTTAATACTGTGCAGAAAATATTAATAAGCTTTGCACAAAATTATAATTAATGTTTGAACACAAGTTTGGAAAAAATGTGTTATCTCTAGCAATGCAAAGGTGCTGGAGGAACGGGTACAAGAGACAAACTTAAGTAGTAAGTGTGCAATGAATCTGGGAATTCCCCTCTCCTTGTCACTGGCTGTGAGAAAAGTATCTTGTTAAGTAAGTTTTTTCGGGACCAATATTTTTGCTTGTTATGCAAATTACTCGCTGAGCTAGTTACTCACTAAGCAAGGTTCCACTGTACTATTCTTTATGTCTTATTGATTACTTTTCTTTGAGTTTTGACCATTTTCAAAAAAATAACAAAAATGTTGATAGAAATCATTTAATCATGAACATTTTGCTGTAATGATATCTTGCCATTGATTTGAATATTTTTTCGAAGATGTGAATTTCTTATATGAGTCTTTTGCTAATTGCAGTACTGTCGACTAGATGGACAGACACCACATGAAGATAGGCAGCGCCAGATAAATGAATACAATGCCCCAGGCTCTGATAAGTTTGTTTTCATGCTGTCTACTCGTGCTGGAGGTTTGGGTATTAACTTGGCAACTGCAGATGTTGTTGTAATGTTTGATTCTGATTGGAATCCCCAGATGGATCTCCAGGCAATGGTGAGTTACTTTATTTTTATATTCATGTTATGTTCCAGAGAGCATGGTAGTGAAGTGGGTAGTGTGTTGGATTGATCGCAATGCCAGGGTACAATTCCTGAGTACTGTCAGCTTTACGCAAGCTGTGTGTGATATTTTGCGTACAAGTTCTCCCTGGGAAATCTTAGGTGGCTCAGGGAAAGGAACCCCTTTTCTCATGTGTGAATTTCATGTGCTATCGGGCTTAGTATTGGGTGACCTCTACCCTTACCTCTATTTTGTACCTATGTGCTTTGAGGTGTAATGATTGTTATTGGTTTGATAAAATTTTATGTTGAGTGGACTATGTAGAGACGTCTATATAGTCTCCGAGTAGGTATATTTCATTGTTGAGAAAGATTGTTTATGGATGATTTTGGTGACATTCCTTTGTATGTGACAGACCAGACAACATAATGCATCCTTAGAATGATTGCCATTTTGATGAAAATGTATATGTTTCAAAATAGGCAGAAACATGCTGTAAATATTTAGTATGCAGCTGTCATACATTCCAACTTACAAGCTTTTGATTGTAATATCTGTAAGAAACATAAAGTAGTGAGCTTATCATTGGCAGGGTGGGGAAAACAAAATTATCTGGGTTACTTTTTTATGAAATAAAAAATTGTGTCAATCAAAATTTTACTAATTTGCAAGGATGACCCATAAGTAACACTGCCGCTTGAGTGACATTTTTGTTGCAGTTCGGTGTTTTAATATGGTTAGACATGATATAAGTAAAGGGAAATGTAGTTATGTACTTATAATGTTGGTTGCCGGGAATCATGGGTAGTCTGAGAGATTGAAGTCTCTTTGTAATGGGCAGTAGTCATGATGGTCTACAATGGTCGAAGGTATCATTCTAGTTCATACAGAAAGACCTACTAGTTTGCCAGAAGTAAAAAGCAGGTGACTGAAGAAGATAAAAGAGTCCTTACCTTCACAGCTGGTTAGGACCAATAAATTCATTGCTAGTGTGATAATATGGGCTGTACTTGTAGCAAAGTCACTTGGCAACTACTAGAATCTTTCTTCAACAAAATATGAATGGTTCGGGTGTGCAAATCTTAGCTTAAACCACAGTTAAATCTGTGATAAATATTTTTTGTTGTTTTTTTAGGATGGTTTTCAAAAATAATTCGGCAAAATCAATGATTAAATGAATGCCTTGTGAACAAGAGGGTTTACATTGACTTATACATCTTAGCACATTTGTGTACATATCTCGCAATTATCCGTATTTCACTGTCTGTCATGATCTTCATACTCTGCAAACCCATCAAGGGGCTGGTTTGTTGCAGAAATTTGCTAGCAAAAGCTAATGTTCGTAAAACATGAGTATATATTCATATAAGCTTTTCCTATCAATAATTTTCAGGATAACATCAGATAATGTACTCAAGTCACCTCGGGTCATATTATTGTGGTAAATTAAAGCTTATTGAAGTAGTAAGGGAAATAATGCTGGTTAAAAGATAACCTGGCTTTTAAAAAATCAATTATCCTACAATAACTTAAGTTTGATCCAGGTTTGCTTGTGTAAATTTTCATAATTATCAGTGTATCCATTTGGAGAAAAGGAACAAAAATAAACTTTTCAGCTCATCTATTAATGTTAGCAATTTTTATTCATGCGATGGTTTCAGTAAGTTGTTGGCCTACCTGCTAATGGTTGACCCAAGTTGTAATTTATTACAATGTGACAATTTCAGAAATTAAAAATCATTCGCTTTGACCAGAATGATTTTTACACTCTGACATTGTTACATTGTAATGTAAATTTAGTGGAGGACTCCATAAAAAGTTACTCTCATGGCATACCCCGGATTTTCTTGGGATTTTTTATTTATTGTTGAAAATTTTATAATTTATTTTTCGTCTCCTATGTAACATTTTACTTCAATTCCCAGTGAAGAGAAATGAAACCATATTCTTCACTTTTGTGATTAGGATCGTGCTCACCGTATCGGACAGCTGAAGCAAGTCCGAGTTTTCCGATTCATTACGGAGAACACTGTTGAAGAAAAGATCGTTGAGAGAGCTGAGGTGAAGTTGAGGCTAGACAAGCTAGTCATTCAGCAGGGTAAGTGCTATTCATTGAACTACTTAATGATTTCTGCAATTTTATTAAGAGAGTGACTTTGACCTCGAAATTTTTAGGACGACTTGTTGACAGCAAGTCCAATCATTTGAACAAGGATGAAATGTTGAGCATGATTAGGCACGGTGCCAATCATGTGTTTGCCTCCAAGGAATCAGCAATCACAGATGAAGACATTGACACAATATTGGAGAAGGGTGAAGCCAAGGTATTTATTATATCCAGCTATTGATTCAGATTGTGCATATTCTATGATCACAATAGTAAATGTGTTAACATGTGAAAATGAATATATCTATTAGTTATGATTGCTTATTGTGCTTTCTCTCAAATATTAATTGATGTATTTGATAAAGTGTACCATGGAGTATTATTTCTCAGAAATAATTCAAGCCTGACTAACTTTTGAGGTTTACTTTTTGTAAAATCCTTCTAAAACTTGTTTCTAATTAATGATTTCTTTTAAATTTCATTTTCTCTTCTTTTTCAGACAGACGAAATGAGGAAGAAGCTGGGAGCTTTAGGAGAATCTACTTTAAGGAACTTTACTGTGGATGCACCTACTGAATCAGTGTATCAGTTTGAAGGGGAGGATTATAGGTAAAGCCATTAAACTTGGGACTGCATTCTAAGTTCTTGCTTTTTTGGAGATTTGGATATGGAGATTTTATGTTAAATGGAATGCTAAAGTTAATTCATAGGTTTCTCCAAAACTTAAAGTTTGAATTTTACTGTGAAAGACCAATGGTGTTGAGTTTGTACTTGTTTCATATCTTGTTCACAGAGAAAAGCAGAAGATACTGGGCATTGGCAGCTGGATTGAGCCTCCAAAGCGTGAAAGAAAGGCCAACTATGCAGTAGATGCATATTTTAGAGAAGCTTTGAGGGTTTCAGAGCCCAAGGCTCCTAAGGTATTTGCCTAATCCTATTTTTTAGCTTTCATGTTTCCTATGTTCTTAAATAATAATTATAATTTATTTTCCCTTTTGATACACACATACATAGTATGGTACAGATTATCATCCAGTAAACAATCGTATAAGGTATGGCAAAAATTACGGTAACTTAAAAATTACTGGCCGCAAAAAGATTTTGCACCCAATATAAAATTCCCAGGTTACCTATAAAGTTACCTAGGATAGGTATAGTCATTCACAATGTAAAATCATATTTTATTTATGTACTTAAGCAATTTCATTTTAAAAATAGAGTGATTTGTTGTGTTTTAAACTTGAGAGAAGCTTGTTGTACATTTTGATGCACAGAGAACCAGGTTCCTCGGATATCATTGTTATGCTATCAGATACTACACATATATGCTTCTTGTCCTAGTCTAATAGGAGAGTGCTATTATTTTATGGTAAAGAGCCATATTCTTATTTCAAAAATTACAGTATTATAAATGAACACTTTGGGGACTTAATATGGCAAGGGTTTTAAAGAGTGATCTGAAGTGAGCACTGAAGGGTTTATTACACATGGACATAAGCTATTTCTTTGAGTAATAAATACTTTATTTAACTTAGTTTAGGACTCACTTCCTCAGATTGTGATACCATATAATGTGCAATGTCTGTTCAAAAAGTATCCCAACTTTTGTGTTTTTTCAAAAATTATTTATTTATTCATGAATATATATTTTGTCCCCTTCAAAGTAATCCCCATTAGATATTATACACTTGTGCCAGCGTGTTTTCCAATCCTCAAAGCACTTCAAAAAATCATTTTTTGTGAACTTGTTCAGCTCCTCCTTCAATGCAGTCTTTTATATCGTCAATCGTAGCATAGCATCATCCTTTCATGGGCCTCTTCAGTTTCGGGAACAAGAAAAAGTCTCTGCGGGCTAGATCTGGGGAATAGGGTGGCTGCGGCATCATTAGGGTGTTGTTTTTGACCAAAAATTGGCGCACAAGTGACAATGTCTCAGCAGGGGCGTTGTCATGGTGCAAAAGCCAATTTTTGTTCTTCCACAAATCCTGGCGTTCGTGGCAGATTGCTTTGTGCAAATTGTGCATAACTTGCTGGTAGTATTCCTTATTTACCGTTCTACCCTGTTGCAAGAAATCATGATGCACCACATCCCTGCAATTGAAGAAAACTGTAAGCAAAACTATCACATTCGGCCCAAATTTGGTGGGCTTTTTTTGGTCTAGGCTCATGCTGCAGTTTCCTTTGGGATGATTGAGCTTTAATTTCCACGTCATAACCATAAACCCATGATTCGTCATCAGTTATGGCCCTCTGGAGCAAATTTGGGTCATCGCGGACTGAGTCGAACACCTCACTATCAATGTTACTGCGTTGCTGTTTTTGGTCGAAATTGAGCAAGAATTGAGGCATGAATTTTGCAGCGAACAGTGTCATACCCAAATTATTAGTAAAAATCGAATGGCACGAGCCAATCGATATGTTTTTAGGCCCTTGGCAACTTCTCTAATGTGGATTCGACAATTGGCCAATACTATTTTCTTCACTTCATCAATGCTTGCATCTATTCTTGATGTGCTCAGGCATCCGGCACGCTCTTTGTCGTTCACATCTTCTCGGCCCTCTGAGAACATTTTGTGCCACTGGTAAAGATTGCTTCGATCCTCCATATGCTACAGTCAACATTGGGAATGCATCCACATTCTTAATTTCGTTTTTTTTCACAAAATTTGATACAAATTCTTTGATTAATTTCTTGTACAAATTCTTCGATTCATTTTTTGGAACAGGAAAAAATTGGAACAAGCCAAAAAACGTCCAAGCAAAACAGCTGTCAACAATTAACTGAAAATTCCAAATGGCCAAACTTTTCCGCATGAGTGAGACACATAAGTACCAACATAGTGCCACAAAAAAATCGAAGATCAAATGAAAAATTCTCCCTTTTGAATCCATTGTTTTGATTGTCCTTGGGTCTCGGGTGTGAAGTAATGGGCCCAAAGGCTCGCTTTGTGGTTGTGAAACTTTGCTAAACACTCAATTGAAACATCTTGAAATGTTATTAGGAAAAGGATGAGGAAATCTTCTATCATGGATGGGATAATTAGAAAGATAGATGAGAGAAGGAAACGTAAGAATGTAAATACCGAGTTAGGTAGAAGGTAGCAAAAATAATTAAGTTATAAACTGAGATGGGTAAAAAAAGACAAAAGAAGTGTGGTGAAGACCCAATGCGAGGAATTGGAAAGTCTGCCAAGGAAGGCTTGTTGTTGTGTTGGAAGGTTGAAGTTGGTTTGCTGTACGAGATGGTTAACACGTCGCATACCAGGATATTTAAATGGGTTTTAACCCTCTGTTCTTTGAGTGATACTTCATGAAAAACTTTTTTTTATGGAGTGGAGCATCACAAGAAGAGTTTACTTACCTCATCTCCTTCCTTGTTTTCTTGAAGCACAAACTTGGCATCTTCTTGTGTGGTATTTCTTTTTCCCCTCACCAAGATAGAAATGAGATAATGTTTACTAAGGTCTCTCGAGAGACGATAAGGGTGATCCTTTGAAGGAACAGTTTCAATGAGGTAACTCTTAATATTTATTCCATCCTGAGAACTTCATCGATTACCTTCTTCCTACTTGATGTATGGATATGAAAAGGGACTACTACTTCTCCCTACCTTGATGTATGGATATGAAAAGGGACTTTTTCTAGAGTGGGATGTGGGGTTTTATTTTGTTAGGAGAGGCAAGATATTTATGTGGTAGTTAATTCCATCCAAAAAACACACCTTAACCAGCAGATTCCCGATAATTATGGAATTTCAGTTGTAACTGCCCTAATCCCTAAAATTAGCTAATGTTAAATATTTTACATTTTTAGTCAACTCCTCTCTTTCTTAATACCAATTTAATTAGTAACTTGGATTAAAGAGTAAAATTTTCAAGTAATTCAAAGTATAAGTTGGTATTTGTTTAACAGTAAGTATCATTGTGCAAAATGACCTGGATATCATATTGTTATCATCCCATTTGCACAAAACTCATTGCTGTATAAATTGGCTGAAATCATAAAAAATTTTAATGTATAATATTCAATCATTTTTTTTGATATTTGGATTCAGTGAAATGGTAATTTCAGATTTCCCACATGTATTTCCAATTGAACAAGCAATATGCTGACTTCTGGAACACATTAATTTAATGTTTTAATATAAATAAATCATTCCAAATCCTCCTTTACAACTTTACAAATTTTTGTACTTACACCTAATCAGTTAATCATAGCATTAAATAACTTTATAGTACCCTCATTAAGCTCTGCTTCACAGTTAAGGAATATATTGTACTTCTTTTATGGCCTTTTATTAGATTTTATTTGGGGCTCCTATCAAGAACAAAATATGCAATTTATGTTGCATCTACTTCCCATTTCTTGGTCCTTTTGTATTTATTAGGTATGGAAATGAGGCTGTTAACAGTGTATTTATTTGGAAAGTTGAGAATTTTTGGTTTGCAATACCCTGAAGTGTTCAATCATTTGGAATTCTGTCAATTTTGCAATAATGGTTGAAGAGCATCTTAATGTTAATTCTAAAGTAAAGAGTGAATTTGGTCACCTTTCAAATCCTGCCAGTTGATTTTCTGATTATCCTAGAATTTTAACTTTCCATACAAATAAATCACCGAACATACCCTCTCTGCACCTGGTAAAAACTTGAATTTCTTTTTCTAAATTTCTCTAGGCACCTAGACCCCCAAAACAACCCATTGTCCAAGACTTCCAGTTCTTCCCACCTCGTCTCTTTGAATTGCTAGATCAAGAAATCTACTTCTATAGAAAAACTGTCGGGTATAAGGTAAGTACAACGATTACAAATCTGTACTGAAAAATTATTTCTTGTCAATGAGTATGTCAGCTTAATTAGAAATCAGAGGTTACATTAAAATTCTCATGCACTGTAACTATAAATAATTTTTTTAAGGTACCAAAAAATTCAGAATTAGGGAGTGATGCATCTCGTATTCAGAAAGAAGAGCAGCGTAAGATTGATGATGCTCAGCAACTGTCTGAAGAAGAGCATACTGAAAAGGAAAAACTATTAACTCAGGTATGGTTTTAAATTTCATGGAATTAAATAATGTTTTTTTCCTATTAAATACAATGTTTAGGTTACAACTGTGGTGCTAATCAGACTTATCTTTATTTAATGTGTACCTGTCTAACCTGAAGGCCATAATGTAAAATTTATAATGAGGCAGAGTGAAAGATGATGTTAAATAGTGAAATGGTTTATGTGTATTTAATAATCTCTGTGCTCTTCTATTTGCTGATAGATACCCAAGTTGTTAACTATTATATTGCAATTATTATTGCAACAAGTAAAATGACAATCAATGAAATAAGGTTTCCAACCTTTGTAGAAATAGAAATAAACATTTATTATTAATAATTGATACATCATTTTAAAGCTTGGACATTCCTCCATATGACTTAACAATGCCATCTTAGTTGATGGGTTTTTGTAGGCATGGAGGCAGTATATGTACGCACATGTCACTTCATTTTGCTGCCATGTCATTGCACAAGTGTTGGACCTCATCTTTGACCTCGTCATCAGTGCTTCTTATGGGTGAGGAGTCCTTGGTGTTCCACATCACACTTGAGATTAAACAGCAATCACATGAGTGGCAGCATTCCTCTTTAACCAAAGCCTTGAAAATTCAGGAAAATGCAGTCTGCCAGCAAAATCGTGGAAATTGTGTTTTTGGAATGAAGCCGGGTGTAGTTGTTCAACTTGGGTCTTGAACACACATTAAATGCTGACATGTATTGAGAGACTCTCAAACAGCTAATGCAGGTTGTTCAAAACCAGAGAAGAGAATTTTTGAGCAAGCGCCCCTTCCGCGATGATGGTTGCCCCCACATCACCTATCAAACTATCACTCCTGAAACATTTTGGATGGGACATCATCACCCACAATTATGAGGTCCAACACTTGCTATTCAGCATAGTGGTGAGCTGGTATATGTGCAAAGAAAAACTGCCTTAGCACCTAGGAAAGCACGTCAATTGAAATGGTAGAGAAATAGTGTTGAAAGATAAAGAAATGTTCATGCTTTAGAATGATGTATCACTTATTGAAAATAAAATTTGTTTTTGTTTCCAAAAATATTGGAGACTTTACTTTTGAGATCACCCTTGTACATTTAACTTTGATTATATTTGCGATATTATTTGAAGTTAAATTACTTAAGAATTGATAAACTCATTTTCTTTCAGGGATTTACCAATTGGACCAAACGAGACTTCAATCAGTTCATAAAAGCAAATGAGAAATATGGCCGAGATGATATTGAGAACATAGCTAAAGATGTAGAAGGTAAGGATGCTGGTTTTCAAATTCACTAGAAATTCCAGAATAGCCTGTAAAATTAGTTAATCCTGAAGACTTCAAAAGTCAACAAATAATGACTGCTTCAACAATCCTGAGCATTTTTATTTGGCAGATTGATCCTTAATTCTGAAAACTCTTTCTTCAAAATAATCCCTAGTTCCATTTTTTCTTTAACCCAAAGCTTAATTAGGCTATAATTCCAAAGGATTTCCTGATAAAACTGCTCCTTATATTGCCATTCCTACACCATATCAGGTAGTTAACCAATCTTATGGTATTATATGTTCTGCACTCGGAGGAAATGAATAATAGCAATATGATGCATTATAAGAGGCATATGCAAAAATTAAGGGCTATTTTGTCAAAAAATTTCTCATTAGATAAGGTTTTCATTCACAGTTCCATGCAAACCTACTTCACTCTTCTTTGTAACCACCATTCACTTCTAAGCACTTTTCACAATGCTGCACCAGTTTCTTTAATCCCTCAGCATAGAAGCTTGCTGTCTGGTAATTGAACCAGTTGACAGTGGCAGTCTTTAAGTTCCTCATCATTTTGAAACCATTGACCATCAAGCCACTGTTTCAAGTGCAAGAAGAGGAAATAGACCCTAGCTTCAAAGTCCTCTTTATCTTTCCAGTAGCATTCCAAAAATGCAGGTGTATTCAGAATCCTTAGCTCTTAGTTTTGGTTATTAAGCATTTTTGGTGCTCATCTTGCCCATAATTTGTGATATCCTAGCTTGTACATAGCAATCGTGTAAATGGGGGTGTGTGCATCAAGAGGAAATTTATCAGCCTGGGGACTTATCGTCGATCAGATTTCAGTTGTTGGTCAACTTGTTGAATGATTTTTTCAATCTGTATACTAGGCCTGCCACTTCCCTCTTCATCATGCACATTTGTGCAGCCATTTTTGAAGTCTCGTCATGATCCGTTAACCTTCCCTTCATTCACTACTGTAGGTCCATAAATTAGGCACAACTCCCAATTAATATGGGCAGCTGATGATCCTTTTGCGCGTAAAAATGAACTCATGGGGCCATAATTTTTGTGGACATTGTTATCTACATTCACTTACAGGCAATCACGTACAGAATGAAAACAATAACTTCAGTGGATATGGAAACAATCATTAAAATGCGCCGCATGCAAATAACTTTGTTCCGACCCATCAATATTTAAATATAAGGAAATTGCCCTTACTTTTTAATTATGTTTCGTACTTGGCAATTCTGATTGAAGCTAAAGGCATAACTTAGTTTCTCTTCATATTGCATATTTTCCACAACCTAGATTTTGTTGAAGTTGAAAGTTTCCTGATGAAAATATTTTCCTCTCTTACTAGAATATATGTACCTGTAAGGTGCTTCTTGGAGGAGGAATCATTAAGCATTAGTCAAGTTATTAATAGGAGATGTTCAGGTGATTTTGTTTGGGGAGCTGAATGGAAGAGGGAGAAGGGGGCATTGCCAAGGGTGCTGGGTTGTTTTACTTAGCCAAATGTTATCATATATCAAGAATGGAGGATTAGAGGAAAAACGTCATGAAGCACAAACTTAGCCTCTGCCATATTTTCTTGTAAATTCAAAGTTCTCCACTTTTCAAGATTGGGTCCCTCAGTTACTTAATGTAAGATCTGAGAGGCAAAAATCTCCATTAAGTGACAGCTTCTCATCCAACCCAAAATCACCTCAATGCTTCCTGCTAATGACATGTCTTTTGTTCCATGATGCCTCCTCCTCTTCCTAAAAGCGCATTTTAAATACTAGTATGGCTATGAAATAATTTCACCTGATGATGTTCAACTTCAATGAAAACTTGGTCATGAGGAATATAAATCAAGGAGTAACAAAAAAATTATACCTTTCATTTCAATATAAAACATTCCACAAAGTTTCCCCAGTTACAGTAAACCTTTGCAAAATTCTGATTTTTGTTAAAAGGTTTAGCAATCCTTAATTCTACCAACTCCGCTCCTCAAACCAAATGAGTTTCTGCTGTTATTTTCATTCAAAAGGTCATTTCAGGAAGCTAGAGAAAAGGTGTTCAGAAAGCCAGTTGAACTAATTGAGCCCTTAGGCCATCTAGATTGCATTGTTCATGAGGGAGAAGTAACTCCATATTAAAGATATGAAAAGCTGGAGCAGTTTTTGTTTTTAATGGTAGTCTTCTTTATAAAAACCTGAGCTCATAGGATGTGCATTCCTTCCAAAGACTCAATTTATTTTTGATTTTATGTTTTCTCTAAAGCTGATTTATTTTTCTAGGTAAGACCCCTGATGAAGTAATGGAATACAGCTCTGTGTTCTGGGAACGCTGCCATGAACTTCAAGACATTGACAGAATAATGGCGCAGATTGAACGAGGAGAGATTAAAATACAGAGGAGAGCAAGTATAAAAAAAGCTCTTGATGCCAAGGTTTGTAAATTAAGTTATTAACGTATGCAAAAACTTTATTTTTCAACTTATCGTTTGAGTTCTCATGTGATGTGACTTTTCGGTTCTTTGCCTAAAAGTCAGTTCTGTGAACCCGATAGCATGGATCTGGTCATATTATTAATTATTGGGTGACGTATAATTTATTTGTGAAAAAATAGGAAGTGTATTTATTCAGTGGGCATGTAGTTTATTTGGTAGTCAAGCGCTTATGATAAATTTTAGATGGATACCGACTTAATATTGCAGATATCTTAGCTTCATATAATGAGACGCGACCATCCAACACTTAGTTATTATAACTGAAAAAGTGTTTCATTTTGAGACTGCCACATGTGTAATTAAATGCATACTGCTGTTATTTGATAATATAGGAGGCCAGAATATTCTGTCAAGGAACACTCGTTATTTTTGTGCTATTTTCTGTGAAAGCCAAGTGTTGGAAGTTTACTTTCTACGGAAATTACTGCAACATATTCATTATTGACAGGCCAGTAATTCCTTCAGAGATACATTGGGTATTCCAGTAAATGGTAACCTTAAAAAAACCTTTCATTGTATTTTAAAATTATTAGTGTTCACATTAAAGAACGACACTAAGATAATTAGTCAGTTGTATTGGGGAGGCAGTGGATCTGTTGATGTTGATCAAATTCAGAGTAGGTCATATTATTTTATGTGGGTAACGATGTGAGCTCATTCTAACTTGTATTGAATTTGTATTGGAATATTGAAGACTTAGAAGGAGAGTGTTTGGTGGTAAGCAAGCCTAAGAGAGAAAGCGTATGGCATGATGAAGGAAGTTACAAGTTAATGGGTGTTGAAAAATTGTTTATCGTAGTAGTTGTGGTGAGTGATTGGCAGGGTATTCATTTTCCTGTTATGTGGGATTTTGAGGTGTAGTTTCTACGTTCATCAAATACCTGCCTTGACTAGTGGACTATTGCCAATAATAATACGCAGCTGCAATTTGTTTCCAATTCCCAGGAAAGTGTACATATGGGTTTCACTGAACTTAAGAAATATTTGTGTGATTTACTGAGCAGGTAATATTTCATTTATTTTTAAAACATCATTTTGAAATAATGCTTTTGTCAGATCTCCAAATTTCCTGAGCATATCAATTGATTTGTCGATGTTTTATTCGTAAAAAATAAATTCGTGACGTCAGAATTTTTATTTCAAATTTATATATATTTTGAGCATATTGTATTCTTTTTCAGATGGCTCGTTATCGTGCACCTTTCCATCAGCTTCGCATTGCATATGGTACAAACAAGGGGAAGAATTACACAGAAGAAGAAGATCGCTTTCTTGTATGCATGCTACATAAATTGGGCTTTGACAAGGAAAATGTGTATGAGGAACTTCGTGCTGCTGTCAGGTATGTATACTATATTATTTATATTTGTATATATTTATGAGGGGCTACTCAAAAGAAACCAGAAATGTCTGTAGTAGGCCAGTGTATTTTTAGTACAGACCCCCATCGTTACTGTTAAATAGCTTGGGTGGAGCTACAGGTGCCCAGAGACTAGCCCGGGAATCGAACCCGGGACCCTGTGTCCAACCCTGGTCAGTGTCCAACGCTCTGCCCTCTGGACTACTGTGGCCTACATATGTATATACATGGATGGTCTGTAAAGTTTGCGACCTAACAACGCAGTAATTCCCACCACTTGTAAAAAACTTTTAACGGATTCATCCAATAATGTGCCTTAAAATCCCAGGCAAGGCGAATGATTTTTACACTCTGAAATTCTTGCATTAAAAAGACTACAAAATAAAAACCTATCTAGAGTCGAAATTGAATTCCCAAGTTTTTGTTGAAACACTGAATGCTAAGTGTCCTTATGCCTCTTTTAATATTATAGTGGACTTGGACTTTCTCCATCAGGTAACTGATTCGAGTTTATGCACAAAAAACTTGGTGATTTAAAAGTACAATTGCAGTTAAAATAACTTCAAAATTAATAAGAATCGTGATGATAGTAATGTTCTATTGTTGAAATTACTCTGGTTGATTAGACTCTATTTTGTTCAAGATCATTAAAATGTCATTGTAGCATAAAAACATACCCTGTTCTTGAATTATGAATAAATAGCAATTCCATTTAGATATAATGATTGAAACCTTGAATGTTCAATGCATTAGCTAAAAAAATTGACAGTTTAGCATTATTTGTGAATGAACAAAATGTTGATGTTATATGTAGTACTGAACAATGACTTAATTATAAAGAAATTTAGGGGGTGAATATGAATGGGTTTTATTTTGCTTCCTCATAATATAGACAAAATGTAAAATTTGATGGTGTTTTAATTTTTGTTCTAAATGGTTTAATCTCCTGAGGCTCTTGTATATCTTTTGAATTGTTTACTGGCATGGATCTTTAGTGCTGTGCTTATAGAAAAGTGCCATATTTACATTATGGGAACTTATAGATCATCTTCTGGTAAATATTCAATCTTTTTAGGTAATTTAATCAATGCACTAGAAAAATCTGTGCTTGTAACAAAGAACTTGATCTTACATGGCGATTATATTCTGGTCACCATGTCATGGTAAACTGATATTATATATTATATCTGCTGTCCTCTGGTATTTTGTTGGGTCTTGTATGTATATTTTCATATTTTCAGGACCATTAAAGCAATTTTATGATGATTATTTCTTCATTGTGGCTAAGAGACTGGGAGGATTTAACAGCTGGTGATAAAATGCAGATTCCTGACAGCAGCTCTCTTTAACTTTACATCAGCCCATTCATATTTTCCTATTCTTCCTGAAAAGACCCCGTTTTTGTTGTGATAAAGTTAATAAGGCGTAATATTGTTCACCTTATAATCCATTGGTAACTGAGGGATACAATTTTGCACCATCGTATACTCTAGTTTTGAGAAAAAATTGTTGTTTTGAGAATCATATATGCCCTCTACTTCAAGCAGCATAATGATTTGCATGTATGCTAAAATATACATTAAGATTCTTTGGTGTATCTGGATGAAATTTTTTATAAAGCACACCCACATAGTGCATTATTGTCATGTTAAATGACGTCTTGGAGCAATTTGATTGTTGTCCATAACTGTTTTTTTAGTGATAATTTGTGTGGTGGAATTGCTAACCAAGGTTAATGCTTTCTCGTGCATTAGGTCTGCCCCACAATTCAGGTTTGATTGGCTCCTGAAGTCTCGTACAGCAATGGAACTCCAGAGGCGTTGCAACACACTGATAACACTGATTGAGAGAGAGAACCAGGAATTGGAGGAGAAGGAGCGCCAAGAGAAGAAGAAGAGGGGACCAAAGGGTGGTGGGACACCCTCAGGTGGTGTGGGGATGGGTGGAGGGGGCGGTGGCATGGGTGTGGGCGGAACAGGCAAGAGGAAGGGCGAGAATGCCACGCCTGAGAGTGGTAGAGGACGCAAGAAGAAGCGAACAGTGGACAAATGAGCAATCTCCAGTATTTTAGGCATGAAAGCATTACTGACAACATTCCCTAAGATTTGGACTCAAATGTTGCTCTAATACCCAGGATTTGGTGACAACTTGAATGCCAAATTATTCAGGATATTCCAGGTGTATCATGTCTTTTTAACACGTATAGAAGTAAGTTCCCAAGACAAACTTATTATTATGAATGTGAATGGAAGTTTTAGGTGTTCTCTTAAATTATGTGCGTTCGGTGATAGTATTGCAGTGAGACTTGTCATCGTGATTTTCTTCAAACTTTTCACGTCCCCTTCATATGCAAGGGACATTTTTGGGTGTTTTTTACCCATGTAACTCATTTTCCGTGAAGCTCACGGTGGCTGCCGCTCGTGTGGTAATTTTTTTATTTTATAAACAATGTAAATTATGAATAAATGTTTTGTGTACACTTATAGTTTGCTAGATACCTGGCTGCCGTAAGAAGTCAAAAATGTTGTAATTCACCTAGTGTAATCAAGAAGCCAACACTATGATACGTACAACAGTCTGATTAACAGTCTGATGCTCCATTGGATAGTAAGCCAGAATTCAAACTGAATGTGACCATGTCACAATGAATAATATTTTTGGTATGCTGGGCTGACTGGCCAGGGAGTGCAAGGCAGGATTGTGTCAGGAGTTCGTTTTTAGAATGTTCAAATGAACATCCAGAGTTTTGGCTCCAAGTTCTTACGTGCAGGTATTGAGTGCAATAGCAAATAATTCATACACTAATGAATAAATAAGTGCAAAACACAATTCACCTTTGTTTTCATCATTATTTAATGTTGCCAATTTTCACCATGCATATTTCACCATTTTAATATTATTTCATTGCTGGAGGTAAGGAATGTTTTGTCAACATGGAACTAATTGTTTAAGAGACAAGAACTAAAGTTAAATGATATGATCATATTTTCAGGTACTCATCTCAGGACTTCAAGGGGGTCACAGGTTGTGTAGAAACCATTTTAACAGTAGGAAATATTTGATTCCATACTTACGTATATGCCTAATTATTAAGACTGCATATGATTTGAAGTTCTTGTATTGATGTTTACTTCACTGATTCATTTAACAGTGCTAGCTAGGTACATCAATGCTTTGTCCAGATGAAGTCTTGACTCTAGTTTTATATGGACTTAATTGTGGTGCATTCCAATTCTCAGTTAAACAGAATGGTCATTCTCATGAAATAAAGACCACACTATTTGTCCTCTGAATTTTATTCAGGTACAACTAGTTTGTGTCATCATATACTTGCTCATATGTGTGCAGTACAGTTAAATTGGTTGCATAAGACATTAAAGGTCAATGTCAAGGTACCTATTTCTATCCAAATTAGCCATTTGACTAGTATATTCATAAGATTCAGGTGGGATGTAGTGGAAGTTCGTCATTATGAGGAACAAATTTGCACTTTTCCCCAGATTTATTTTGACATCCAAGGTGTTTAAGTTCATCAAACCATCATCAGGTACAAGACAGTACCTGTCTTGTACTTAAAGATTGTTCGATGAACTGAAACGCCTTGTATGTTACAATAAATCTGGGGAAAGTGCAAATTTGTTTTTCACTTGATTAGCATTCGAAAATAGCAGATATTGTAATGGAGTAGGCTTCATTTCAAGATGGCTCTTGTTCCAACTAATCCTCTAATCGGAAGCAGCGTCGCATGATGCCTGTATAAACAAGGAATAATAATGTCACTTAAAATGGTTGATATTATAATTGTTTAGTTGCTAATTGCTTTTTCTTAACCTGCTTGTATAAAATTTCATTTTATACCAGTTTTAATGATTTTTCAAATTATCTTTTAAAGCAAATAAGAGTGTAGTGATACATTTTTGTTAAACAGCTCTGTCGTACTAAAATAATAATAATTTACTAAACTATTAAGTTAAGGAGAAAAATTACTCTCCTTTTAGTGTTTTCAACCGTGCATATAGTAACATCTAGCAACTTCACAAGTATATTTCCTTCTCCAGTAGTCATTATTATTAGGTCATCTACCGGTTAAGGTAGGTTTTTGGATGGACAGAGCTAATAAATAAAACATTTTGTGACTCCTAACAAAACACAAAATCCAGCATCCTATTCTATATCAGGTCCCTCTTCATCTCCAAGTACTTTCTTCCTCCCTTCATCCCATCCAACATCACTATCCTGTTCCTCTCCTTTCCTCGATTGCCTAACATGCTCCCCTCAATTACAGTCTTCAACATCCCAATGCTGGCCAATACCCCCTTCATCCACTTTTCCTGCCTCCATAGGATTTTTCCCAACAAACCCCTCTCTTCGCCCACCATACCAAGTACTTCCCCATTTGTTTTCTTCTCTGTCCATTTCACCTTCTCCATTCTTCTCCACACCCACATTTCAAAAGCCTCCAGTCTACATCTATCCTCCTGCTTCAATGACCACATTTCCGCGCAGTACATAGCTACACTCCATATCAAAGTTTTTATGAGTCTTTTCTTAATATCCTCACTCAACGTCCCTCTCATCAACTCCCTCCTCCTTGTAAAAGCCTCTTTGCCTAGTACAATTCTTTTCCTTTCGTCCCTACTACTTTGACTGTGTTGGTCCAAAACACTTCTGATTTAACCTTTCCTCTGCAAACTTTCCACATCCTCACACTGTCTTCCACCATGCTTCTTTTGCTTTGTCGCCATCCTCAATTTATTGTTTAACTCTTTGTACTTCATTTTGCCAAACTCCGTGTGTACATTCTTCCATTTTCTCCTCGCATCCATCTTTGTAATCATTTCATCCGTGATCCATGGTTTCCTAGTCCTTTTCGTGTTAACGGTTCCAATAGTGCCTTTTGTGGCTTAAGACAACCCTTCCTTGATACTTTCACATTTTTCTTTGACACTACTTACCTCTTTACCATTCTCCATGATTTCCTCTACCGCCTGTTTGTATTCCTTCCTTTTCAATCCATTTAATGTTTCTACATTCCATTTTCTAACCAGCCGCCCCTGCCTTATCTTTTTGAAACGGACACTACATTTCATAACCACTAAATTGTAGTCAGGGTCCGCATCTGCTCCCGGGAAGCTGTGCGAATTCATCACACTGTTCCGAAACCTGTATCTAACCAAAATATAATCTAGCTGATACCTTGCTGAGTCACCTGGAATTTTCCATGTAAACCTGCGTCTTTTGTGGTGTCTAAACCAAGTGTTGGCGATGACTAACCCCTGTCTCCTGCAGAACTCAATTGCTTTCTCCCCGCGATCATTCCTCGTGTCTAAACCGTAGTCCCCAACCTCATCACCATCTCTTCCTTTGCCTACCGTCGCATTCCAATCCCCCATCACTATCAAATGTTTTCCTGAAGGAACACATGCGATCATGTCCTCTAATTGATCGTATATCCTATCGACCTCTTCTTCCTTATGGTTGCTCGGGAGCATGTATACCTGAATAATAACCAAGTTTGTCGGTTCTGCTTTTATCTCTACTAGTAGTATTCTGTCTGTTACCTGCTCTATGTTGACTACGCTTCTTCCTACCTCTTTATTTAATACTATGGCAACCCCTCGTTGGCTCTCCTCCCTGCCGCTGTATATTATTCTATGATTATCACTCCAGTAATCCCCGCTATCCTTCCATCTCACCTCGCATAGACCTAAAATATCTATATTTCCCCTTTCCATCTCTTGCTTAATATTCTCCAATTTCCCTGTCCACATCATCGTCCTAACATTCCCCAGTAGTCCTTAATGTATGAAAATTTCTCTGCAGTCACATATGGAGCCTGGACAGGCTTTGAGGACTATGATGAACTGCTTACCACTGATGGGGTTCACTTGCCTGGAGTATGTTAAACACTATTATTTTACATTAAAATTAACCAGAATGGTTGAGTAAAAATAAGTGAAGTGAAATAAGCAATATTGGTTCTTCAAAAAAGTATCTCTTAAAAACTGCGCTGAACTTCTCAATTTTATCAATGCAATATAATTATTAATTTTGTTTAGTGATACCTTTATTAAATGTGGCATATATTTATTTAATTTCCAAACTGCTCTGAATTTTACGTTTTAAAACTTCACTTTCATTCGCATTTGTCTCTTGATCAAAATTGGAGAAGTAATTAGTCCTTGGGGTTCTGCTGCGTCTATCTGATGAAGGATCCATGCTGCTTCTGGGAATAACCATCGTGTGGGGTTGTTGATGGACAACTGTTTCGCCCATAGTCCTGGAGGCATCTTCAGGTTGATGGTATCTGCATCATCTTGTCAAATTGGATGGGTGATCTGCATTGCAATTTGGCCGCTATATATAGGAGGCACTGGCTGGCCTGGAGCTCTGATGGGCTCTTTTTTGACAGCGAATAAGAATCACCCTTTTTCATATGGAAGTCAGGGTGTAGCCATCCTCTGTTGAATGGTTGGAATTCTTCATTATTTCTGCGGCTACTCTTGTGAGTCTCGGAAAATAATGCCTCTCTCTTGCCAACACTTAAGTTTGGTCAGATTCAATTTTGTGTCCAGCTTTCGGCCACATGTTTGGCCATTGCTGAGAGTCTGAACTGGTCTTTGGCCCTTGGGTGCTCCTTGGTTCTGCATCTAATGGACCTTCCTGTTTGGCCGATGTAGGACTTCCCACGTGTACTTGATCTCATGTACGCCTTTGTGCATGAGATCAGGCAGTCTGTCCTTAAGCTTAGAGATGATGTTGCTGATTTTTCTTGCTGTGGAAAACCTAGTTGTTACATTATGTTACGTAGGAGCTTACTTATCTTTTCAGCCGTTTGATGACGTATGGGATGGTAGCATATGTCGTCGGTTTATCTTTTCCAGACTTCTCCCCGATCTGTTTCTTGGCCAGAATCCCATGTTCCATCTGCTCATTTTTCAACAAATGGAGACTTTCCATCAGCAGCGTAACCACCCCATCTGTATGAATTACCTAAGGTTCACAAGGAGTGTGTCCCCCTATGTTCCATCATGAGCAACATCGATGCACCAACCAAAAGATGGCAAAATGCATTGCACGTTGTCTCCAACCTTCACCGTAAGAACTGACTAGTCCATGAAAAACGCCATGGAATTCATTCGAACCGTCAAGGAAAGAAACCTGCTGGTAAGCTTTGACGTAATCTCTGCTCACAAATACACCCATTGATTAACATTATTCGTTAAAGAACTCACCTCGGAGGGATTATTAAAGGATTTCCCAGGCCTTGCAGAATTCTGCCTCAGGAACTCATACTTCCTTTGGAATGATACGTACTTTCAGCAAAAGGAAGGTGCCGCCACGGAATCACCTCTCTCCAGTAGTAGCTGATATTTTCATAAAGAATGTTGAGCAGAAGGCAATAGAGACGCAAAGAAACAATCTATTTGGAACCAATAAGTGGATGACACTTTCATTCTCTGTCCACCGGGAAGGAAGAACTAGAATTGTTCCTAAAACACCTAAATTGGCAACATCCTGCAATAAAACTCTCCTTGGAAATTGAACAGATTGGTGTCCTGCCCATTCTAGATGTGGTGGTGAGTAGAAAACCTAATAGTAGCCTTGACCATGCAGTATACTGCAAGAAAACGCATACCGACCAGTATCAGTTTTCATGCAGTAAACTGCATGTGCTAGGTGATATACTATATGTAGCAACAAAAGGAATGAAATCACGCATGATTACAAGATACCTAGGGTGAATGCCAAGAAGGAATTTTGGAAAGCAATAAATTCAAAATGAAAAGGTTAGCAGAAATATTTTGGTAAGTAACCGAAAGAATTTTGGTCAAAAGTATGAAATAATTCAACAACTTATTCACTCAAAAATTATAATGGTGAAAGAATTACCAGTAGTTTGGAAAAGTGCAACTTAAATTCCTTCTTTCAATGCATCTGCTGATAAAAATTAAGCCAAATATGTCCTCTGGGCCCGATCATATGCTAGCTCTTATTTTTAAGGAACTAGCATTGGAAATCAATAGTAGATCACAAGGTTCCCAGTGATTGGAAAACAGCTAATGTAACACCAATTTTTAAAAACAGAGACAAGGAAGAACCAAGGATTTACAGACCTATTTCCCTCTCATCAATATCATGCAAGGTCATGGAACATACAGTTGCTAGTTTGTGAGGCACCTCGATGGTCCACAGCTATTGAAGAAAAATCAGCACGATTTCTGAAAAGGCAAATCCTGAAAACGACTTGCACTTTTTGTTCACGATGTCCTTAGTTCGAGAGAGCAATGTTACAGTGGATGCGAATTTTCTAGATTTTAAAAAAGGTTTTGATAAAGTATTCCTTAGTAAGATACTCATAGAGCTAGAAGCATATGGCATAAATAAAAGTATCCTGGGTTGAATGAAAGAAATTTTAACGGCCTGGTACAAATGGTTGTCATAGATGGCATTAGCTCCAATGCAGTAAAGTCACTTTGGATGTGCCCCAGGGATGTTTTATTGTGCCTATTTCTTCTATATGTTAACGACAAACTCAGTTATCAATAATGAGATGCCAATGATGCAATGGTTTATAGAGATATCCATATTCCTGATGATAAACTATCTTTAGCAGTTGACCTAAATACTATACAATGCTGGTACGACACTTGGCAATTTGACTCAACTTAAAAAAGCGAATGGTGATAAATTTGTAGAAAAGAGCAATTCTCTTCCAAACACCTGCTGAATATAGGAACACCAGAATGGAATGTGTAGGCTTAAATACTTGGGCATAACTCTCACTCACGACCTATCCTGGTTGAAAAACATACGGGTAATATGTGGACAAGCTAACAAAAATTAGGATTTATTAGAAGAGTACTGGGTAAGTGTGATGAAAAGGTTAAAGAGAAATGTTATATTTTGCTGGTTAGGTCTCATTTAAAACACGCTGCTAGGGAATGGGATCCTCATTAAGTTGGATTGTGTGCAGTGTAGAGGAGCTAGATTTGTAAAACAATGTTGACTGAGTAGTGTATAAAAATAAAGAAGAGCTGGGCTGGGAATCACTCACAGAGCAAAGGTTAAATTACTGATTAAATCTCTTACATAAATTGGAAGGTTATGTCTTTAGCAATGATGTTGAAAATTAATTATTAGCTCTCGTACCACAGTAGGTGAAATCATGTCAATAAAATGAGAGAGATTCAGTGTAGAACGGCTAGATTTAAGAAATTACTTTTCTATGAATGATAAGGGTTCAGAACAACATTGTCCTACCACAGTAGGGGTAAATATATTCAGGTCAAAATTAGTCTGGTGTGTATTTACACACTGCCACACCCCCCAGCAGTGGATTGCAGGATACTAAATTATACTTCCATCTCTCCACGCACAGCCCTACTTGTATTCCCCTTGCACAGCTCCCATTTTATATTTTCTGATTTCCCAGCTCACAACATTGTCCTAACCTTCCAAGTTCCTATTTTAAATGGTTTGGTTCTCTTGTATCTTCTCCGCTGCCTTCTGCTGTTGATTCTACCTTGTAAGGATGTTGTGTGATAACGACCAAGAATTTCTTACCCTTATCGCTTCTGGGCATGACACATGCAGCAATAGTTCGAGTCACACCTACATAATACCCTGCAGGGACATAGTACTGGGAGTGTTGGGTCACCACCCATGAAAGAAAATAAAACCTTGTGCAAAACCAACATATTCATGCAAACCCACACCCACAGAGGTGTATTATTAAGTAATCTACTGGTTAAGGCAGGTTTTGGATGGACACAACTGCCAAATTAATATTTTTTGATTCTTAGGAAAATACAATTTAGCAACCTACTCTACATCAAGCCCCTCTTCATCTGTTTACTTCCTTCATCCCGTCCAACATCCCTATCCTCATTTGTCTAATATTCTTCCCTCAATCACAGTCTTCAACATCCCACTGCCAAACAGTATGCCCTTCATCCATTTTTTCTGCCTCCTTAGGATTTCTCCCAACAAACCCCTCTCCACAACCACCATACCTAGAACTTCCTTATTTGTTTTCCTTTTGGTCCATTTCACCTTCTCCATCCTTCACACCAACATTTTAAAACCTCCAATCTATGTCTTTACTACACTCTATATCAAAGTTTTCACAAGCCTTTTCTAAACATCCATACTCATGATCCCTGCCTCTTTGCCTAGCGCACTCATTCTCTTTATGTCCCTATTACTTTGACCGTGTTGGTCCAAAACACTTCCGAGATACGTAAACTGTTCTACCTACTCTAGTTTTTGCCTTCCTATTTTAATGTTTAGCTTAGCCTTTTTCTATCTAGAAAATCGCATAACCTTTGATTTATTAATATTGATTCTCATGCCATACCTGTCGCACTGAATTTCCAATTCACTCAGCAATGCTTGCAACGCCTTGGCTGACTGACAAACTAAAGCTTGGTCATCAGCGAACCTAACTGATTTTACGAATTCCCCACCCACTTTCATTCCTGCTTCCAGTTCTTCCCATGCCTCTTTAATCATTTCCTCTACATACAGGTTGAACAGCAACGGTGATAATGGGCAACACTGCCTTGCACCTCTTCCTAACACTGCCTATTAGGGCTCTCCATTCCACACTCACCCCTGAGCCATCTGAGACATGTACAGGTTGCGGATTAGCCTCCTTTCCCTCCAATCTATTCCTATTGTATGTAATATACTCATTAGCTTTTCCCAATTCCCTCTGTCAAACACCTTTTTGGAATCTATGAAACAAGGACATATGTCCTGATTGTATTCTATATTCATCTCTATTTGTGATTTCATTACTACAATTGCATCACGTGTGGCTCTCCCCTTCCTGAACCTAAACTGATCATCCCATAAGTAATCATTTGCCCTACTCTCTATTCTTTTGTTGATGATCCTGATAACAACTTTAGCTGTATGGGATATCTAACTGATTGTTCTGTAGCCCTCGCATGATGTAGCCTTTACTTTTTTCGAAATAGGGACTAACACAGATCTCACTAAGTCTTCCGTCCAGATTCCTTCCTCATGGATACTACGAAGCAGCCCATATAGCCTCTTCCTCCTGCATTTTCCTAAACATTTCAGTAGTTCCATGGGAATGTTGTCTACCCCCACGGCCTTATTTAGTTTCATCTCCCTCAATGCCCTTTCTATCTCATTGTCGAGTATCCCTGGACGTAAGCTATCTTCCTCTACGCCCTGTTCCTTTTCTATGTCTAACTTTGTTGGCCTAAGTTTTTACTATACAGTTCTCCCATATATTCATTCCATCTCTCTTGGATCTTTTCTGTGTTAACTATTATCTTACCCACCTTATCTGTAACTGTAGCACAGATCTTCCCGATAGTGATTCAACCTTGTGGTATAGTGCACCAGTTTCACCCTTCCTCTGCAAACTTTCCATATCCTCACACTGCGTCTTCCACCATGCGTCTTTTGCTTTATTTGTTTCCCATCTCAATTTATTATTTAACTCTTTGTACTTCCTTTGCCTAACTCTGTGTTTACATTCTTCCATTTTCTTCTCTCATCTATCTTTGTTATCATCTCATCAGTAATTCATGGTTTCCTAGCTCCTTTCCTTCCATTCTTCCCGTGTTCTTTCCTTGTACCCAAACTGTAGTCCCTGACCTCATCATCATCTCTTCCTTAGCTTATCGTCGCATTCCAATCGCCCATCACTATCAGATGTTTCCCTGCAGGAGCAGACGCCATTATGTTCTCTAACTGATTGCATATCCACTTTTTCCTCTCAATGATTGCTTGGTGGCATGTATACGTAAATTAATCGGTTGACCAAATTTGTCAGTTCTGTATTATATCCATTGCTTGTTCCATGTTTGCTACACTTCTTCGCACCTCTTTATTCAATATTATGGCAACCCCTCGTTGGCTCTTGTTCTGGCCGCTGTATATTATTCTATGACTATCACTGCAGTAATCCTCGCTATCAGCAGGGATTACTGCAGTGATACTACCAAAAGTGATACTGCAGGATTACTACCAAACATTCCAAGTTCCTATACTAACTAAATTGGTCTTCTGTCCTGTTGCCGCCAGTATTCTTTTGCAAGGATTTCATAAGATGATGACCGTGGAAGCCTTGCCACTGCTGGGCACAGCACTCAGCTGAGTGGATCGAGTCCCATAGTTGCCAGGACTCATCTTCTCTATATTGTCCATCATTGTATTCTTGGGAATAATAATTGAGGTGGTTTCTCATTGTCTTCCTCAATAGTTTTTAACGTGACACCATCACTAAATGGCCACCCTACTGGGGTCAGATGCCTTTGTACCTGTCTCACTGAGGAACAGCCGCTTGGTGTACCTTTTGTCTGGCTCCTAACCTTCGACCTATCTCGCATGAGTGACCCTACTAGGAGTAATTATCATTGTGCCCACCGGCACAGCCCTAGGGGTCTTCAGAACGCACACCATGCCCTTCCACCACATCAAGGTTGTAGTCCACGGGAGGGAGAGGTGTATATATTCATGCGAAAACCCTATTAACGTACACACATGCAAATACATGTATTATCAACTAACATGCACACGTGCCTAAAATTGTAGTAAAAATCTATCCAATAATGCGCAAATTAGACTTGAAGAGTAGGAAGGGGAAATTCTACTCTCACATGAACTAACACTAATTCCACCTACTCATGGTCTCTGCCCCCAAAGACTGGTTGGGATTGTGACATATCCCAGTAGGCAGGCAGTGGAGGCATCCCCCCACCTCAGAGAGAGATAAAGAGATGGATGGAAAAATGGATTGAAAACAAAGAAAGCAGGGCAAGTAATACTGTTACAATCACCACATTCTTTAATGGTAGTCCCATGAGGTCATGCTGGAAGGATTTTGACCACAAAACAAACAAGATTGGTGAAAATGTATGCATTTGAGTAAAATTGATTATTCCCTAGATGCTGTGAGTAGTAAGAGGGATTTTTGCTATCTATAATCATGTTTTTCAATTTTCCAAACCTATATTCTATGAAAATACTTGTATAATATAATTTTTGGCTGGTAAAAAGTACTGCGATTATCAAGGCCTGGTGCAAATAGGAATAAAAGAGACTAGATTTAATGTTAATACTCTTGACATTTAATTACATTTTTCATGCGTAGAAACTACGATTAATGCACTGCAATTGATACAGATCAACATAAAGTGAACTGCGCTATATTTTAAAATTCTCTCTCCCATTAAATATTGCGAAATAATTCTTCAGCAGTAATTACCTAGGTATTGAAGAGCTCCATTCTTGTTCCGTGTGGTAGGTTCACGTGCTAATGCTAGGTTTCGTGATAAGTTAAACCACAAAAATGTTCATTTATTTAACTCGTTCAAATGCCCATCTTATTTAACTAATTTTTGCAGCCGATTTTATTCTGTTACGACCTTGCAGGCATGTTTATATATAATGTAGCCCTGTATCTCGGTATGACACTACATTAATTTTTAATAATTTTATTTTTTAAATTTGGTGAAAATTCAAATGTTAACCTTTTAAAAATTACCGGAGTTTTTTATTTGAATTCAAATTGTGAAATGCGTGTTGAAACTATGCTGGCATCCACGACGTCATTCCATTTTGCAAAAATTTTAAAAAGCATAGTTGGCTGTTCATGATATTTTGAAGTTGGCGCATCGTCAAGCGTCCAAGGCGTGTGTGATGCTTAGCTGTGACTTTGAAACTATATTGAACGTGAGGGTGTATGTCTGCCTACCAGCCTAATGCATTTTTCTGAAGATCGAAGGTCATCATGTCCAACCTAACATTAGTGATAGCGGACATAATGTTTTTCAATTGCTTGTTAGGGAGATCCCACTGTACGTGCGACCACTGGGAATTCTCTCCTTATCTTTTAACCGTCATAATTCCGTTCATATATAAGGTATTAGGTTGCCCTTACAAAGAATTGGCCGTGTAGAATGTGAAGATATTTTTGTCCATTTAGTTAAAAGAATATTGAGGAGCATTTTTTGCGATCATGTCACTTAAAAAATTTTTGTCACCGCTTTGAAATGGTTCATCTCTTTATTTTTCTGTCATAGTCCTTAGAATGATACTTTGGATATTTTTGGGCATTGGGTAGGTTATTTTTTAAGGTATTAAAATTTTAAAAACGATGTTTTTATAAATTTCAGTTACTGAACTTCGCATTGAAACGTTAATTCTGCACAACATTGTTTATAAATTTTCCGTTAGTTAACAAGGTGAGGTACAAACTATGATTATAGTTGTTTTTAGAGGTTTTTTGCATTAATTTTACAATTTTTATTCAAACAGTTGGGTCGTTATCCCATAATTTGTTGTGGACTTTGTAAAACGTCATAGTTATATCATTGGTTTTCAAATAAGGGCTGTAATAAAAACTGGAAGGACAGAATACCTTCAACAGGGACACTGGCTTCCAGATCAGCAGCACGTGGAGACCTGTGCTGAGAAAAATTGAAAGTACGAGACGTCACCGGGGCGGCTCGGCACTTGGGAACACATCGGACCAATCGGAGGACACCTGACCCTACGACAGGGTATAAATACATGGCGAATTCATTGCTCTGCACTTCACCCTGAAGACGATGGCAGAGTTAGCCGTCGAAACGTCGGTGCACACCACGCTGACCCGGTGGGAAACCCGAGAGAACTTCCTGAATACAATACGCCGGGAAAAACTGAGATCCTTCATTGTTGCTTCACGCTTACGTCATAGCCTTATGCCATTTCTTTTTACGGTGTAAGCTTATTGCATTTCCAATATATGCATTAGCTGTAAAATTATAAAAATATTAAATTAGAGTTACAGTTCGTCTCTTAAATACAGTGCGAGACTTTAGTTACCATGTCAATCGATATTGGACTAAAAATCGGGCCAGCTAACATTCTGCCTGAAAAAGCTTCTTCAGTTCATATCAAAATAATCCTTCTAACCTACCTTAGCCAACCACGCAAAATAATCCCTCCTACATACCCACACATGCGCCTGGAAATAATAACTCAAAACACTGGGAAGGGGAGGTAACTTTAGTTTCACCTACGGCAAACCTCTGGTTGTAGTTATTATTATCATTGCTCCTGTTTAACTGTTTCTCCTACGACTTCCAGCTTAGATAGGCAATAAATTACGACAGCACCACAACATAAAAAGTGATGTCCGATGCACCCCATCAATAATTTGTTTTTTTATTAATTCCACCTTTTAAGCGGAAGTATTGAAAAGCATTCGTGCAATAGCAGGACTGAAATGTATACTTTCATGTTGGATAATGTAAAGTGAGATGTTGCCGTCCAGAAAATGCAAATTCTCTTTATAACTACTTCAACCTGGGTTACCTGGCAATGTCTTCTACAATTATGACATTTGAAATTTCCGGATGTGACGCCACGATTGACGAATATTTCCAAATTCCCTCCAGAACTTTTTTGAATCGTTTTGATTTGAGTAGTCTCGTAGATCCCCGCCAGTGGTACCGCAGTGCCGCCATAATAACTGTTCGTTCGGCTGTCCGCTGTGGAGGAGAGGGCTATTACATTGTTTCATGTCACTTTAAGAGGTATTTGTAAACATGGCTAAAGTGGAGGACAGTATGGACACCGCTGACACAGGCGAGAATTCTGTAAGTCTGAAATATCATTCAAATAACTTCCTATTGTTCAGGTTTCCTAAGTGCTGAAACCTTTATTCATACATATTTACTTCGCTTTGAGTTACAATGAACGTCATGGCAATTGTTGTAGTTTCTTTATTAGCCCCCCAATTTTTCAGAATGCCTCTTCCGGGGATACTCTCTCATCCAGAGGTAAAATGGATGATTTTGAGACAAAATTGGTGAGTTTTCGGAGTAGACAGAACAACTACTAACCTCTCCTAACTTCATCATGATGTATCAAGTGTGCTGATATATGTTTTATTTCATCTGCAGGAGACCGATCGTAGTAAGCGTTTTGACTACCTTCTTCAACAAACAGAAATATTTTCACATTTTATGTCTGGTAATCAAAGAGACAAACCTCCGTCAAGTCCGCTTAAGCTCAGGCCAGGTAGGCCTAGAAAAAATGTGGAAAAGCCAGAACCAAGTAAATTGGAAGCGAAGGTCCTTGACGCTGCGGAGTAAGTTGAAGATAACTTATACATCGTAGAATTACATTTATCTCTAAGTTTTAGGAGAACAATTTGGCTTTTGTAAATCTCAAACGTTATTTGAGATTCAATCCCTTTCAATGGCCGTGTTCTAAATTACTGAAATCTGATTACTATTTATTAAAAAATTTTTGTCGCAATCGAAAATTATGTTCTCTGTTGTTAAATGACAAGTCGGCCTCAGAAGTCAACAGTGATAATAGTTTACTTGGATTAATGCCTCTTTAGAAAAATGATATCCGGGTCAATAAAACCAGTGTATCGAACGTATAAATCTTTAAAGTGGTATGATAAATCACGACAGTAATTTATCAAACCACTTCAATTATCATGTTGAAATTTGTGAACATTCATGCCAATTTTCCCTTAGTGGATTATCCTTTTGGAATATTTTGTGTGTGTTAAGGCAAACTTGTAACATAAGGTAGTAACAGTTTCATTTTCTCTACCTAATATTGTTTTTGAATGATACTTCACTGGTGGTGTTTACCATTTGTTTGCACAGGAATACCTCTAACCCTTTTTTGCCATTCTGTTCTGATGGAAAAATTGGCATTTATCGTTCCTTAAAATTAATGGAATAATAACTTTTCATTTGCAGTCATAGACATAGGAAGACTGAGCAAGAGGAAGACGAAGAGCTGTTGGCGGAAACAAATGCTACTACACGAATCATCACACGGTTTGAAACTTCACCTCCATACATAAAAAGTGGCGAGTTAAGAGATTACCAGGTTCGAGGACTCAACTGGATGATATCCCTTTATGAAAATGGTATCAACGGTATTCTTGCTGATGAGATGGGACTTGGAAAGACTCTTCAGACCATATCTCTTCTTGGGTAAGTGTTTGGGCTCCTATAATGATAGTTTAAGTAATTGTAAGTAACATGGTGCTATGCGATATTTTAATAAACGAGCATTTTTGTTTGAAATCAATGTAAAAACTATGTAGTAGTACCATTTCTCTTTGAATGTGAGCTTCCATGATCCAAATTGTCGAAATTAATTTGTGTAATTATTGGGCTGCTACTGTTTTCACCACTTAATTAGTTCCCCTCCTATTAATTAGAGCATGAGATACCAAACATTTTCAGTGTACATAAACCCTTTCAATTAACAAGTAAACTTGGTGCCATACATAAAAATTATGTGGAAAGATTTGGTGTTTATGAATGCCTATTAAATGTTGGTCAGTTAAAGGAATGCAATCAGGGTAATTTTCACTATTTAGATAATTATTGTCCCTAATCATATGGTCGATACAATTATGGCATGATGGATTGTATGATTTGTCCATGTTAAATAATGAAATAATGCATGATGTTCTGGGATTGTGTGGTCTGTCCTCGTTAACTAATGAAGTAACACATCACGTTATGATTTATTGACTTTGTATAATCACTTATCTTTAATACACCTGTGCCAGGCATAACTCATTCTGTCTATCTCACCCTTCCCTGAAATTGATAGTTATTCCATTTTCCCCATTATTGTATTTTCCTCACCCATCTGCCGACTTAACTGACTCTGATATGGTAACCCCTCCCAGCTTGCTTCCCTCTTCTGACCTCAACCAATCCTTGCTTTCATCCCTCCTTTTCCCCTCCGTCCATAGATATATGTATACTGTGTTTTACGTGTATTTTTACTTGATGATGTTATACCGTAACGAAACCTACGTAGTAAATAAAAAATTTTTCTACGTGGAAAAGCCAAGTAGGTGAGTGCCAATTTCAACTAGTTTATTGAATCATTTTTTTCTGTATATGGTAATGTAAAATACAAAAATGTGATCCATGCCAAAAAAATCTATTTTGTGAAATGTTTATGAAAAGGAAATTGAGTCATTATTTGGGGTCATGGTTCACGTTTACCTTTTCTTCTATTGTGGAATGAAACCACCAGGAATGCAATTTCGATTCATATAACAGAAATTAGAACCGAAATAATAAGTGTATTGTTTATGATACACTCGTAATTCATTTTTATAAGAAAGTTATCTAGAGGCATTTGTTTTTACTGACTTAAATTTTTTTAAATATGCGACAAATCATTATGATTACATAAATTTTTAGAGTGCATAGCCAATCTTATTAGGGTGATGCTTCTTAATGTACAATGCAACAGTTGCCAATGTTTTCAGCATTTATATTATAGCGCTAGATGACTCTTGCTTTGCTGTTACTCCTTCCGTTACTCCGTTCTTCCTTTGACACTTACATCCACGACTTCTTGATGTGAAACCAAATTCCACTCCACTAACTCTTGAAGAATCCACTTCTCCTTGTTCTGGAGGATAGTATAAATCATTGATGTTGACTGATGATATGTGAGTGGTAGATCCGGTATGCCGAATCCTCGTTTTTAATTTTCAATTGTTTTACTTTTCATTTCTATGAGCAGCTTTTACTTTGGGAACATTTCTAAAAGTAATCATGAAATATAATTAAACTGTGCACAAAAAGTCACAAATAATTTGCCTGAATACAAATTTGCAATCACTATGATGCTATCATGCTGAATAGAACTTGTGCTAAACATAAACAGCAGGCGCAATCACTTCAGGCATCTCTCTCTCTCCTCGCCACTCGTTATGCAAAATTTCTCTCGCTAAATTAGTTATTCTAGGGTACAATATTTATGCTCATATATATGCGCGTATTTATGCTTGGAATCAGAATGGTATGGTGGGTAACGTACAGGCTTCCCAACAAGTGGGCCCGGGTTCAAATCCTGTAGGAGGCAGATATTTTTCAGTGGCATCCCTAACCCTTTTTATTTATTTTATTTATTTATTTATTTAGTAAAAATTGTGCACATACAGCAGGATTGCCAATTTACAGTGACACATATAACAGGAACATATAAGGACACAAACATACAAACATCAACAAGACTATACTATTGAGGGAGGTGTGAGAGATGTGTCAGAGAAAGGTTTATGAATGTGTTGGCTGGGAGTGAGAGGGGGTCGATACTTTCGGGAAGGGAATTCAGTAAAGCGGGGAGACGGAAGAAAAGGGACCGTTTGGTGAGGGACAATCTGGGAACGGGTTGGTGGAATAAAGAGCGATCGCGGGTAACTCGGGGGGGAACTCTGAAATTGATAAGGGAAATTAGTTCAGGACAGTCATTAATGGAGTTAAGGGTGTTATGCATGAGTTTTAAATCGGATTTTAGACGTAGAGTGGAGAGATTACAAATCGAGAGCGAGGAAAGAAGTGATTCAGTGGGCGAGTCCCGAAGATGGGGGACTCTGTACTTGACAATTTTACTGAAAAAATTAGTTATCGTGTTAAGGGTATTAAGGTTAGATAGGGCAGACATTGACCATATAGGGGAGCAGTAGGTAATTAATGGTAAGATAATGGTTGAGAAATATGCGGTTAGAGATTGTACATCTTTTATTTCTGTGTAGCGGTAAAGTAGACCTAGAAGAGACATGGCTTTGCATTTAACTGCTTTGATATGACCTGAGAAATTTAGTTTGCGATCAGTTAATACACCAAGATCCTTGACAGAAGCAACACGATTCAGAGGAACTGAATTAATTGTATAGTTAAAGGTAAGAGGAGATTTTTTTAGGGATAGAACTAGAGTATTGCATTTATTTGAGTTTAAATTTAGCATCCATGTGCTGCACCATTCTGAAATTTTATTTAAAGCCTCCTGAAGGTGGTAGCAATCCGTGGGGGAATTAATTTCCTTAAAAATTTTGCAGTCGTCGGCATATAGTAACGTGTGGGCTAGGGAGGTCGGGACTAGGGAAGCTAAGTCATCAATGTACAGATTAAAAAGATATGGTCCGAGAATACTACCTTGAGGAACTCCAGATGTCACAGAGGACCAAGGAGATGAGGCGCCAGATAGTATTACTCGCTGATTTTGAGGAGCTTTGTGGAGAGCAATTGTAGTGAGAATGACGTCTGTCGGATGGGACGTTTAATTGCGGACCTCTTGGTGCCTTTTGACAAGAGTAGGCTAATGCCAATGCTGGGATCCTCTCGAGCCTAATGGTGCAAATGATCTTAGCTGTCGGTAGCCTCTCCTAAATTTACTACTCATAATTATTCGCTATCCAAGGTGCACGTTAAGCGAGGCCCTGCTGTACTTGGTACAGGAAAACTTGGCTCCCCCAATCTAATGTTAAAGAGTACAATCCAGACATCTGTCACAAGGGGCAAAAGAATGGACACCTATGTATACCGGTGCCTATGCAAAGATGTTCATTTTTTTAGTTCGTGAAAATAACCAAAGTGAACAGTAGTATTATAATTAGTTTTTTTTATTGAATAAGGGTAAAATGGTTTTTTTTCCTCCTTAACAGCTACAGCCTTAGATTTTCTTGCACTGCATAAGCCTTGTGTATGAATTTAAATATGTTTTGTTTATTGCAAACTAATTTCTCTTTAGACCAGAATAGCTGGCTAGGTGAATTCAAGCTACTGCATAAGTTCTATAGTATTAACAAATATTTGTGCATATTATAGAAAGTCATTATAAAATGAAGTTTTATGTGATATAGTAGAGGGTATGGTAGTCCGGTAGTTAGGGCACTAGAAGTCTCTATTATACAGGTTAAACCCAGTTTTTTCCACTGTTGCTATATGTATTTCAAAAGTGAACATAGTAAATGAATAGTTTTTGATAATAATTTCGTGGTTGTTGATCATGGAGAATATTTTAGACATTTCTATGAACGTCTGGGAAATTTTCAATGGAGTAATGATGTTCAATGTTTGTATGCATCCAGAAGTAAGAAAATTACATTATAATGCTTAGTGGTGTTGGTTAGACTTTGTGTAATAATTGATTACTTAAAATTCATCAATTGTTCAAAATGGAAGTGTTGCATATTTACTCTCCATAAAAGAAGTACCTTTTGTATATTTTTATCCTTAAAGTATCTCCTGTTTATCTTCTAAGTCTGTGGCTTGCAAATGTATTTGTTCAATTTTAATTTCTATAAAAAAGTGGCCTAATAATTTTAGTTAGACCTGAGGTATGATAAACTTGGGTTTTGTAGACTCTTGCTCCATAGTTAGCCATAATTTACATTTACGACTTCAAAGACATCAAAGATATTTATAGTTGAAAGGTTAACTTCTGTCCTTAACAACTAAGAGGCTGATGATTCGATATTGCTTAATTTTTTGTCCTTTTATCAAATTATATGTTCAGAAAACATAAAATGCAAATTGCAAAAATATTGCTCGATAGATAACCTTTGGCCTTTTAATGAATAATAATTTTATAATACCCTAACCAAGAATGCTTTATGAAATTATGATTATGCAGTTTATGAAAATCTTGAATATCATTTTCTCTCTATTTAAATTTTAGGTACATGAAGCATTATCGTAATATTCAGGGGCCTCACATTGTCATTGTACCCAAGTCAACTCTTGCCAATTGGATGAATGAGTTTAAAAAGTGGTGCCCATCCTTGCGTGCTGTATGTCTCATTGGAGACCAAGAAACAAGAGTAAGTATGGCATAAAGTCAGTAATCTTCTTTTACTGCTCATAAAATTTTTGGAAATGATCATTTGTTAGGCAACCTCTGTCTACCAAAATATTCTTTTTAAAAATTAATCCTTTGTCTTAGAACATGGGTTTAATATTAAAGAATCATTTATGAAAATGTCCGTGTTTAATGAGTTAGTAATTTTCCATAGACTTTTTCAATGATGTGGATAAGTCAAACTCATTAAATATGGACTTCAAACAAATCCATTAAGTAAAGCCTGAAAGTATAAAGTATATGAATGAGAATATTAAATAATTGTTTACATACTGTGTTTACCTCGATTCAATTTAAAATAAGCTTTAAGGGCGTAGACATATAAATTTAATAATTGCATTATTGGTTAGTATTCAATGCCCTTTATTTTCTGAAAACATTAATAAAACTAGTCCCCATGCAATTTGCTGGATTTAAACTTTTTCTAATTCATATTCATAAATTGCTTAGTTATATTATTCTTGGTAACTATTGAAGTATCTCTATCATGTGCACCCTTAGTACCCTGACGTTTGTGCTGAATTTAAGAAAATAAATCTTGCCTTTTTCATGCTAATTTCATTATTCTCAATTGTAATGGGCTTATGTATCATTTTCTTTGTCATACATCAGAGTATCCTGACACCAGTCATGAATGTCAGTATACCATGTGTGTTACTCGAATAGCTATGTATTTATGCATTTGCATGTAAATTTTTGACTCATTCCTCACATCTTTGCATCCTCCATTCTTACTCTCATTCTATTGACATCAAATAATTGGGGTATCAAAAAAGATATTTACACAATTTATATTTATACAGTAAAAGTTACAAGCAACTCCTGTTAACCTGGAGGGACTCGGAAGAACCTTGGAACACTCAGGAGTCTAGAAATAACACCTTGGAATTCAGGAATTAACATTTTTCACTAATGAATAAATTGAGGACCTGGACATTAAATGCATTGATTGGGTGCATGACTTTATTTTTTCATTTGAATTTACAATGAGTGGCTAAACTACATTTTGTGTGAAGTGGTAATGTCTTTCAATTTGCTATGCTTTAGAGAAGCCTAAACATTAGGGATCATGAAATTGTGAATTATATATGTGTAATTTGAATGGGAATCCATGCATTATTTGGGCCAAGTTCTACACAGTGAAAAAGAAGCTATTGCTAAAGTAAAGGGCACCTTTTTTTTTACAAATATTACTATGCTTCTGTCATTTCGCACCGAGCAAATATGTAGGTGATTTTTGGGATAAGTAATATTCTGTCTACATGTAGCATGCTGTTTTGACGGATTAATTTATCTACTAAGTGTAGCTACGAATTAATCCTTGACATACTTTCTTATTACATATTTGTGCATTTATTAACTTTTTTAAGAATAATATTTGTTGACAATATAATTTGCCACTTAAAATACAGTTCAAGTAGTATTCAGGTGGTTATCAACCAACTTCTTCTCACTTTTTAATTCCTTATTTATTTGCAGAATAACTTCATCCGGGAGACCCTAATGCCTGGGGAGTGGGATGTATGTGTTACATCATATGAAATGGTTATCAAAGAGAAAGGTGTCTTCAAGAAGTTTAACTGGCGGTACATGGTTATAGATGAGGCTCACAGGATAAAGAATGAAAAATCCAAACTGTCAGAGATAGTGAGGGAATTCAAGACGACAAATCGCCTCCTCCTCACAGGAACGCCATTGCAGAATAATCTGCACGAGCTGTGGTCCCTCCTTAACTTTCTGCTGCCGGATGTTTTTAATTCTTCTGATGTAAGTTACCATTATCACTATATCTTGGGTGGGTTATAAGATTAGTGCGGCCTGAATTGCTAATGTTGTAATATGGAACTTGAAATTAAACCACGTAGCTGTTCCATGTAGAAAAATTTATTTACTACCTAGGTTTCGTTATGGTATAACATAACGAAAACTAGGTAGTAAATAAAACTTTTTTCAATGAAGAAAAGCCAAGGGTTTTAATTTCAAGTTCAATAACGTAACGAAACCTAGTTAGTAAATTTCAAGTATAACAAAACGAAACCTAGGTAGTAAATAAAAATTTTTAAACTGTTTTTTAATGCTGTAATAATTTAATAAAGTTGCTATTTTTTCAAAATGCCTTGTCGAGCCTGAATTCATCATGATTTAATCATGTTAATGTTTTGGAGGGTTCTTTGGATAGCATGTTTGTAAAAATCTCATGCGTAATGGAGGATGTCATTTCCTGCTTTTAGCATTCTTAGGAGGCACCCTAGCTTCATTGAGTGAGCCAACGATTGTGACCAACATCTTCAGTGACTCAAAAATTTGCTGGTCTCTTTCATAGCCTTGTTTTGTATTTAGGTTTCAAAGTATGAATTTGTATGCATTGAATGAGTTCCATGAAGTATAGTATAGAGTTAATGGGGCAGAATACAACATTATTTTCAATTGGTGATCATTTTTCACATTCTGCTGTTTTTAGCTCAAATGCTACTTCCTAATGAATAAAGAGTCGTCAGTGATTTTAATGATAGTAATCATTGATGAAATGTAGTGATTACTTCAACATAGAATAGTCAAATGCTGAATGAAAAAGAGACCCTTCCTGAAAAATCTATCCTGAAATGGATTGACTATATCAAATGATGCTCTGATCTATACTTATCTAATCGATTATGTATAATAAAATGTGTAATCCAAAACAAAAGAACATAGTGATATTTATTTTGATGTATGCATAAATTATTTTTTTGTGTGTGTATGCTTTTGGAAATTCAATCATTCTCAATTTGCAAAATAGCGCCTACAGTCCTAATGGATTCACAAGGCTTTTAATCAACACAGGAGTGAAACTTCTTTTGGTCTATGTGCTAGCATTGCAGATTAGAGCCTGTGTGCATTTTTATACCAGCTATGAAAATATATTCCTTTTTTCGTTTCAGGATTTTGACTCCTGGTTTAACACCAATAGTTTCTTAGGAGATGCCTCATTGGTAGAAAGATTACATGCTGTAAGTATTGTTTCTATTCTGTTTGGCTGGAATGTTTTGATTTATTCATTTAAGGTAGGATTAGGTGATTTGATTGTGATTTAGTCTTATGTATTTGTTTGTGAGTAAGGTTTCAACCAATGATAATCTTTTAGGTCCTGAGGCCATTCTTGCTTAGACGTTTGAAATCAGATGTTGAGAAGAAGCTACCTCCAAAAAAGGAAGTAAAAGTATATGTTGGCCTGAGTAAAATGCAAAGAGAATGGTGAGTTTAATTTTGCTAGCAGAAATCACTGGCTGAATAATATTTGATGCACTTTGGATATCCCAGGTGATCGAGCATAATTATCTTTTCTAACACAGTCTTCTTATTTCTTGTGGCTGTCCGTGATGTTTAGGTACACGAAAGTGCTAATGAAGGACATTGATGTTGTCAATGGGGCTGGAAAAATTGAGAAAATGCGCTTGCAAAACATTCTCATGCAACTTCGAAAGTGTTGTAATCACCCATATCTTTTTGATGGTGCCGAGCCAGGCCCACCTTACACTACTGATGAGCATTTGGTAAGAAATGTTGAATTGATTATGGGTAAATATATGATTTTAGCTACCTCAGTTCCGTAGTCATCATTCTTAGGGAATAATATGGGAGTACATGCATTGGCAATGTATATGAATCTCAATTTTATATGTTGACTAAGAGAGAAGATTCGAATTTATTTTTTGAGGTTTTTTATTGATTCAAATTTGGAGATTATGTTAATAATATGGCATAACAAAAGAAATCTTTATATTATTATCAGTGTTATAAGACCTCATATTGGAATCTCATTTATGTTATACAAGATTCGTACCAAAAAATACTATCAATGCTTGTTAAACCAAATTTCTAAACAGGCAACTGGTCTTGCCATGCGCAAATTACTGTAGTTAATCCAGTTCTAACTTTTTTTGATGTACCTAATAATGATTTAACATTAGGGCCAAGTGTTAATTTTTTCATCAGTATACATTTATGCTAGGGATTTTCAAGTATGGTGGAAGGAAGAGAATTGCCCAGTTTTTCCTGGTATTTAGACGAAAACTTCATTGCAGGCAAAAATGTGAAGTATTAATTATTTTAATTCGGTAAAATGTTGATTATTGATAAAATTTGAAGGGCGATCTAGCTATGTAATTGAAAATTATGCATAAGTTATATGTATTGAATGTTTAGGTGATTTGGATGAATAGGGCAAGCTTTGGGTAATGGGATATAAGAGTCGACTCTTCCCTGTGACCTATTTTCAATTTCTTGGTTCTATTGGTGCAGTCAGCATTGCACTATGCCTTCCAAAATTTCTTGTACGACCAGAACCTAGCAAAAATTATGCATATCTATTTTATTTTTTCAGGTTTATAACTGTGGTAAGATGGTTATTTTGGACAAATTGCTACCCAAGCTGAAACTCCAAGAGTCACGTGTTCTCATCTTCAGTCAGATGACAAGAATGATGGATATTCTGGAGGATTATTGTTTGTGGAGAGCATATTCAGTAAGTTAACTAGTAAAACAGGGTGTTGCTGCAATCTGAATGAAATGGGTGTGGAAAACAAATGAGCCACAGATAGCATGTGTGCCTCAAATTTAGAAGTGGCTTATATAGTGGAAAGTATATTCATTTAGCCGTAAAATTCAGATGTTATTTTATTATTTTCATTGTAACGTAGATGCTGATTCACTTGTAATATCAAGAAAATACTTAAGGTGCTAGGGCTTGATATCACCAGTTAAATATTAAGGAAATAAAATGTACCTTGAAAATTATTCAGTTAACCAAGATTCTCAATGTGTGGCGATACAACAATCATATCTCAATGGTGGTTGATGCGTGTAGTTGATTGCTATAAACTGCTTTACAATTTTTGTATTTAATATTTTATGTGAAAAGCTATTCATTCAATTTGTCCTTAGTAAAAAATTAAGATTTTTTTTAACTGAAGCTTCTGTTAGCTCCATACTCTTTTTTTTTGTATTTATCCCACATTTAAAAGCCATTAAAAAAATAGAATTTTCAAATGTCATAAAAGCAGGCGTCTTGCATTGGTAGGCGGTGCTCAGTATGCTGCTAATCTCCTCCATCATCATCTTGTAATGCTTCAACTGAGCCATGATAATGTACTTTCAGCATGGATTTGAGGCATGGGAAGAGGAAGGAGTATGGTGAGGCATTGTCTAAAAAATTTGGATCTTCACTTCCATGGTCTAGAAGCTCTTGGCAGATCTGAATGTGAGTTTCTTTTGTTCGTCCAAGAGCAGTTGTGGCACCAACTTCGCTCACACATGTCTCACGCCACAAGTTGATGCACATCACTTTTGGGGATGCCAAGCTCATCAGAAACCATGTGAACACTTAAGCGGAGATTGTTGCCCAACAAAGCGTACATTCTTGCAAGATTTTTGTCTCTTTTTGAGGTGAAAGGCATCTTGAATGTTGGGTGACTTCAGCATCTTTCAGCTCTCCCCAAACAACTTGTGCCACTCAAAAACACCCTATCTATCCATGGCACTATCACCATTGGCTGATTTGAGCATGTCATGACCTCTTCCGGTTTTGCCCAGTTTCACGCAAAGTTAATGTTGTAGGTCGGTTCTAATAACTGTTTCATGATGGAGCGTGGTGGGGCCACTTTATAAGAGGGTTCACCAACGAACGGTCTGCACTCTGCAAAGATAGAGCCAGCTGCCACCAACCTCCAGCCTTTCCTGAGACTCCTACCCCTTGCACCCAGCCAGAGAAACCGGCGCTTGTCCATTTGACTATCCATTATAAAAGTCCTGCTACTTTTGGGACGGATCTTGTATAGTTATTTGAAAAATAGAAGTTATAAATTTCTTAAAGACTGAAAGATAATTGTATTAAATAAATGAAAAACTCCAATAGCCGTAAACAGTTTAAGATAATTGTAGTTAATGTACTCTTAAGTCTTTTTAATATATCGTTAATGACTGTTCTTGAAATTGAAATTAAACCACTTGGCTTTTCCACATAGAAAAAAATTTTATTTACTACCTAGGTTTCGTTATGGTGTAGCATCATCATGTCTGATGATGTTATACCATAACGAAACCTAGGTAATAAATATAAATTTTTTTCTATGTGGAAAAGCCAAGTAGTTTAATTTCAATTTCATTATCAAGATTTTCCACCAAGTGTCGCCAGAAACTGTTATGGTTTAATTACTGGTCTGTTGAGTTTTGACCATTTTCAAAATAAATTACAAAAATGTGGATAGAAAGTATTTAATCATGAACATTTTGCTGTAATGATATCTTGCTATTAATTTGAATATTTTTTCAAAGATGTGAATTTCATATATGAGTTTTTTTGCTAATTGCAGTACTGTCGACTAGATGGACAGACACCCCATGAAGATAGGCAGCGCCAGATAAATGAATACAATGCCCCAGGCTCTGATAAGTTTGTTTTCATGCTGTCTACTCGTGCCGGAGGTTTGGGTATTAACTTGGCAACTGCTGATGTTGTCATTTTATTTGATTCTGATTGGAATCCCCAAATGGATCTCCAGGCTATGGTGAGTGAATTTATTTTTGTATTCATGTTAAGTTTCAGGGAATATGGTAGACCAGTGGGCAGAGCATTGGACTGATTGGAATGCATGAGTTCGATTCCCAAGCACAAGCATTCTGAGCTTCACTCAAGCTGTGTGTAATTTTTTGTGTACAAGTTCTTTCTGGGAAACCATTGAGTGGCACAGGGAAAGGAACTGGCCCCCATCCCTCATGTTTGAATTTCACACCCTGTTGCGTTTAGTACTGGGTGATCTCTCATATAAAACTAACCTTTGGGTTGATCCTTGTTGGCTATGTTTAAGAAAGTTGAACTTAAGTATGTTTCCATGGTGAACTTGTCTGTGGATTATCAACTGAGACCACTTACCCCAGGAGCTAATGATATCATTCATGTGCCAGGGCTGCTTAAAACTTTTTGTGCTTTAAGAAGTGTAGATGTTAATTGTCCATAAATATCTTACAGTGGAAGTTATAGACCAGTAGATCATGCTGAGAAAATATCTTTATCTTAATAATAAGGTACAGGCTGCCCTGTAATTTGAGTATGTAGGGTATAGAAGGGCTTAATTTATGCAATATGTTGGTTTAGGGAAATAAAGAAACATGGGCATTCAATGTATCCTCTTCAGGTATGAAAAAACTATTTTTTAAGTAAAATATTAAAGGACAAAGTGTATTTACACCGTTGTATAATTTTGAGATCTTTTTTGTGTCATGCTTCCTTGTCTAAGCTGTATAAACTATTCACATTTTTATTTTTGAATTTTTTACCTATCACTTTTGAGGTGTAATAACTGATATTTGTTCAACTTTTATGTGGAGTGGAATTTATAGTGTTATTCAGGTTAGGGATATTTCATTGTTGAGAAAGAATTTTTATGGATGATTTTTATGGTATTCTTTTAGAGGGTGCAGCGCTTATCTTCGTACAAATTTCAATTGGAATTTCCTGCCATATAATAGTTCCACAGGAGGTGTTGATTGGCGTTCTTGAAAGCTATAGACATCTAGTAAACAGTCATAACTTCAAAATGGCCAAGATGTTACGTATAAGTGGGGAGTATAATAAAAGAGTCGCTATTATCGAAAGTGTTTACGCTGGGCATTTGCCCAGTGAAAAAGTTCGATTCTTCAGGTATCCCAGATCAACTGTTTACAATATTGTCGCTAAGTATAATGCTTCGTCGAAGTCTGGGGAAGGTTTCGCTAACCCGGCGAGGGATAAGGGCAAAATTCCTCTGCTGATTTCAGAGGAATTTTGCAAATATTTGCAAAATGTGAAGAATGTCTTGAATGTGTGGATGGTAACTGTGGGCCTCAGGGAGACGATATGTCTTTCAACAGGATGGTGCACCAACTTATATGAGTCATTTTTTCCAAAACTGGCTCTCAGATGACATTGACATGTTCTGGTGGAAGAAGTTCTGGCCCCCTGAATAGCCCAGACTTAAACCCCCTCAACAATTATGTTTGCAACGTATTAGAAAAAGTTGCCAATAAGACGTGGCACCGTAATGTCACTTCTCTATGCACTGCTATCCTAGCAGCATTTGTGAATATGGACAGCGCTGTTTTAAAGTGTGCATGCGAAGAGTCATGGTCCTACAATGGTCCCAGGTATCATTCTAATTCATAATATATGGCCTTGGAGGTTGCCAGAAGTAAGGAGGAGGTGACCAAAGAAGATAAAAAGAATCGTTACCTTCACTGCCGGTTCGGACCAATTAAAGCTTTGCTAGTCAGATAACAGACCCATACTTGAGCATTAAGTCTCTTGGCAAATACTAGAAGCTTTCTTCGTACAAATATGTAAATATGAAGGTGTGGGGTGGGCAAACCACAGTTATTTCTGCCCTAAATATTTTGTTTTTTTTTAAATGATCGTCTTGAATTGTATTCCAAAATTAATGCACAGATACGTGTGTTGTGAATTAAATGAGTGTGCATTGAGTATACATTTTAGCACCTTAGTTTCTATATCTCACAATCTACCGTATTTCTCCATGTCTTCTTTCATGATCTTCTTACCTGTCAAGGAGCTGGTGTATCACAGAAATTTTCCTTAAAAAGGCAGTAGTGTTAAAAGCACTAGTAGCCTGGTATATTTATATGACTTCCCTATCAATATCTTTCCGGAAAACATCAGATAATGCACACAAGATGCTATTGGCATATTCTTGTCGTTAAAAAACTTATTTAAGTAGTGAAGGAAATAATGCAGGTTAAAAGATAACCTGGCTTGTTAATAATCAAGCATAGTAAAATACCAGTATTTTGATCGAAGTTCTGGTTATGCAAGCGTTATATAATAAATTTGAAACTCCAATAGCCGTAAACAGTTTACCTTTCTAAACAAAGTGAAAATGAAATTAATTGGCTAGCGCCACAAGTCAAAAAGGGGTAAAGGTAAAAAAGAATAATGAGGTAGGTAAAAGGGGTAAAAGGTAAAAAAGGAGAGGATAAGAAAGGTGAATACGCGTATTCACCTTTCTTATCCTCTCCTTTTTTACCTTTTTTTTTACCTTTTACCCCTTTTACCTAACTCATTATTCTTTTTTACCTTTACCCCTTTTTGACTTGTGGCGCTAGCCAATTAATTTCATTTTCACTTTGTTTAGAAAGGTAAACTGTTTACGGCTATTGGAGTTTCAAATTTATTATATATTACTAGCCGTAAGAGCTCATTTCTATCAATATATGCAAGCGTTCATAAAATGTCAGTGGTTCCATTTAGAGAGAAGGAACAAAAAAGTTTTTTTTCAACTCATCTGTTAATGTAAGCCATTTTTATTCATACAATGGTTGCAGAAAGATGTTGGCTGACCTCCAAATGGTTGTCCCAAGTTGTAATTAATTGTTGTAAATGTTACTATTTATTTTTTTCTCACGGATGTCGTATTTTACTTCTAACTGCTAGTGATGAGAAGTGTAACCACGTTTTTCTTTTTTGTGATTAGGATCGTGCTCACCGTATCGGACAGCTGAAGCAAGTCCGAGTTTTCCGATTCATTACGGAGAACACTGTCGAGGAAAAGATCGTTGAGAGAGCTGAGGTGAAGTTGAGGCTAGACAAGCTAGTCATTCAGCAGGGTAAGGGCCATTCATTGAACTACTTAATTTACTTTATCTAATATCAGTTTTATTAAGAGAGTGATTTGACCTCAAAATTTTTAGGACGTCTTGTTGATAGCAAGTCCAATCAGCTGAACAAGGATGAAATGTTAAGCATGATTAGGCATGGTGCTAATCATGTGTTTGCCTCCAAGGAATCAGCAATCACAGATGAAGACATAGACACAATATTGGAGAAGGGTGAAGCCAAGGTATTTATTATATCCAGCTATTTATTCAGATTACGCATATTCTATGATCTCAATAGTAAATGTGTTAACAAGTGAAAATGAATGTATCTAGTAGTTATGATTGCTTATTGTGCTTTCTCTCAAATATTAATTGATGTATTTGATAAAGTGTACCATGGAAAATCATTTCTCGGGAAGAATTCAAGCCTGATTAACTTTAGAGGTTTACTTCTTGTGAAATCCTTCTAAAACTTGTTACTAATTAATGATTTCTTTTAAATTTCATTTTCTCTTCTTTTTCAGACAGATGAAATGAGGAAGAAGCTGGGAGCTTTAGGAGAATCTACTTTAAGGAACTTTACTGTGGATGCACCTACTGAATCAGTGTACCAGTTTGAAGGGGAGGATTATAGGTAAAGCCATTAAACTTGGGACTTCATTCTAAGTTCTTGCTTTTTTGGAGATTTGGATATGGAGATTTTATGTTAATTGAAATGCTAAAGTGAATTCATAGGTTTTCCAAAACTTAAATTAAGCATTTTTGCTGTGAAAGACTAATGGTGTTGAGTTCGTACTCGTGTCATATCTTGTTCACAGAGAAAAGCAGAAGATACTGGGCATTGGCAGCTGGATTGAGCCTCCAAAGCGTGAAAGGAAGGCCAACTATGCAGTAGATGCATACTTTAGAGAAGCTTTGAGGGTTTCAGAGCCCAAGGCTCCTAAGGTATTTGCCTAATCCTATTTTTTAGCTTTTATGTTTCTTATGTTCTATTATATGATAGATCGTTCATAATACAATTATATTAATCGAATTCATTAACTGTACTGTTTAAAGTTTCTTATTGGGTACTCTTTGAGCCATGAGCCATTTTGGTTGGATTATTTTTCAGACATTTCATGTTTTTCAGTTTTTAAAATATAGTCAAATGGTTTTGGGAAACATCTTTATTTATTTAACAAAAAATTTGCATAATAGTAAGATGTGATGGTCCTGGATTATGGAAACTAATTTTTGTCGACTCCATTTGGAATATTAGTGGTAACTGCCCTAATCCCTAAAAATTGCTATTGTTAAATATTTTACATTTTTAGTCCACTCCTCTTTCTTCATACCAATGCTATTAGTAACTTGGCTCAAAGAATATTATTCCCGAGTAATTCAAAGTATAAGTTGGTGCTTTTTTAACAGTAAGTATCATTGTGCAAAATGGCCTGGATATCATATTGTTATCATCCCATTTGCACATAATATATTGCTGTCAAAATTGGCTGAAATCATTATTGATACTGGTTAAAATGTTAGTGTATAATATTGAGTCTCTCTTTGATATTTTGATCCGGTGAAATTGAAATTGTAATATCAGATTTCTTACTTATATTTCCAAATTTAACATAAAATACTGCTGACTTCTGGAACACATTAATTTTTTAATTTATGTTTTAATATATATAAATCATTTCAAATCCTCCTTTACATAGTTTTGTACTTGTACCTAATCAGTTGATCATAGCATTAAGTAACTTTATGGTACCCTCATTGAGCTCTGCTTCACAGTTGTGGAATATATATTGTACTTCTTTTATGGCCTATTATTAGATTTTATTTGGGGCTCATATCAAGAACAAAATATGCAATTTATGTTGCGTCTGCTTCCCATTACTTAGTCCTTTTGTATTTATTAGATATGGAAATGAGGTTGTTAACAGTGTATTTATTTGGAAAGTAAAGAATTTTTGGTTTGGAAAACCCTGAAGTGTTCAATCATTTGGAATTCTGTCAATTTGGCAATAATGGTTGAGGAGCATCTTAATGTGAAGTCTAAAGTAAAGAGTAAATTTGGTCACCTTTCAAATCCTGCCAGTTGATTTTCCGATTATGCTAGAATTTTAACTTTTCATACAGATAACATAATCACCGAACATACCTTCTCTGCTCCTGGTGAAAACTTGAATTTCTTTTCCTAAATTTCTCCAGGCACCTAGACCCCCAAAACAACCCATTGTCCAAGACTTCCAGTTCTTCCCACCTCGTCTCTTTGAATTGCTAGATCAAGAAATCTACTACTATAGAAAAACTGTCGGGTACAAGGTAAGTAAAATGATTACAAATCTGTACTTACAAATGATTTCTTGTGAATGAGCATATCAGCTTAATTAGAAATCAGAGGTTATATTGAAATTCTCCTCACGCACTGTAAGCTATGAATGATTTTTTAAGGTACCAAAAAATCCAGAATTAGGGAGTGATGCATCTCGTATTCAGAAAGAAGAGCAGCGTAAGATTGATGATGCTCAGCAACTGTCTGAAGAAGAGCATACTGAAAAGGAAAAACTATTAACTCAGGTATGGTTTTAAATTTCATGGAATTAAATGATGTTGTTTTTTTCCTATTAAATACAATGTTTAGTTTACAACTGTGGTGCCAATCAGACTTATCTTTATTTAATGTGTACCTGTCTAACCTGAAGGCCATAATGTAAAATTTATAATGAGGCCGAGTGAAAGATGATGTTAAATATTGAAATGGATTATATGTTGTTAATGGAACCTCTGTACTTTTCTATTTGCTGATAGATACCTGAATTATTAACTAGTACATTGCAATTATTATAGCCGAGTGCAATGGTAATCCCAGGTATAAGGTTTCCAACTTTTGTAAGAACAGAAATAAATATTTATTATCAATAATTGGTACATCATTGTAAAGCTTGGGCATTCCTCCATATGACTTCACAATGCTATCTTAGTCGATGCGTTTTTGTAGGTTCTGAGGCAGTATATGTACGCACATGTCACTTCATTTTGCTGCCATGTCATTGCACAAGTCTTGGACCTCATCTTTGACCTCATCATCATTGCTTCTAATGGATGATGAGACCTTGGTGTTCCACTTCCCACTTGAGATTAAGCAGCAACCACATTAGTGGCAGCATTCCCAAATCCTTGAAAAATGAAGAAAATGCAGTCTGCCAGAAAAATCGTGGAAATTTTGTTTTGGGATAGAAGCCAGGTGTAGTTGTTCAACTTGGGTCTTGAACACACATTAAATGCTGAGATTTATTGAGAGACTCTCAAACAGCTAATGCGGGTGGTTCAAAACCAGAGAAGAGAATTTTTGAGCAAGGGCCCCTTCCACGATGATGGTTGCCCCCACATCACCTATCAAACTATCACTCCTGAAACATTTTGGATGGGACATCATCACCCACAATTATGAGGTCCAACACTTGCTATTCAGCATAGTGGTGAGCTGGTATATGTGCAAAGAAAAACTGCCTTAGCACCTAGGAAAGCACGTCAATCGAAATGGTAGAGAAATAGTGTTGAAAGATAAAGAAATGTTCATGCTTTAGAATGATGTATCACTAATTGAAAATAAAATTTGTTTTTGTTTCCAAAAATATTGGAGACTTTACTTTAGGGGTCAACCTTGTACATTTAACTTTGATTATATTTGCGATATTATTTGAAGTTCAGTTACTTAAGAATTGATTAACTTATGTTCTTTCAGGGGTTTACCAATTGGACCAAACGAGACTTCAATCAGTTCATAAAAGCTAATGAGAAATATGGCCGAGATGATATTGAGAACATAGCAAAAGAAGTGGAAGGTAAGGATGCTGGTTTTCAATTTCATTGAATTTGCCGGAATAGTTGACATAAAATTGTATTCACATTCTAACACATTTTTGAATTGATAACCACACAGATAGCATTGTAAGTTCTGCGTTTGGAGAAAATGGTAATTAGGAATATAATGCCTCTTATAAGGTCTGTTCAAAAGGTTCCTGAACTATTTGAATATCGTGCATCCAGTGGGTTATTTTTTTAATATGCTTAGAACTGCTCTGTCCCAAGAAACTTCCCGAATATCCATTTTCAAGCACTTTGTTGTTATCATGTTTTGTTGTCTAGTTATGGCCATTTATGTGAAGGGTTATTTGTGGAGAGAGGCAAAAATTAGATCTTTGGAAATGAGCACTTTGAAAGATCAGCATTGTTCTGTGAAATTCTGCAAATCCTTCACAGAAACTTTTGAAGTTATTACCAATGCTTGTGGTGAGGGTGGTAGGAAATGTAGCATGTATTATGAATGGCTTATCCAGTTCAAAAAGAGGTGGCAATCAATGTAGGCAAAGAGTGTTCTGTAAGACCATCAACATCAACTGATGATCCCCATATCAAGAAAGTGAATTATCTGGTTTGTGGTAATTGACATTTAAGTATTGGGGAACTAGCAGAAGATAGTGAAATATTGATTAGTTTGTGCTATGAAATCCTGACTAAAAAATTAAGGATGCCATGGGTCGCCACCAAAAATTGTGCCTTCCTGATGACAGTAGACAAGAAACGATATGGATTTCAAATCTGTCAGAAACTGTTTGTTGGAGCTGAAGAGGATGAAACCTTGTCCAGGATCATAACAGGTGTGAGTCATGACATCAAAATAAAAGCACAATTTGCACAATGGTAAAATTGGTGAAAGGTCCAACCCATCACATAAAAGTTTGATCTAATGTCAAGGCGATGTTGACAGTTTTTTTTTATGCTAAAGGGGTTGTGCATCACAATTATCTACCTAAAGGTCAGACGGTCAACGCGGACTACTAATGGTAGGTTATGAAACATCTGAGAGAGAAAATCAGGTGGAAACGAATGAAGTGGCTATCACCACAACAATGTGTTGGCTAATTAGTCTCTCAGAACTCCCGAGTTTTTAGCCAAAAATAAGACCGCTGTGCTTCTGCACCCACATTTTTGACCAGACTTGACTCCATGTGACTTTTTCCTGTTCCCTGAACTAAAAACCCCAATCATAGGCAAAAGATTTGCCATCATTTCGGGGATAGAGAAAAATTTGACAGAGAAGCTGAGGAAAATCCAGAAGAAGCATTTCTGGACTGATTCAATGGGTGAATACACCATTGGGATAAGTGTATACGTTGGGGAGGTTAATACTTAGAAGGAGACCCCTACCAATAAAATATTTGTAAAGTATTTTTTTGTAATTGATAAAGTTCCGGTTAATTTTTGAACAGATCTCATAGGCATATGCGACAAGTAAAAGCTGTTTGGTCAAATAAAATATGTTCATTTGTTGATGTTTTTTTTACAAACCTACTTCAATTTTATGTCAATTCACCTCTAAGGATGTTTTGCAATGCTGCACCAGCTTCTTTGATCCCTCGGCATAGAAGTTTGCCACCTTGGAATTGAACCAGTTGACAACAGTGGTCTTAAGTTCTTCGTCATCTTCAAACTGTTTACCATCAAGCCACTGTTCAGGCCTTTTTTTGTAACCTTGGCATGATTCATTTAACTTTCCTTCACTCACTACTGTAGGTCCATAAAGTAGGCTTAACTCCCAATCAATATGGGCAGCTAATGATCCTTTTGAGCATAAAAATCAAATCATAGCATGGACCTACCTACTATGAACCTACTTTCCAACACAAAAAAACAAAATTCCAAAAAGTGTAAAAAGGAGAGTGTATAAGTTAAGATGCAACCTCACAGGATGTGCGTTACTTCCAAAAAATCATTATATTTTTAATTTTATTTTTTCTCTAAAGCTGATTTCTTTTTCCAGGTAAGAGTCCTGATGAAGTTGTGGAATACAGCTCTGTGTTCTGGGAACGCTGCCATGAACTTCAAGACATTGACAGAATAATGGCACAGATTGAAAGAGGAGAGGCTAAAATACAGAGGAGAGCAAGTATCAAAAAGGCTCTTGATGCCAAGGTTTGTATATTAAATTGTTATTAACCCTTTTGAAACTTTCTTTTTCAACTTTGTATTAGAGTTCTTATGTAATGTGACTTTTTGGTTCTTTGCATAAAAGTCGGTTCTGAGAAGTAGAGAGCATGGATCTGCTTATAATATTGATTATTGGGTGTCCTGTAATTTATTTGTGAAAAAATACAAAGTGTATTCATTCATTGGGCTTGTAGTTCATTTGGTAGTCTACCACTTAGGTCAAGTTTTGGATGGATACTGACTTAATATTGCACATATCTTAGCTTCATATAATTGGACACAACCAGCCACCACATAGTAATCATGGATGAAAAAGTGTTTCATTTTGAGACTACCAAATGTGTAACTACATTCTTGCTGCAGTTATTTGATGATATAGTAGGCCAGAATATTCTCTCAAGGAGCACATATTGTTTTTGTTCCATTTCTGTGAAAGCCAGGTATTGGCAGTTTACTTTCTAAGGAGATCACTGCCACATATTCATTATTGACAGGCCTGTAATTCATTTAGGGATACATTGGGTATTCAAATAAATGGTAACCTTGAAAAAAAATCATCTTTCATGATATTTAAAAATTTTTGTGATCGCATTTAGGAGCAAAACTTTCATAATTTGTCAGTTTTGTTTGAGAGGAGTATCATTTATATTGGATCAAATTCAGTTGAGTTCATTTTAAATTTGTCTGTATAATTATCTTAGTTCATCTTAACTTTCATTGAACTGGCATTGGGATATTGGGTGTTGAAGAATTATTTCCCGTAGTTGTTGTGATGAGTAATTTGCAGGGTGTTTATTTACATGTTAGTTGGGGTTTTGGCGTGTAGTTTTCAGCATTTATCAAATACCTATGTTAACTAGTGGACTACTGCCAATAGTAATGCCCAGCTGCAATTTGTTTCTAATTCTCAGGAAGGTACATATGGGTTTCACTGTACTTAAGAAAGATTTATGTGATTAAAAAGCAATCTCAGCGGTTTCTTTATCAAGGTTGCCTTATGTATGGTTGTCAATGAAGGAAGTATGCATTTAGTGAGCAAGCAATATTTCATTTATTTTTAAAACATCATTATGAAGTAATGCTTCAGTGAGTTCTCCAAATTTCCTAAGCATATCAATT